>NW_026639160.1:600000-1103270 GCF_028554395.1 Pezoporus wallicus | reverse complement strand
GTCAGCTCGGCATCACTCACTGGGAGTGAGTGAACAAGTTACCTGACTGGGTTTAAACCACGACAAGAAGGTTTTGAACTGGCAAAGGAAGTGTAGGAAGCTCCTAGAAGAAATAAGAGTACACGTGATAGAGTAAATGGAGCTTATATTGTGGATCTCTTGTGTATGATTTCGAGTGGTTGATATGATAATATAGCCCTTTCCGTGGCCTCCTAGTTTTTCTCTGATCCATTCATGATTTCCTTAAGTCACAGATGGGGGTGTTACTAGAACTCTTTTGTTCCTGACAAAGTCTTAGGTTCACAATTTTATAGGCTGGTTTTGCTTGCTTTATGTTGAAAAAAGAATAAATTTTAACCAAACAAAATAAAAATATACATTGTTGTTGAATCTGAAGTGGGCTAAACTTCTGTGAGCTTGTTATTTCATCTCACAGTGTTTGCACAGACTAATAATTCTCAGTAGTTGATTGAAATGCAGATAAGTGTAAGAACTAACTGAAGTCTATAAGCTGTAATTTAAACTTTTAAGTGCAAGCGTGAGCGAGGGTGTAGTTTTCCACATAGCGTTCCCCAGCTTATAGGTGGGGCTTATTTGAGCAAGTGAGGCTTTAGAATAAAAAAGCTTGTATTGCCTACTCCAAAGGTCTGTCTAGCCTTGTATCTTGTCTCCCACAGGGCAAATGTATATAAATGAGACCTCATTTTATTATTTTCCCAGTCTCTGTTTTTTTTGATTTGGTGGATGTAGTCTATATATTTTTAATAACTCTCAGTGGGCTTTCCTTCCATGAACTTGTCTGATCTTTCCTTCCCTTAAGCCCCTTCTTTGTTACAAGCTTTGTTCAGTGCTTGTACCTCTAAGTTGATTTTGCACCAAGGGATTTGTAGATTCTAATGTAACAGTGACCTGACAGTTAACTGATGTTCTCATGATCTAAGTACCATTAAAAAAAAAAAAAAAAAAAAGACTGTTACATCATTACCAGTATCTGCAACTGTGGATTCTCTGAGCAGTAAGGGAAGTGGAGGTGCTGACAAAATTCATGAATTTTCTTGATTTTCTGCTCCCTCACGCTTTGCTCCTTATGTCACTCACACTAGCTAATTTGAGTCTCTGTTACCTGACAAAGAACAGTTGCTTTTTAGAATTCAGGATCTGGTGACCTAGTCATGATGCGTGTTTTCGTCGATGTGGTTGGTTAAACAATTTAAATAGTTATTTGGAAGGGTGTCAGCATATTACAAGCAGCTGTGCTGAGAGAATAGATTGCTGTACTACCCTGAGCTGCCTGTCTTGTCGTCCTGCTCGTAGTCATCACTCATTTAGATCTGCTTGGAGAATAGCATGTGTAAACCCTTCTTTATGATACTCAAAATAAAAGGGACCTACAATTTAAGGCATCCAGGCTGATTTTGACTAAAGCAGACTCAGGGAATCTAATTCTGAGCCCAGGGATCAGTTGCAGAAACAACCTCAGTGGTGTTTAAATAGAAGAGATAACCTCTTTTACTGGCACAGCAGGACCTTTCTGATAGGCTAAAGCTAATATGATACAAGACGAACTTCCCTTGTGTGTTCCAGAGCAATGAAATAACTGAGGTTAGACAGGCACTTTTAAGGTGATATGCCCCAGTCCTCTGGTGGTTAGATCAGGTTGCTCAAGGCCTTTTCTTGTGAAGTTTTCTATGTCTTCAAGGTTAGTTATTATTCCTCAGCCTCTCTGACCAACTAGTTCTGCGGTTTGAGCACCCTCCTTATGAAAATTGTTTGCTTCTATTTTATTACAATTCACTGGCTGCAATCTGTGCCTTTTGCTTCTGAGTCTTCTGCTGTGCATCTCCAAGATGAGTTGGTCTCTGTCTTTTCTGTAGTTACCCTTTAACAAGGTGAGGATAACAACAAGGACACTGTGGTGAATAGTCAAAAACATCTGAAAGTTTGTGGTAAATTGCAGTCTTTGTTTTTCCCTCATCTACTGAGTCAACCATCTCACTATCAGGTAGTCAGGCACTGCCTCTCATGTGAATACAAGTGACTTCCAGGAAGATTTGCACTGTAGTTTTCCCATACTTAGGTTATGTTAGATGGCATTAGTTCCCTGGATCCTTGTTATTGAAGAGGGATATGCCATTTGCCTTTTTCTAGTCTTCATATCAGGTACTTTACTTGGTTGCTGTGACCTTCCAAAGAAGCGATCTGTGTCACAGGGACATTAGCCAGCTTCCTTAGCAGCCCTTGGATGCATCTTGTCCCTTGAGACTGCAATGTCCAGTTTGCTCATCTGCTCCCTGAAACAGTCATCCTCTACTGTGGGCAGTACTTCAGACCCACAGACACTACGATGAAGCTCAGGGACCCTAGTGGGCCTGAAAGCAGACTTCGACGATAAAGAAAAAGGCAAAGAAGGCATTGAATAATATTTCAGCCTTTCTGTGTCCATTGTCATACCTTTTTTTGTGGAGCACCTTTCCTATAAGGAGAGACTGAGGGAGCTGGGTCGGTTCAGCCTATAGAGAAGAAGGCACAGGGGGGATCTGATCAGTGTGTGTAAGTATCTGAAAGGAGGCTGTCAAGGGGATGTGCCCAGGTTCTTCTCAGTGATGCCAGGTGATGGGATGAGAGACAACAGGCATAAGCAAAACCACAGAAGTTCCATTTGAACATGAAGAAGAACTTCACTGTGAAGTTGACTGAGCTTTAGAATAGGTTGCCCAGAGAGGTTATGAAGTCTCCTTCCTTGGGAATATTTAAGAGCCATCTGGACACAATCCTGAGTAACAAGCTTTAGGTGACCCTGCTCGAGAAGGGATGTTGGACTAGATGACCTGCACTGGTCCCTTCCAACCTCAACCATTCTTTGATTCTGTGAGTAGTTGCTTGGTCTTGTGCCTTATTCACCACACATCCACCTACTTACCTTGGTTGATACTTGGTGCTAACATACCTACAGAAGCATTTGTTCCTCTCCAACTCCAGCTCCTTCTTCCATTTGTGCTCATGTGGGTAATGTTTCTATATTCCTCCTAAGTAGCTTGTCCCCACTTCTACCTTATGTACACTTTCTGACATTCTGGGTTGTTTTTTTTTCTCATTTTCCTTTGAGATGGTGCATTTACTGCCTTTGTATTTGCAAAGAGAATTTATCATGAGGTTTTCTGCATACCCAATTTTTTTGTCCTTGATGTATGCTGCTGGAATTTCACCTGCTTTCAGTTGGAAGAATACCTGGGTTTAAGCAAAGAGTTCAAGAACCTGAAGTCTCCGTTCATGAATAATTGACTGTGTTCCATAACTGCAGCTCCGCGGGAATGTAGTATTTGAAGTACTTTTTACTTGTTATGTTCAAAAATACTAGAGCTAGAGTGCAATCCAAAGCCTTATAATAACTACCAATTTATACAGAAGATGAGATTAACCTTTCTGTTTTTAAAATGATTATTTCTGTTTAGTCTGTTCATAAAATGCACAAAGGCAGTTGTTCAGGCAAGTCTTACTGTTCAAACAGTATGCATGGCATTCAAGTGTTTCAAGTGTGTATTTAAGGAGTTTTCATTCTCTTTTTTTTTTTGGATTTGAGACATTCCATTAAAAATAGGCAGCTCTGAATACCTGGTTTGTAGCTAACCTTTTTCTTATTTTTTAATCAGTCAATCGTTCTGTGATGAGTACATTTATTTTTAACAGCAATTCAGAGAGTTATAAAGGTTGCAGTTAATATCCATGTTCTAGTGACTTTATTAGCAAATGCGTATTTAATTTTATTTCATTGAAAGAAATTTATAGAATGTTACAATGTTCGTGAAGATATATTTTATGACAACAAAATGCAGAAGGCTTAATTACAGCAGCCTGTAGACGTAATGGGTATGTGTTTAACAGTTCAGGCCTCACTAACCAGTTTAATGGGCTGATCAAAATTCTTTCATAATGTTATTGTGTTTGCAGCACTTATTATGTACAACAATCCTCTATTTTTCATTTTGTATGCTATATTAAAAATTACAGAGCTTTTTCTTGCTTTTTCTTTTTTTTTTTTTTTGCCAGTGTTTTATATTAGGCAACTCTAGTGGTTTTTAAATAAGGAGTTTAACTGCATCTAAAGCCATTTAATCATACCTTTCCTAAGAAGAACTCTTCTGCTAATATTGTCTTACGAGATTATGACTTGTCTGAAAAGGCAAATTGCTCCCTTGGTGTAAAGCAGTTTAGAAGGAATAGATACTAGTTTTCAAACGATTTTATATAATAGTTTACAGACATGTAGGATGTTCGGTGACAGTTTCAGTCTTTATGTGATGAAGTAAAATGAGTTTTAAACTCATGACTTCATGTTGAATAAAGTGAAATTTTTGCTTTGATCTTCAGGGATGGAACTTAAGATGTGTATAATGACTCAGTTGTGGTTCAGACTATGATGGTTTTAGTAACTTGCTGGATAGTGCTATGCGCTGAGAAGTCTGTAGGAATAAGGGAAACAATTTTTGTGTAGTAGCTGCATTTCAGGTAATTCATGTTTTAATTATCCTTACCCTTATAACTGGTTCATATTGACAAATATATTCCTTTATTAAAAGCAACTGCATTATGCTTTGAGGCTTTTAAGAATATATGTTCTCTCTGTAACCTAGTTAAAGCATGTGTGTGTTAGACTAATTATTGAAATCCCTTCTCGATGATCTTTAAGTGGTAGAGAACAAAACATAGTCATGGTGTAATCATTATAGCAAATTGCATTTGACATGTACCAAGAAAAGAAGGAACAACCTCAGTATGCTGTTGTCATACTGTGGCTTCTGGTGGAACCCAAAATGTAATTATTCATATGCCAGTCAAAATACTCTTTTATTAGACTTTTTTTAAGTACTGCAGCAGTCTCTCTTCAGCAAGGTAACTTTAGAGATAACAAAGAACTGGTGGCCAAAATTTTACTGCTTAGTAACTCTGTCAGTGACTTCTGAATTAGGAGGTAAATGAATGATAAAATACAGACATCTGCCTCTCTGAAATTCAGATTGGTGTTTCAGCATTGGCAGTCCTGACACTTTTGACAGCTATCCATTTTTTAATTCACTTTTATCTGTGAGTTTTAAAAATAATTTTAGAAGTCACATTCAGAGATACAAAATATACTGCAGCAAGGATTGTAATGACCAAGGGAAAAATCTTGGACAGGTAGAGGAAGCAGATGATGTACTATTATCTAAAGCATGCTCTCAGTTGTTGATTTTCTGTAGAAACTACTTTTACATATGTAGCAGATGAATATATGCAGTATGTCTATTATAAATCTTAAGAGTTATGTGCAGCATCTCTGATGAAATTGATACTGTTGGTATTTAAAATAAGTCATTGCAGTTATATAATATAAATTATTGCAAGTTCTTAAATGAGTGTGACATATTTTAATTAAAATTACCTAATTCAGTATACCGTCAGATAGCATTATCAAAAGTAGAAAGTGCTACATAACCAGCTAGTAGGAAAACTGATTTCTTAAGTGGGACAAGTCAAAAAAGTATTTCTTCAGTGAAAGGATTTCAAAGTTGGATGATTGTGGGGAGGGTCATGATGCTTCAGAATTAAAATTAGGGTTTCAGAAGTTATCTGTTGGAACAGAGAAAGTGCAGCAGTTTTATGAGAGAATTGTAAAATGGTATCAGGTGCACTGAGCTTTTAGGCTTCTCAGCACAACTCTGACTTCTGGATCCATGAGGGTCCTGACCCACACATCCGTCTAAACGGGCTCTCAGTTGTGCAGCTTGAGCATCCTGACCTGTGCTGTCTCTCTAAGGGGCTCCATCCTGTGCAACGAGTGCTGGGGTCTGAGGTAAGCAGTAACATACAAGGCTGCCTTAAGTACAGGGAATGAATTCCTAAGCAGCACTGGATTGAAATGTAGCATAGCATCAAAGATTCTTATTCAGAGATGGTTCCTAACACCTCCTCCCCTCCACCTTTTTTTCTTTCTTTGGTGATAGCTAATACCCACCATTATTTGTTTAGTTATCCAGGCTGCTTGAGTAAGGACTTTCCTTCTAAAGTGTGCTCAGTTCTTAAATTCATAGTAGAGCCTGCAAAATTTCTCAGGTCTACAGCCGGGAGTTTGGGTGAATGGCACCTCAGCCATGACAAACCTAAATATTGTACGCCGTGACTCTGCAGAGGAATAGATTTTGGAGGTCTTCAGCCTGGTCATCAATATACAAGTTGACAGGAGACGGGAAGGCTTGAGGATGCTCACTGAATTGTCACTTGGGGCTTTTGTTTTACTTGGATGTACAAAACTAGACTTAGAAGGTGCAAGATAAACTTGATATCCAAAATCAAGAGAGAATTAGGAAAAGTGTTCCAGAGGCTCTGTGTTTCAGAATGCATGTATTTCAAAACAGAGGAATTTTCAAAATGTTCACTAATGAAGTGTCAACAGAAGCTAAAAGTTTGAAGAGAAGGTGTTTGACATGCAGGAGGGTATTGGAGTGTTCAGAAGCTTGCAGATGGATGACATTTATCATCAAACTGTGTTACCGCAGATTGTACTGAATAGGGAAATGCATTTTGTATAACTTATTCTGGAAGATATTTAGTATCTCCTGTTAACATGTATCACCATGCCCAGAGTTATCTTGAGCCTGCCCTTTTAAGTTTCCGTTTCCATTTGCTTTAATAATAAAATAACTGGAAAGCCCCCAGTGCTGACAAATTCTGTGACACATATAGAATTTAAGTAAGAAATGTCATCATAGCCAGTATGTACATGTCTTTAACATAAATACATTGCAAGATTGTACTAGTGGCTTGATATATTTAAGTATGATGTTAGCATATGTTATTTTTGTCTTGAATCATAGTACAAAGTTTTGGAGCATATTGTTACATCTCAGCCTCAGAAATGAAAGTTAAACGTTTAGATGGACACAAACTGTATATCTTAAAATAGAAAAGAAGCTTTCTAAAATAACGTTTTTGAGGAAACTTTCTAAGGAGCTACTCTGCTCAGGAGAATTACCTGTAAGTGTCAGGATTTGTTGACATATTTTCAGTTCTCCAGTTGGAATTCCCTTGTACTCCATTTGAGGACTTTCATGTTATTTGTGATCAATGAAGTGCATATTTTGAAACAGTCTGTTGTTATTCTTTGAATAAGACCCATGGTGCTGTCCAGGAGAGGACGTGATGAAAAGTTGGCCTTTATTGTTGTGTTGTAAAGCTTCAATTCAGCAAATTGCTAAGGCAAGTAATTGTTTAGCTGATTTCCATTAGATGTAGATCCATACATCTCTTATATCTCATGCATACACTGAATCACTTGCATATCATGTCATGCACTGATGTACTTTTCAGATTGAAGGGATAATAGCTCTTAACAAGTACAAACATGATGTTACATTTCTCTGCGTAATGTTCACTAATTCACTTTAAGCATAAGTCATTGTTTCTCTGTGAATAACAACAAAAATGATAATTTCCTCTTGGCACAAAGTACTTCAGGAAGCCAGAAGGAGCTCTGTGCAAACCTAATCATTAATGCTATGTTAAGGTTATTTAAATGTGTGTATACGAATAGTGTGTGTATATATTATATATTCGTCGCAGCTGTGGTTTTCTAAGTTTGGAAAGACAACATCATGTAGTAGATTTTCTTACGTTTAGATTGTGCTGGTGTTTCAAAATACATTTTGAAAGTACACTGCAAGTGAAATAATCTTCTGTTTCACTTTTAATGAATTAAATAGCTAGTTATTATTCACTCTGTTTTAACCTTCTCTATCTGAAAGTATTAAAATTATATAATGAAATAATTATATTTGAGTTGGGGTGTTTCACAGAATAGGCCATGACACTGGCTTTATTTTCAGCATTGTGCATGATGAGGAGAGAATAGTGTGGTTTGGTTTCTGCTCTATAAAAAGAAGGCAGATTATTGCAAGAAGCAGTACTGTGAAAAACAGCATGGGAGAGGACCATTATGTAAGGAAATTGAAACTCAAAGAGAAGTTTGAGTGGACTTTGCTTCTTCCTGGGTGCTTTAAAATATTCATAAGAGGAGATGAAATTCCTTGAGGTTGCTTGCCTTCAACTACAAATTAATGTCATTCAGAGCCTTCTGTATCACTTTTTTCCAGAATATTCCCATCCTCCGATTTCTTTTCCTAAATGAGTACAAGCCTTGGTTAGTTTTTCCTGAAAAACACTTTAAAGTGATTAAGCATGCTATATAGTGATTACATGTGAAGTCTCATTTTTAAGAAATAAGCGTAAATATCTTTTGTTCCAGTGTAGGCTGAGAAAATTAGCTATATTAATAATTATGTTAATATAAAATTATATTAGTTATATTAATAAAAATTCTGCAGTAGATTTATAAATCAGTTTTAAGGTTTAACATCAAAATGTAAGTAAATGTTTACTATTTTTTCTATATTGTTGAAAGCACAAGATTGTAATTGAAATGATGACAAAATTACTTTCAGATAATGAGGCTGATAACATCACTATAGAGGCTTTTAATCAGGGAAAGGCCATCTACTGAGAATCAGTGCCATTCTTCTAAATATTTACTGCAGCTTCCATTATGAACTAAACATTCATAGGTACGGATTTCTGACGAAGTACTGTCTTTTTTTTTTTTTTAACTAAAAATGAATATGAAATAATCTTATTACAAATCCATGATCAATACAAATAAAACTTAGCAGTTTAATTAAAATTTCCAGAAGTGAGGAGCAATATGATAGATAGAGTGTCTTAAGAATTTGGGTAGTAAGCCTATAAAAACATCTTCAGACAGGACTTGTTCAAAACAATATTGTGCCACATCATAACATGCAGCAAATAAGAAGCTAAAACAGACAAACAAGCAAACAAAAAGTAAAACAAGAAAAAAAAATTAAAAAATAATAACCAACAAACCAGGGTAAATACTGAGAAGAATCACTAACTTTCAGCAGAGCACTCTGAGTTAATAAGCTCTCGCTTCATTTCATCTAGATTTCATTGTTGTGATTTCATTGAAATAAAGTTTCTTTCTTGCTCTCTGTCTTGAGATACAAGATACAAGATAGGCGGGCATTATTTTACTGGTTGTTGCTTAAAAAAGTAATGTGATTACTATCTGTTCAGGAATAAAAGTATTTGGGAGCTATCCTGAGTTTGAAGGAAAACTGATCATCTTTCACACATCATTTAATGTAAGCGATATATTTCTCTTATGCTTTTTGGTATTTATGTTCTAACATTTCAAACAGGTTTTAGTTAAGGAAAAATAAACCAGCAGAAAATGTGTCTTTCAAGGTAGACTTGCTCTATAGCTCATGCAGTGCAGTAATCCATAATGTAAGTGTAAAGATCTTCACTTTTAAACATCCTCATTTGATTTTATTTATGTCAGATTTCTTTTGTGTTCAGTTTTGTGTGTCTGCGGCCTTACAGGTTAGCATTTGTAAGCTGATTTGAGGTAAAAAAAAATGGGAGTTCAGGTGAGACAGTTAGGAATACCTCACAGATATAGTGAAATTCAGCTGGAGAGAACTTTCTTTACACACAAACGATGGTGTGAGTGTTTTGGCATTGCTTCAAGATCTGGTGTGGCTTTCATTATAGTACAGATAGGATTAACAGATATTTTCTGTAGGTAACATTATTTGTAGATAATGTGTATTACAAGATGTAGAACCTAACCTTGCTCAAAAGCATAAGGAGCATGGCTTTTCCTTTATTTTTCTGGTATCTGAATAGTTCTCAGAAGCTTGGTAACTCAGGTTGTTCAACTTCTAGAGAAGTGACTAGTGAGTGCATGTGGCAGTATTGTACAGCTGTGCCAGATTCATTGTACATGACCAAATTAACTCTATATGAATGTGCACAGATTCTGAGGCACTGGCTTTGCTGCATGTGTGCAAAACCATACATGTGTGATTCATCTCACTTTTATTTGTTGTAAATTTCTGCACTGAAAATCTTCCAGGACTACATGTATCTGGGCTTCATTTAATATGGTGCTTAAAAATAGCTTAAGGGCTTAAATGCAGTTTAATGGGGAAAGAGTCCCTGAAGCAGATCCTCTGCAGTGATGCAGATTTCACACTGCCTGCTGAACTGCTAGCTAACTGCTTTTTATTCTTAATGAAAGATGCGCTCTTAGATCTTAGTTTCTACCCCTTCTGTTCATCTGAAAGTTATACCTGTGTGCTGTGTTTATAACATCTATTGAATAGTATTAAAAAAACTCAACTGTACTGAAGCAGTCATCTTATCTTCAATCACTTTAACACTTCGAAACACATGAAGTGGTACTCCTAAGAGGCATATTTTGGCAGGCTCTTTTATGTTGAGGCCTGAAAAGATGTAAAACATTACAGGAAAACTTGTGATGATTAGTATTACTGTCAAGTAAATGCAGAGATCCAGTGAGTGTATACACACTTATACATCTTTATATGTACAAATATATGTATATGACTAAATTAAGTGCATAGTTCCAGTGTTTGCTTGTAAAAACTTTTCTTTCTTGAAGGCTTTCTGATATTCTTACACATTGTGTAAGAATTCCTTAGTCAGGGGTCTTGGGATGGGTTTATACAACTGAGAAGTTCCAGTCAGGGTAATTTTAGTGGGAACTTAGGTGTAAAAGTAGGTTATTCAAAAAGAAAACAAAACCCAACAAAAAAAACCAACAACCAACCAACCAAAAAACAACCTACCAACATTTTGGTCTGGAAATATTGTAGGTCTTCACAGAGGACTGTATGTTTACAGAAGTATCTTTTTGTATCCAAAATTTGTCTAAGTGTACCTGTGAAGTTAAAGAATCATGTAATAGCTCGTGGTGGAAGGGACCTTTAAAAGTCATCTGTCCAACTCCCTGCAATGTACAGGGACATCTTCAACTAGATCAGGCTTCTCAAAGCCCCATCTAGTCTGACCTTGAAAATTTCCAATGATGGAGCATTGACAGCTTCTATGGGCAATTTGTTCCAATGTCTTGCCAACCTCATAATGAAATATTTCTTCCTAGCACCTAGTCTAAACCTTCCCTCTTTTAAAACCATTCCCCCTCGTCCTGTTGCAGCAGGCTCTACAAAAAATTTCTTTCTATATTTCTCATTACCCCACCCATGTAAATACAGCTCAATATGCGGCTAAATAAGGTCTCCCTGAACAAGCCTGAACTCCAGGCTGAACAAGCCCGACTCAGTCTTTCCTGCTAGGAGAGGTGTCTCATCCCTCTGACTGTTTTTGTAGCCCTCCTGTAGACACACTCCAACAGCTCCACGTCCTTCTTATGTTGGGGGCCTCAGAACTGCACACAGCAGGTTGTGTCTAATGAGAGCAGAGCAGGAAGAAAGAACCGCTTCCCTTGACCTGATGGCTGTGCTCCTTTTGATGAAGTCCAGGATAGAGTTAGGCTTCTGGACTGTGAGCGCACACTGCCGGCTCATGTTCAGCTTTTCGTCCACCAGTACCTCAGGTCCTTCTTCTTGGGTCTGCTCTCAATCACTTCATCCCTCAGCCTGTACTGATACCAGAGGTTACCCCATCCCATGTGCAGGACCTTGCACTTGGCCTTGTTGAACCTCATGAGGTTCACAAGAGCCCCCTTCTCAAGCTTGTCCATGTCACTCTGGATGGCATTCCGTTCCTCAGGTTTGTCAACTGCACCACTCAGCCTGGTGTCACCTGCAAACTTGCTGAGGGTGCACTTGATCCCACTGTTTATATCACTGATGAAGATACCGAAAACTACTGGTCCCAATACAGGCCCCTGAGTGACAGCACTTGTCACCAGTCTCCACCTGGACATTGAGCTGTTGACCACTACCTTCTGGATGCAACCATACAACCAATTCCTCATCCACCAAAAAGTCCATCCAGCAAATCTGTATCTCCACAATTTTGAGAAAAGGATGTTGTGCTGGACCATGGCAGAGGCCTTACAGAAGCTCCGATAGTCAACATCCATAGTGTTTCACTTGTCCACTGATGTAGTAACTCCATCATAGAAGGCCCCTAGGTTGGTCAGGCAGGACTTGCCACTGGTGAAGCTGTGCTTGCTGTCCCTGTCCCTGTCCTCCATGTGCCTTAGCATGGCTTTTAGGCAGATCTGTTCCATGATATTCGCAGGCACAGAGGTGAGTGTGACAGGTTGGTAGTTCGCAGGGTCCTCCTCTCTATCCTTATAAAAAATGAGTGTGGTATTTCTCTTTTTCCAGTCATGAGGGACTTCACCTGACTGCCATGACTGCACAAATATCATGTAGAGCCGCTTGGCAACTACATCAGCCAGTTCCCTCAGGACTCTGGGATGTATCTCATCAGGTCCCATAGACTTAAGGTACGTTCAGGTTCCTCAGATGGTCATGAACCTGATGTTCTCTTACAGTGCGAGGGGCTTTCTTCCCCCAGTCTCCAGCCTGTGGTTTATCCACTCAAGAAGTGTGTGAACAAAGGTTGTCAGTGACTGAGAGCAGAAACTCAGAAACTGAGGCAGAAAAGTTGTTGGAGACTTCCACATACTGTTTATAGATTTTTCTGATTTCTAACAAAATTCATTTGTTTCTGTTCAGGCCTGAGCAGTATTTTCCTTCTATTGAGAGGCTGAATTCAGGCTCCAGGGCCATTCTTTTTGGTCCCGGTGACCCTGCTGCAGTGCCCACCAGGTTGTGGCATATGGCTGGCTGTGGAGCACCCCAGCATGTTGCAGCGGGTCACGGCTTATTGGGAGTGTGAGCAAGAAAGCTCAGGACTTCTTTAGCATGAAATTGGACTTCAGAAGTAAGCAAAACTGGAGAAGAAATGACAATTTGAGAGGAATTCCATTTGGTTTTTTAGGTGGAAGAAACTGGTAGGTAGTCCTGGGACAGAAAGGACAAGTTGTTGAGGCACCAGTAGCTAAGCAATGGAGGTGAGAAAAGCCTGCTGAAGAACCGTAACACCAGGGAGGGGACTGGGACTGACGGGTCAATAAGCAAATTGGAAAAAGAGCGGGCACAGTTTGAGTGTCCAAGTGGACAGATGGTACACAAAAAATGATGTTTGGATGGATATGTGTCAGCAATGATTGTGCTCACTAAAGCACAGTCCCTCACAGAGATGGGAATGGAGACAGCATTTTTAGCTGTTTATCTATAGTGGAAGAGGGGGGTCATTTTAAAATTTATTTAAGTATGAAGCTGTGTTAATTGCTCTGTGGACACAAATAGTTGATGTTAAAGTGGACTCGAATTGTCTTAGTTAATTTTGAAATCGAACTCTCATACTTCAGTATAAATCAGTCTGTTATTTCAGAATGCTCCCATACTTGCATCCTGCAAGTCACATTACTGTTCGTCAGCACTCCCAACTGTAGCATGTGCTGCAGCCTACATGGTGTTCAGTTACTGTAGGAAAATCTTACTGTTATCTTTTAGCAGCAGACAGATCCAGGACCTTGCAGCTGTAGGTAATATACCTTCCTCAGAAAGTCTATCTTATATGGTTCCTCATATGGATCCTCAAAAAAAGAGTGAGCAGGAGATTATCACCTGTATAATCACTTCAGAGATTATACAGATGTATGTAAAATGCATTTTGGAAGAATGTGACTGAAAATGTAACACTCGAAAACTAGCTACTATTACATGCAGTCTTGCACAGAGCAGCACAGTATAGCTTGCAAAGTTTTAAACCAGCTCTTTGTCTCTATGCATTATTCTCTATATTCCTTCCTTTCATGGGCATATATACTAGTGTTATTTGTTATTCAAGGAGATTTTTTTAAAGACAGGAGCTTGCCCAAGTACGTTGTGTGGATTGCGAACGACATGTTCCCTGCAGACATTGCTACCCATGTCAAGCCAAATTTAATTCTGTATTCCGAAGCAGAGATGTTAGAGGGGCACAAAATAAGGTGGTTTTTTTTCAGTTCTGGGTTTTGTATTTGTTTTGTTTTGTTTTGTTTTTTAATATGAGCAAAACACATTTTTCCATGGCTTTCATTCTTAGGTACAGCTGGCTTGTTTTGGCCGAATTAAAAAAACACCTCACAATAAGAACTGCTTGCTGGGCAGTACTAGTAAAGGGAAGAGCAATTAAAAAACTTGAGTGATTACACACAAATAAAAATAAGACTTTGTACTGGTAAATTTTATGTCATATTAATAAAGATGATACTACCATCACTGCCTGCCAATAGAAATATAAATGCATCTTATTTCTAAGAGTCTTTAAATTAAGGATTAGTTTTTAGATGGATTTAAACTTTTATAACATTTAATGTAAGAAATACAGGCCTATGTATAATCTGCATATCCTGCTATATCATACAAAGGAAATTAATGTGGATGTGGAATTAAAACTGATTAAACAATAGTGTAACATACCAGATTGTTTGACAATGCAATGGAAAATTAAAAATATGACACAATAATTCAGAGAATTTACTAAATACCCTATTTGGTTTTGAATCTCTAATTTACATTACTTTGTGCTTGAAGTAGGTAAATTGAATGAACAGTCCATTTTATCTTCTTGACCAGAGGAGTGTGAGTGGTCAGGATAACCTGATACGGATGTAAGGAAGCATGAAAACAAGGTAGACTATTAAGTATAATCCCAGCAATAATAGTAGGTACTATGGTAATGTGAACAAGATATTATGATTTCCTGAAATTGAGGAGATGGGTGAAATACAGTCTGAACTCCCTTTGGTATTCTCTTCACACAGAAGCTTAGAAATATTTTATTAAATATTAATAACAACATAAAAGACCTTTGGTCTTATTTTCATTTTAATTAGGCAGGATATATATGCCATTCACTTTGAAGCCAAATGCTGCTCCTTTGTATTAACCTGCAGGGGGTACTGGAAAATTGAACCAAGTAGCATTTAGTTATGTCTCCTCCTGCCATGAGATAATTAACATCTACTCTTTTGCAGGCTCTCTTAATGTTACCTGATCCCCATATACAGGTTTCATATTAACTTCTAGAGTTTGAGCAGTGTTATGTAAAATGCTGCCTCAGCCTGTTTATTATAAATCACCAGAACTCAGGAAAGTTATTAACCTTCAACTTAAACTGCTGAACCTACAATCAAAGCTTAATCTCACAATGAAATCAAACTGCAGAAACAAAATGGACAATAATTTCAGGAGGGAAACAAAACTGTGTATAATATATGGAACCCATTTTGTTTTGTGGTGAATGATGAAGGCATCTGAAAAATGTGGGGACGGTAGCTGATATGAATAAAAGGAACAAGAAATTTTCTGACATATAAAGCCAAGGCAGGAATTAATAGGAAGCAAATGAAGAAAAATTGAAAGAAATCAATTGTCTGAGGTCTTTAGGCTTCTAGGCTCTTGGCCAGCTGTTTACCCACCCTGCTTACCTCTTATATAAATGTTTCCCACTCCACATCTAAAGCTTCAGGGTCTTAAATGGGGCCTTGGAGCTTCTGATGTAGCGGCCAGAGATCCTGGAGCTTCTGTTGGGAGAACCTTGAAGAGCTGCCAGGCTTCTTGGCCAGGTTTTTCCTGTAGCTAATGTTCTTGGGCATCTGCTTTGGCCAGAGCTTGGTATACTTCAGCCAACTGGCCAGGTAGTCTAGTGCTTCTTAAATCTTGGGCCCAACATATTTTGCTTGGTCAGTCTAACTACAGAGCTATAAGCTTGCCAATCCTGTAGTGTGTGGGACTGGACGCTTGTAATGGGTAAGTGTCCTCAGACTGAAGAGTCTGGTAGACTTAAATGTTATGCATGTTACTTGACAGGAAACAGAGCTGCTTTCAGAGGAAACCCACCTGTGCTCTGCTCAACAAAAACAAATATGGTTTTAGTGAATACTTCATTTTCTGGTGAATTCATGTTTTCCAATGATTATCAGAAAAACTCTTAATGAGTTTGACTGTCACTAGAATGCCCTGTGACTGAAATTGTCTCCTCTGAATTTATGCGTTATGAAACATGATAAATTGCATCATCGCATTTCCTTATGGATACCCTTCTCCATAGAGTAGATGGTTCTTCCTTAATTAACCAGAACTCAGCATTTTGTATAATGTTTTCCCATTGTGTAGAATGAACATAATTTTTTATTTTCAGTACGTTTTTTCAGCCTCTTTCTGGGAACATGAAATTTTTCCATATGGTGCATGAAGGTGATAATACTTCATCTTACTGGAATGTTGTGGAAATAAATTTCAGTAGTAACCGTGCCACCCATGCTGTGGTGATGTTCAGAAGTTTTTTTTTTCCAAAACTCCTGTGGGGTGAACGAGTACGAATAGCTTTGTTTTCTCAAAAAAGGTAAAAGTCCAGCGAACAACAGCTTCCTTCATCTCCTGATTGTCCTTAATTTTTAGAGAAGTTAACTTTGTTAAGTGGTCAACAGAAATATTACAATTCCCTGTTTTCCTTTTTCAAGAAAAATCACATTAACACACTTGTGATCCACCGAGATATTTTTCCTGTGTCGCCTGTAAATTGTAACAGGTGTAATTGGGTTTGTAAATTCATAAACTTATGCATCTGCTGCAACACATCATCTTAGGTTCCATCCCTCAATTAGAAAAGCCTGTGTAGCCTTTTACATAGTGGTTATGAGTAATGAACTGGTAATTGTCCTAGTAATGACCACAGAAGTTGCAAAACACATTCTGATGTATTTCGGTTCCCTTCTTCTCCGATATGCACGTAATGTGTTAGAGCTAACTGAAAATATCAAACCTATTTTGTAATGTTAGAGCAGTTGGTTTGAATTCGAAAATGTTAATATTTGATCAGAAGAAATCCCTGTCTTTGCACCTGCGAAGTATTAGTTGTTACAAAAGGGTAAAAGGAATACTTTTGTTAATACATACAAGTTTTTTGCTTTTTCACGTCAATAAATGAAACAGCCACAACCTCTCCAACTACTCAGTTATGAATATTACAAGTGGGTGCTTTCTGTGTTTGAGAAGTATTATTACTCAAGAGTTTTGAGACATAGAAAATGAAAAATATAAGACTTAGCTTTTGTTTCTACTAAATAAATTTAATTATTCTAGGATTTTTAGGCACAGAATATAAAAAATACTAGTCTTTTGTTTCTTCTAAAAAAGTATGCAAAACCAAGTGATTATGTCAAAAAGATAATAAAACTTATTTCTTCCAGAGGTGAATGGATGCTTATGAAATGCAGATATGGATCATTTCTACTGTAAGGTATAAAAGGCAAACTGTAATAGATAAATTGCACTGCATGGTTGCTCTCATGGCACTATAGAACAATGATAGATTTCTTGGAAAACACAGCTAGCCCAACTCCTGAACTCAGTATGTAAGGATGAATAAAACATCCCACACTTCTCTGAAATTGAAGCACAGCTTTCTAATTTCACTGTGGCCCCATTTTTAGCTGCTGCAGGGTGAAAACCTTGAAGAAAGTAAGATCATTGTATCAGGCCAAGGTAATGTGGAAAATTAAATCCATTCTACTTATGTTCAAAGTTGAATTTGAAGCAAATAAAAAACATATCCTTCATGTTGGTACAACTAGGGTAACTCAGTTTTTGATTGAATAGTTTGCCAATTTTGAGATGTTACTAACAGAATAATAGTAGAGTCTAATTATTTCAATTTCTTACTCATTTATGACTGTGTTATGTAAAAAAAAAAATAGCTTCCAACCTTATAATGAATTCATTGTATGTCTGGTATTTTTCTTCAATTTCCAGAAAATTCAACAAATGAAATGGCAATTGAACATCTGCACAAGGTAGTTCACCACAAAACAAGTTGAACAAATTCAGATATGAAATACTGTTTCTTCATTTCACAGAACCTCTCTGGCTCTGGAGACTTATTTGAGCCAACCATTACAAATCTCTGAATTTCAGAAGTAGTAGATTCATGTACTTCTTTACCTCCATTTTTTGCCATGTGTTTTCAGGTTATGACCAAGAGTGACTTCTTTTCCTCTGATTCTCAGGCACAGCTGAAACCAAGCTTAGAGGAAAAAGTGCCCCTAAAGCTATTAATCCTTTGTATCTTTAGCCTAATAACTCTATGCTAATGATATTTATATTTTAATATGAATTTGAGTCCAAGAAACCAATGTTAATCAGATGACTGTGTTAATCTGAGTTTTCTCTTGACAGCTAATTCTTACCATAGAAGTTTCATGAAATTGTAAAGAAAATAGGAACGCAGAGTGCAGTGTGCTTAACATACATATGAGTGTTTTAAGCAAAAAAGTACAGAATTCAGTCTTTCAGAGGCCCGACCTAATGCTTTTTTTTAACATTATTTTGCATCTGGGTATCAAGAAATACGAATGACTATGCTGAAATTTAACTTATCCAAACTAAAAAAGGATGGAGGAAGTTAGTTTCATTTTGATCTTTTAGCTCAATATGCTAAGCTCACTAATACCTGCCTGGAACATATTAGCCATTGAATTAACAAATAACCATTCCTAATAGGTTATTATATTCAGGTTATATATAATAGGTTATTATATCCTAATAGGAATGGCTGTTTGTTAATTGATTATGAATGTAGTGAAATTCTTTGTTCAGCTTGGGACTACAAGGTCCTCATACCAAGCGTGTTGGCTTTCTTGATTACATAGAAAACTAAACC
Source organism: Pezoporus wallicus (assembly GCF_028554395.1). Lineage (NCBI taxonomy): Eukaryota > Metazoa > Chordata > Aves > Psittaciformes > Psittacidae > Pezoporus > Pezoporus wallicus. Next base: position 1,084,667 of record NW_026639160.1, on the reverse strand, counting down.
ATACTTATTGAGCTAACAGAATTTGGGTGGTCCTAAGCAAAATTTGTGTCTGTTTCTAGAAAAAAAAACAAACCAAACAAAATGACAAACAAGCTAAAGGAGGCCCTTATTTTCCCTGTTTCTAGGAAATATGGTGATCTTATCAGAAAAAGGAGATACTCAGGAGCTTTGCTAGGATGGCTGGAAAGTCTGCTTCCAGTTTTGGTCATCTCTTCCAGCTCCCTGTAACTGCAGGCTTCCTTGGTATACTTGATTTTCCAGTAGTTTTTCCTTAAAAGACTGTTCTTCCCCTCATCTTCCTATATGTGTGCCTTGAGCACCAGCTATATGTAGTTCTGTGGACAATATTTCTTTATTCTTTGGGGGACAAATAGGTGTATCTGTCCCATCCTGGGTGTTTGCATGAAAACACCATTGCTCTCATTTATAGGGAGCTAAAATGATCTAACATAGAATATTCTGGGGAATCATGACTGTGTTTAGTCTAATAACTGGGGGAAGGTTTTTTGTGCAATTTGAACCTACCAACTTGGGCTCACAGGTGTGAGCCACCTATCCTGTTATCCACCAGTAAAGAGGGGATGCGCGTATTACCACGGCTGGGGGATTATCAGTGCAAAACAGTTAAATCACTGCTGCTCACTGATACTCCATGTGTACAGTCTGAGTAGCATATAAGGTCATCGTTACCTTAATGATCTCATTTTTGTTGATTGTATTTTGTTTTCATCGGTTCCAAAACCCAGGGGTTTCTTTGCTACAAAGTCTCACTAGTATGAAATCATAGAATGGTTTTGGTTGTAAGGGACTTTAAAGATCACCTACTTCCAACCCCCAGCCACAGGCAGGGACACCTTCCACTAGACCAGGTTGCTCAAAGCCCTTTCCAGCTTGTTCTTGAACACTGTCAGGGATGGAGCATCCATAACTTCTCTGGGTAACCTGTTCCAGTGCCTCACCACCCTCACAGTGAAGAAGTTCTTCCTAATGTCTAATCTAAATCTTTCAGTTTACAGTCATTTACCCTTGTACTGTCACTACATGCCCTTGTAAAAAGTCCCTCTCCTGCTTTCCTGTAGACCCCTTTAGGTATTGGAAGGCTGCTGTAAGGTCTCCCTGGAGCCTTCTCTTCTCCAGGCTGAACAAACCAAACTCTCTCAGCTTGTCCTCATAGGAGAGGTGTCTCATCCCTCTGATGATCTTCATGGCCCTCCTCTGTACTTGCTGGAGGAGGTCCACATCTTTCTTGTGTTGGCGCCCCAGAGCTGAACGCAGTACTGCAGGTGTGTAGAGGGGTAGAATCTACTCATGAGAGTGGAGTATAGGGTAGAATCACTTCCCTCTGCCTGCTGGTCATGCTCCTCTTGATGCAGCCCAGGATACGGTTGGCCTTCTGGGCTGCAAGTGCACACTGCCTGCTCATGTTGAGCTTTTCATCAACCAACACCTCCAAGTCCTTAGCCTCAGGGCTGCTCTCAATCCAGTCTCTGTCCAGCCTGTATTTGTGCTTGGGATTGCCCTGATCCATGGGTAGGACCTTGCAGTTGTTGAATTTCCTGAGGTTTTCACTGGCCCACCTCTCAAGCCTGTCAGTAATAGTACATGGCTTGAGTAGAAGCAGCAGACTGGAGAAGAAGGATAAATTATTTTAAGGAGGCATTTTTAGTTAGAGGTAGGACTGTTAAAAACCTAGAAGGTTCAATTAGCAGCTGAACTAATTTATCAATCAAAATCAAGTGGTAAACCCAAAATGTTTTGTTTGAGATTAAATGCAATATTTTGTTTCCCTAAAAAAGATACTGTAGCCTCTTAAACCCCAAGGAAATAGAGATGCATGAATAAGCAACCAGATGAAAAAGGACTGAGATGTTAGTGTAAACTATCTCAAATCATATTTAGGTTTTAAAACATAAAAAGCATAAGGACTATACTAACATGCTGCAAGCTTATCTTGCTTTTGGTATTTTACTGGATATTTCCACAGAACAGCTACAGCTTGCTGTGTGACCTTGGAAGTGTACAAGCATGGTAAGATACAGCCCTGCTTAGGGTTAATGATGGAGGTGTGATAATGACTCAGTTTCTGAACTGTTTCAGTAGTCCAGCTGCAGGAAGTATGTATGTTACAACCAAGGCTGGCTAGGGAAGAGGGCTGCCAGGTTTTAGAGATAAACTAATCTGAGGCTTAATATGAGAGCAAAAGATGGAAATTCTGTTTAAAAGTACCATTTTTTCTGACAGAGAAGAGGCTGAGGCCAAGAAGGTAATGTGTGTTTGTGGTTGCTCATCATATTCCTACCCTTGCAGGCAAATGGAGTCTAAAAGGGGGTTCATTCACTATATCTGCTCTTTTTCTAAAAATTCTATGATTCTCTTTGGATTTCAAGGGTAAAGAGGCCTTTACTAAAGTATTTTTTATTTTCTCTGTATTGTTTTTTAGCTGCTTGCTCATATGCTATGTATTCCCCTGAAGGACTTAGGCAGAAGCAGAGCTTTTGAAGTCTCCAGGCTCCAGTAAGATGTTCCTGAACTGCTGTGTATTTGGGAGGGCTCTAGCACTGGCTTTTTAGTCAAGGAGGTGGATTGCTGCTAGAGAAGGATCAAAGGCTCTGCATGTAGGAGTGCTTTGATAGATCCAGAGCTAGGAGCAACAACCAGGCTGTAGTCACATGTAGAAGCACAGAGGGTGCAGCAGCTAGGTCTGGTTGTATCAGAACGGTCCTGCCTGAAGAGTAGGATGAGGCCAGCTAGTGAGAAGTGAGTGGTGCGCCTTATCTTGTTGATTCTTAATGTTTGTTATAAACTATTCTTAATGACTTACGTTAATTAAGAGGTATTTATAAATCTTTTTAATAAGTGCAGAGTTTCTGGCAGCTGTCCTAGTTCTTGCTGCTGATATAGATTCATTTCTTCATTACTGCTGTATGTATAGCCTCAAGTGTCTCTCTTCCAGGAATTCTGATGTAGGATGTAAGGAAAATAAAATTAATGTGTAGTTTCTTTGATCCTTAAAACAGTAAAGGTCCATGAAAGCCAACTCATCTATGCGTGATTAAGTGACAGAAGAATCTAATTAGCTGCTACATCTATAGGGAAAGACTTGCCATTGTGTACAGCCATTTTGCATTGCATGCTATAGAAAGACTTCTGTATTGTGTCACAGCAGCAGATGAGAGGAATATAAGAGGTGTTTATTAATATAATTCCTTTCCTTAGTGTTGTCTGAGAATAATCACTTATTTAATCTCTTTCTTCATTGATTTCCTGTCAGTTATTGGATTTGGGGTTTTTTTAGGAATTAAAAGTTAATTAGAAGGTGGTGGAAGAGCTGTAGTTTTCTGTTCATGAAAAACATCTGAGTAATACCAAACAATAAAATGTTAAAATACGAGCTTGCACTTACTGGGTAGGTCCACTGTTGCACAGGGACTGTCTAGTAGAAAATCTATCCCATGTACATTTAAAGTTGTTAGGTATCTTAACACAAAATTATGTGCTTATTAAAGTGAAAATTTTTAATGCATTTGGGCTGTAATGTCTTTTAAAATTCTGATTCTCAAAATGTTAGCAATGTGAATTAAGCAAAATTTATCAGTGAGGGAAGAAGAGTTGTTTTATATGTATACCATCTGTTTAGTCTTTTAATAGTGGTGGTTCTGTCTGCCCTCCTTTGATTGATCCTGAACAGCAATATATGGAACTGAGGGTCAGTCAAAAGTAGTAGAGAGATGCAATTTCCTGATAAGGACATGAACCAATAAGCAATTTAGATCTTCTTCCAGTCTTTCATAGCTGGAGGGTATCTGCTGCTCTCAGTATAGCTGAGTAGTGACTGAATTCTATTTCGATAGCAAATAAAGAAGTTTTCTGTGGAGCCTATAAAGGGTGATCCTGGCTTTGGAAAAGTAGCCTTTCTCCCAGTCTGTGTCATAGGCTTCTAACCTGGTTCAGATCATTTTAACTGCAATTTCTTAGGCCAGTTTACTGATTTTAGTAATTTTATAGACTGAAGGCATGTTTATGTTTACATTTATGATTAATTTATTTTAATTGTTAATTGGTTTAATTGTTAATTTGCCATATAATTTTTCATTATTCTTGCAGATAGGCAATATACTTACAAGGAATAGTAAATAAAGTAACATCCAGAATACAAATTAATGTGCAGAAATAAAAAGAATATTTCAATTATTCATGTGACTTACAGAATTTTTAATAGCAGCCATGAATATTTCTTCACATATCAACTATTACTGTAGGATAACAAATAGAAGGATCTGTCTGGGAAGTTAACAGAATGCCATTCTGACACTCCTAGATAGTGCTACAAATTCTAACAGATCACGCTGAAGAAGTTAGGAGTATTTTTGTGTCTCAGAAATAAGTTCTGATTTACTGAAAAGTTTAGTTTTTGTGTTGCAGGTTGTTAGATTAGTGCATGCCATCTTTGAATGATTTTGGCCAGATTTTTGGTAGTCTCTGTTTTCATAACTGTATTATGTTATAGCATAGGTACTAGACTCGGTGCAGTGTGGCTGCAGTGTATTTCTGCCTCAGCTGGGAGGGCATACTACTCAAGATGAAAAATATGCTTCATACGTACAAGTTAATTTAACTTATATTTACCAGTAGAGAGAGCACTCTGCCTCCTTGGGATTTGACAGCTAAACCAGCAGGATTGTGTCCTCGTACAGTCTCGTTGGCTTTGCTGTTTTCCTTGGGCTCCCATTCTGTGAGCCACCAATTCTCCTTTCTTTAGTGCTGCTCAAGTCGGAGAATTTCAGGGATGAATAATTTCAGAGGTAAATTCTTAAAAACCCATTACATTCAAACAGTTGAAAGGAGATTAATTTGATAGTAGTCAGAATGGGAGAAAGGATAGGGTTAGGAGTAGGAATTGATTTGGAGGTTTAGCGGAGTGATGGATTTCTTTGCTGTGTGGAAGAATAAAATGGTAGATTTCCATAAGGAGAGCACTGAAGTGAGGAAAATGTTCAAATCACTTGCTCATAAGCAGTGAAGACTTCAGATTTAATAGTCTGGTTTTTGCTTTGCTTGTTGTTTCTTTATTTCAATTCTGTTCATTAAAACTGAAGTAAGTGTCACATTTTGGGACTGTGATCTGATTCAAAATGTAAATAAAAATAGGATATTACTGTGGTAATTAATTTTTCTGTATTTCACTTGCCCTAAGTAATGATAGTTCTTCTCATGTTGTTTTTTTGTCCAGGTTTTCACATGAATCAAATCTGAACTGTTACAATCAATCCAAAACTGTAAGAACATGGACTGTAAAATTATTTATTTAAAAGACAAGTTTTTTGTTTTTATTACTGCTCATAAAGCCCACATGATTTTTAAAGTACGAGTATACAGAGCAGCACTGGTTTAAACCTCCTACCTGTTGTTACAGCTAAGTAATGACTTCATAAATATGTGGGTGTCATTTTAAAACTGGAAAATGCCTTCTCTTGGGCCATTTTCCATCTGCAGCAATATGAGTTATGTTTTAATGTGCATGTACTCTTGAATTTTGTTCAAGTTCGCTTTCCATTGTTGCATTCCCAAATGACAGTAAGACCAAGTTCCTATCTGGAGTAGCAGGAAGGCATGTATCTAAACCGAATGCTTGTGTGTGCTCATGTTTGTTGCATTTGTTTACATTTAAGTAGAAGCTAGTAATTAGATGAAGGGCCTTAGGCATTTTTCTTCTCTTCTTCAAATAATTTCAGTTTAAAAAAAAGTATGGCAGGCTGTGCATTGCTGGTACTGTGAGTCCTGGGAGTTCATGTGTGGCAGTGCAGATCTGTGCTTCTCAAGCAGTGTTTTGGCTGACAGAGGAGTCCATGCAGTTGGTTGTACCACACTTGTGAGGGAAATGTGGAGTAAGTTCCTTACACCAGATGCAGAATCCCTTTTGGAGTCCATCTTACAAAAATCAGGTTCCAGATGCATTTTGTGGTTCCATTCATTTCACGTATGCAGCCATCTGCTGAGAAACTGTCTTCTATCCTTCTCAATCTGCAAGAGGATTACTTATTTTGAAAATGAATTTAGTTTCTCTAAATTACCCAACGATTTCATCTTTCTATATAAAAGCTGTGATTATTTAACTGCTAGTGAATTCTGAAAGTGTATTTACACTTTCCCTCATGCATCTTAATCATTCACACATCTTCACGCCAAGTACTACATTCTTCAGACTCAAGCTGCCACCTTCAAGCCACCCACGCGTGGTGGTTTGGTATACTGTAGGTGTTTTTCAGATAGGTTTTTTTTAATAAACCAGTCCACAGAGGCAGGTGAATAAAACAGATTGTGAAAATTAAGGACTGATTTGCAAATTAAGCTGGTAGTTTGGGAGCTGGGGTTTGCCACTGCCTGGCTGGCGTAGGTGCCTGGTCATGCTGCCTCTTTGACCTCAGGTAGGGTGTTTCTGATGTTCCTGCAGGGCTTTCTTCAGCTTGACTGGCAAGCCAAACTTCCATGAGCAGCCTACTAGTAGCTTCCTTTTGGCAACCTACTATGAAATCTCACGCAAACAACTTCCCTTCTCAGTCATCACAGACCCTGGGGTAACCACAGACCACTGTCTCAGGTTATATGGCCAGACACAATAGCAGCCTCACCTACTGCCTGCTCTTTGCCAGCTCTCTGCTTTTTGCCCCTTACAGAGATAATGTTCTGTTCCATTTCTTCTCCATGCTGTTTTCACCTGGTCACTTACATTTTGTTGCTGTCTTTCTCAGTCTGTTTTTTGTTTGTCAGTTATACAGTTGTTTGTCAGTTATACAGTTTGTGCCAGTGAAGGGCTTTTCATGTTCTCTTCTGTGGAAGGATTTGGGATCTCAGAGCCCATAAAAATCTATACCTGCATTTAAGTTAACTAAAACATGTACAACTTTGCAGGATCAAGGCCTAGTCTGGGAAATAATCTGTTGGAAACCTGTTGTTAAATATTGTCTTGGTAGAGCATTTAGGCTTTTGAAATGTGCCATGTTTTGAAAACAGCTAACAATGGATGTGTTAAAAGTGGAAAATATGTTTATTAGACAAACTTTTAAAATATTACTTACCTGGCTGAAAAGTATTACATTAAAATAATATTTTTATATTATTTTATTTATGGGCTCATATTGTTCATGATTTGGTGTCATGAGCAGCAGGTTTCTGTGCTCTGTATTTCTATGAGTTTCAGTGGAAAAGAGAAAAATCTACTCCTTATAGCTTTATGCAAAAGACTCACAAAGATACATTTGAGCCATTTCTTTACTAACTTGAATAATTAGAAAGTCTGTGGATAAAAGACTTCGGATTCACCACTGATTATTAATAAAACATTAGAAATGCACAGGAGTCTTTAAAAAAAGAAATCCAGAAACCCATCAGTTAAATCAGTCTAATGTGAATCAGAGCTCATGATAGAAAGGATAAGATAGAAAGACTCGGCTTTCCATGACTTAACAGGATTATTACTGAATTAAAGTTTAGATTTTTTGTCAGAACAGAATTTTTTCCAATATGTTTTGACAGAGCTTTCAGCAATGAGAAACTACTGACTATAGATACTCTCTGCCAGAATGATGAATCTATTTCCAGTAAGCTAGTTGCTTCATCTTGCTGGATATACTCTTGGGAATTTATCATGTAATTCCCTTAATCCAAACCAGTTGTGTACATATTTTGTAATTGATAAATTACTGACAGTAAATAAGTATTCATAAAAAATCAACTATTTGTTAAAGAAATACCATAACGTTTAACATTTTTATACCAGAACTTATCAGTCTTGTATTTACTGTGTCTTTTCACATGAACTAAAATGTAATCTAAACCTGCTGTTTACAATATTACAACATTGAATATATACCACCTCAGATAAGAATGCATTTACACTGCAACTGTATGTCAAATACTTTTATCAACACAGTGAGTAATACCAGATCACTAGTCCTTGAAATAACATGTCATTAAATTTGTGAAGATTAAGCAACTATTCTTCCATCAAATTCTGCTCTACATTTAGATGAAATGCCTTGGTTAAGTCATGTCTTTGAAGGTTGGGTGTTACTCCCTTTAGCTCTGATTGTAGCTGGCAATCATTATATGTTCTTTGTGTGTTACCGAAACAGAACATCTATCTGCGGTGTACTCTATGTCTTTTCGGCATAAATGGATGTAACTTTTGTGCGTTGGATGTATTTTGGTGTGTTGTTTGCATCTGATTAATTGGGTCTTAACTGCTTTTGTGTGTGTGTATATCTTATTCCTACTACTGAGTACATGTGATTGATGCACTGAAATGCTGGCTTCTGTTCTGTGAATATTAATCAAAGAATATGCTGCTCTGCTTAATGGCTTTGCAGTGCAGGAGGCAGACATAGACTAGTCTGCTTTTTTTGCTCTTTAATCATTATTGTGTAAGACACTGGCAAGAACACTTTTTTCATCTATAAACACAATTTCATGCTTAAATATATCCATTGTTTGTTCAAAGTTATGAAATATTGTTGCTCAATTAAATTTTGTTTTCAACATTTCCTGGTAAAAGCAGTAATAGAAGAGATAAAATAGTAAAAGAAGAGGAGATAATGAAGTATAAAAAAATATTAGGCATACCAGGTGAGGAGTAAGCAGAAGGTGTGGAGTCAGTAAATTCAGCTTCATATGGTTTCAGGTCTTACAATTTGGACAAATTGTTTTCTTTAACCAAAGATTGAATTACTATGGTGAAAGGGGTAATTTATGACCAACCTATTCTTAAAGAGAGCCAGTGTAGAAATATGCTGCATTCTGATGTACACTTAACATGTTTGTGGTGATACTGGTACATCTCAGTATCATAAGCAGCAAACTTCTTGAAAACACAGCTCACATTTTTATGGCATGTAGTTCTGATATAAATGTTGATAGCTACAGTTTTAATCATCCTCCGTGAATCTCACCAGAAGGCTAATAGGAAGGCTTAGGCTTCAGGGTTTGTAGTATTTTACAAGGAGTTTTGTCTTAGTCTCCTCCTGCTTCCCTGCCCCCCCCCCACCCCTTCACAAAAATTCTCTAGAGTAGGGTCTTTTTCTAAATTACGCTGTTAGCAAAGTTTCCCCCTAACACTGTCAGTGGCTTAGCTGTACAACTAACAGAATTAGCAGAATTTGATGAAGAGGAGTTCCTCTTGCTGTTGCCTATTGCCTTTGACCAACAGGGCACTCTTGCTAAAACCCTCCTAGAGTGGTAGAACATAAAGAATATCACATTATTTGTGTTTACAAATGTTGTTCCACAGATTATTTTTTTTTTAATCTGAGTGTAAGCATTTTTTTCATTTTTGCAGTTTCAGCGCAGAAAACATGTCTCTGTTTTTGTTATAGATCATGATTTTTTAGTATTTTGGAGAGGCACAAGGCAGGAATCCCCCAACCTTTCTGCATTTTTGTGTGATGTCATGTGTTCAAAGACAAGTTCATTTTTATGGAAAGGAATACAATAGCTGAAGCTTGTGATTCATAAAAAAGCAGTAGTTGAAAGCTAGATCACTGAACCACAAAAACCTTTGCTTGTATCTACTCAGCTTACTTGTCTCAGAGATGTATTTAAAGTATTTTCAGGAAACATCAGTAAGAGAACTCTATGGCTTTAATAAAATACTGTCTTAGCCCAACATTATCTAGTGGAAATTAATCTATTTTATTAGTTGAACACACATTTATCCGGTGTTTTACTGTCTCTTTTTGAACACCACATATAAATATTCCTCTCGCATTTATACATATATTTATATTTGAAATTATAGTCTTGCTTTTGCAGAAATAGCTATTTGGACAAAAATTTTTACTTACAGAATGTCTGTATAAATTGAATATTTGTTTCAGATCCATGTCAAAAAGGTAGAACTTCTGTATTTTCAAAATCCTTTCCCCTGGATGAAGGCCGTTTCCACTGTTTTAATTCACACAAACATCTGCTTCTGTCATTTTGAGTATGCTTTTTCAGTTCCGATAATGATTATTCCCACATTCTCATTGTTTGTCAGTTCTGGAAAGTTAATTGTTAGTCCAACTAAGCAACCTCCACATGTCTGGTTAATGTGTCTGCTTACTGATCTTCTGTAAATGCTGATCTGCCAAAGAGGTTTTTAAGATAATGAGATAAAGCTAACCAAATTTAGGTGCCTTACTCTGCTGATCCACACCTGCCATGGCTTTTTAAAGACCTTGTGTAGTGGTATGAGTTCAGTTTACATATGAATACTGTCCCTAACATTTGCAAATTTTAGCATGGACTACTCTTTAGTTAGAGTATATATTCTTTGTGAGAATAGTTCTTCAGAAGTGTTCATATTGTAGTGATAAATATCATAAAAAATGGATTGGATTTGGTAATTACTGGCAAGTAGTTTTCCTTCAGTTTCTTGCTGATATGGATAAGGTAACTTGTCTGCAATAGAACAGAATAAATTATTAATATTGCCTCTTTTCAGTTATTTACATGTCTTTCTGAGAAACAGAGCAGTTGGTTTATTTTTAGATGTAGTTTCAAAACTGAAGAAAGCATTAGGAATGCCTTTGTATGGTAATTTAATTTCTGTATGCTCATATAATTATTTATGGAATTAAAAATATTTGAGCTGAACAAGGCATCCACGTTAGTGATATAAATGGATGGAAAACTAATACTCGCATTTTCTCTTTTTCCAAATTTTAGGGGGGACACAGAGATTACCTCGCACAATTGGAGTGTCTTTGGCAAAAGAACTAATCTTCTCTGCGCGTATTGTAGATGGTGAGGAAGCAAAATCAATAGGATTGATTAGCCATGTGGTAGAACAGAATGAAGCAGGGGATGCTGCATACAGAAGAGCATTAGCTCTGGCAAAAGAATTTTTACCTCAGGTAAAATAAATTGTTTTGAATTTAGTTTTTAGTTTTTGACAAACATTGAAAAAGAACCATCTCTAATAAGAAAAACTGTCATGAAGTTACATATTAGAGCCATTCTAGTTATGCGGACTGCAATCAGGAGTTTTCTCTTGTGTACTGAGTGGTGTTATTTGATAATTATTTCATGGTAAAGCAAAAATCCTTTGTCATGGTTTGGTCTATGTTTGTATTGCATATTTTTGCTTTCAAGTGTTAAGCAAAAAAGGGTACAGTTGTGGGGTTTTTTTAGTAAAGTGTTTATCTCAATAGTTTATTGCTGTTGAATGCTTCAGAAGAGAGGTAAAATGGTCCGTATGAAAGTGGACATATCTCAGTGTAACTTTTATTTTGAAAACATAAGGCTAAATGTAATTTCAGTGTTAAAGCAAAACCCATTTACTAGTGGAAAGTTTGCTTTCTGTCCTTTTTGTGTAAACTTGATGAAAGAATCATGCTTTTATTATCATTCATTCAAAGTGACATCCTCTTTCTGTCTTTCATAAAAAAAATTGAAATGGGATTTACTAAATCCCTGTGCTTTAGAACTTGAAAATTTCAGTAAAAACTTTTAAGTATAACCCTTACAGGAGTGTTTGTGTTTGCTAATGACTGCCTGTTCCCCTGTTGCTATAGACTGCCAGCTGTTTGTTCAGGGTAGGATAAACCTACTTTTCAAGTGGAGTCTCCCAGGTAGAAAATTCATAGAAGATAGAAGAAGAAAATAATTAGTAAACCATTTTATTGGATCACAAGTGTAAGAGCGAAAATTTTTCACTGAAGTTGGAAAACGTTACAGATTAAATACAGCATTAACACTGGTTATTTTTTGTCTTGAACACCCTCATAGACAAATGTGAGAAATACAGTGAAAATTTTAACATGCAGGGATTCTGAAAGGTATATTTATAGTTAAAACTTCACATTGAAACGAACTCTAAAGCATTTGGCTTTTCCCAGAGCATCAGGCCACTTTTCTAAAGCAGTATCTGAACGTTGAGAAGCTGGTGCTAATGGATAGGCGCAGTTCTGTGACGATTCCCAAAGATGTCTTGCTGTTCTACAGCACCTTGGAGGAGGAGGGTGGGAATCCCTTTGCTTGCTGGGGACTTCAGTTGCTCTGAGAAGACTGTCATCACCTGACCAAGTGTAGGCTTTGCAGTAACATATTTTAAGTTTAAAGCTGCATCAGTTAATTTTATTTCATTATCACATCATTTTAGGTGTCTCCATTGTATCACAACATGGATACAGGATTGACATTGTGAAAGCCTGTAGTGATGTCACTTAAAATGGCCATTCTGAGCCTTGTTTTGAAGGAAACTGAGCAAGACTGACAAAAGTGGAGATTCTCAGCACCTTTGAAACATAAGCCAAACACACTGCTTTAATTAGTTTCTTCTGAAAAAAGCATTCTTTCATTCCTTCTCGATATTGAAACTGTGGAGACTGAAACTAAGTTTGCAAGCATCTACTGTAGTGATACAGTTTATGATATTTGATATATTTACTATAAAAGTGATGAATGTCAAAGGCTAGAAGATCCCAATGTAAGAACAATGATGTGCAGATTCTTCACTGCATTATCTTGTACATTTTGATGATATGTAAATGATCTTTTTCTTTCATTTTAGGGACCAGTAGCAATGAGAGTTGCAAAACTGGCCATCAATCAGGGAATGGAGGTAAGGGTCTGTACTTTCCTAAGAGTAAGTAGAAGTCAAACTGGCGACAGGTATACTATGGTAGAACTGCTTTTTTGTTTTTCAGTGTATTGTCTTTCAAAATCTATTTAGTCAAAACTTTTTCAAAGATGAAATGCAGTTTTTGTATGTCTCAGACTCTTGAGAGTAGGGTTGATGCTGTTTTCTGTAATGAGGCTTAGTAGCCTTGTGTCTGTCCAGAAGTAATGCACTCAGCTAATGATTAATACTAGAAAGTAAATATAAACTACTATGAACAAGTTGCCTTTCATGGAAGAAAACCTGAAAGTCATACTCTATCAAGCTTGTCAATGCTCTCAGTGTTTAGTAACTAATACAGTTAAAGGCCAAAAGGCATGTTACTTATTTTTAATAATTTACTAGAGGTTAGTGTTAAAATTAAATCGAGTCTGATTGCATACTTGATTCTGATTGCCACTCCTTCTTGAACACTATTGATGTAGCACTCAGGTTTGTTAAAATCCAGTCCTGAATACGTCCCTACATGTGTTTTACTTCAGGCTTGTGAATCATCTTGCTAAGATCAGCAGGACTATTCATATTTAAAGTTAAGCATATGCTCTGCACTAGGACACCTACAGCTCAACCAAATTTAAGAATGGACCTCTTAAAAGTCTCAAAATCAACCAATAATGTAATTGAGTTCAGCAAAAGCATACCACCAGCAAGTTTTGGCCTGAGAACCAAACTGAAATACTAGTGTGCAAAAAGTGTATTTGTTAGGTTTCCACAGCAAGTTATGCTGTAATTCAAGATTTATTTCAGTGGTATCCAAGGTTCAAAATGGTACAAGCTAAACTATCTAGCTACCACATATAGTGGACTGGAAGGTCAAAATCATGATGTTTATAGAATTAGGGACAATAGGGTTAGAAGGATTCTGAATGATCACCTAGTTCAGTCTTGAGGCTCCAAGACCAATGGAGCCAAATGTTCATTCAAGCTGTTGTTAACAAACCTTCCATGGAAGAAATTTCACAGTTTCCTTTGGTAGTCTATCCTATAGTTTATCTCCCCTTCACAAATTGCTTGTGGTGCATAGCCACAGTCCATTCAGTACCCATGTGGAGAGCTGATAGGTTCTGCAGCATCTGATGCTTAAAATAGGCAGAGAATTAATGGAGGGAAAATTCATCCTTTTCAGCTGTTCAGACCCGCTTACAAAGAAAAAAATATTATTAAAACTAGGTGATGATTCAGGATGGTTGTTGTCCTCTTCTTTTTATTTTAAATTACTTTAAACTTGAATTTATGTTTATTTTGTTGTACATGACATTTGAAGATAACTTGTTTCAGAACAATTTTTAAATAATCATGCAGTACATTCAATCTTTCCCCCTGTAGTACATGATATGATTACAAATGTGCAAGTAGCTAATGGTTTTTAGTCTAGATGATTTGTAGTGAAGAACATACATTGTTTTGACACTCTATTACATACTAATTGTATTGCCAAATAAGGAAACAGTTACAGAAATACTAACCACTCTCAGCACATGGCAGTGTAGCAATTCTGTGTTCAAAAGTGTTTTAGTATGTGGCATATAAAAAACACAGTACTTGTTAGCTGTCAGGAAATAATATATAATAAATATACAAATACACTTTTAAAAAATATTGCATTTTTTTCCTCAGGTCGACTTAGTAACAGGTTTAGCAATTGAAGAAGCTTGTTACGCTCAGGTATGTAACTATGATTACACAAAAAAAACAGAAAACAGGCTTTGTGGGTGCCTGTTACAAAACATGCAGAAATTCAATTAGAAATTGCTCTATGATCTCTTCTACATTTAGACCTTCCTTCTACTTTGGTTTTGTAAGGTATTTAAGGATGGAGGTGTAGTTTAGGACAAAAACATCTCCCTGCCAAGACTGTTATGGTGAAGGTCATGAAGCACTACTATTCATATACCTCACCAGTCATACACTGCTATGCATCTGATCCAAAAACTACCTTCCTTTTGCTTTCTTTTTTTTTTTTTTTTTTTTTTAATATGAAACAACTTGAAGGACACTTCTGTAACATGTGCCACTAATGGTGTGTGTTCTAACCAGCCAAAAACCAAAACCCATGCCATCAAAGCATGGGAATAATGTATTTGAGTGAGTTTGTTCTTGGACATTGAGACAAGTTTTTAATCATGGAAATAGAAGCATCAGCATTAGGTACTTATTTAAAACATATGGTGATCTGATCGATAACCAACCCTCTCCCCTTTTCCCCAAACAAAGCAGAACACCAAAACAAAACACCAAAATCTCATAAACAAACCTGAAAGAGCTTCACAGCCATCTGTCTGGAGAAAAGATACTCTTTCTTTTCCCAGATTGTTTCACAGCCTTATACTGTGGCTTTGAAGTGTCTGGTACTTTCCTGTATTTGACCAGACATTTTAGTTTTAATTTTAGTTTTGTATTATATGTTGCACATTGGATACATTGAAGAACTAGGATTTGTATGAAAACACTTTTCTTGATATTGTTTTTGATGTCAGTAATGAATTGTTACTCTGCTCATTGCAGACTATTCCAACAAAAGATAGAATTGAAGGCCTCCTTGCATTTAAGGAGAAGAGACCTCCTCGCTACAAGGGAGAATAAAAGAAGCTGATGCCTTTAAAATACAGTGAGATAAAAGTACTGCTATGAGGACCATTAAGGTGCACCTGCATCTGCACCTGAAATATCACAACCACCAAAGTAAAATCCAGCCATACTGATGTTACAACATACATGAATGTGTCCATACTTGTACTGGGCCCAGCCAGAAATGTTTGTCAGCTCATGCTTATTACCATTTCTGAAGGCTGATATTCAAGGTCACAGGTTCATGCAGCATTCTTAAAATTTCATATGTACGAAACTTACCATTCCACAATTGAAATAGCTCTTTATATATACAAAACCTGTATGTGATGTTAAGTGTAAATCTGCTGTATCATTTTATCAAAAGAAAAGCGACTACTGAATACCAAAAATAAGAAATTGTGCCAAATATGCATTGGAATGATTCTGTATGTCAGTAAAAACTATAGTTGCGTATTCTACCTGAATATGTACATTATAAATAAAGCTAAGGGAAATGAAAAGGATTATTGCTTGGGAAATGTTAAGCTTATTTATCTGACTTACATTATTCTAAGTAAAATGAAGTTAATTTTAGCACGTAATGGTGTCCTTTGGATGAAGTCATTGCCATTATGTTAATTCAACTGTATTAAATGAAGACATTTTCGAGGCCAGCCTTTAATTATGCATTCTTGTATGTTAAACCTGGCTTTGTCTTGCATTCTTCCAACGTACCATCTGATCATCACTGTCTGCTGTAAAGAAACTTTATTCCACTTGCCCCAGATATTTTAGATTTTTGATGATTGTATTAAAGATTGTTATGCAGGGATGTGACTAGTGTGCTGTTAGAGACTAGAATTCTCTTCTTCTCCAGAATATTGCTTCTGGAGGTCCTAATAATGTATATTTATATATAATGGGGATGATACTGAAATGTTCTTTATTCTGTGGCAGCCTCAGGGTTCTTTTCATATGCTGAAAGAGAAATCCAGTAGGTTACAAGGTGGGAAAACTGTTGTGATTCATACTGTATGTTCCCTGTGGACATGGCATATACAGCAAATGCCTGGAAGTAACCTTTTAGAAAGTATTTTTGTTAACTTGACTGGAAAATAAACGTGGCTTAGCAGTCAAAGGCTGTCTTTTTATATGAAAACAAATTTCTTCATGTTTGGTTACTATTGGCTCACAAAACTTGTGTATGCTCTGCTGTTTCTGCAACATTAACTATGGTCACTGTCCATATCTATGATGATAAAGCAGCTGATCAACATGAAATGACAAGAACTCATTTAAATTCATATTTAGACATATCATTACATGTAAATTGATTATAACTGGTAGAGCACACACTTTGTTGACTGGTAAACTTGCTGAGTCGATCATTTCATGCATGATAATTTGCAAATAATTTACTGGTTCTTGTTTTGATAGTCATATAAAGCCTAGAGGGTCATTTTCTCATGTTTTTGAAATGCTAACATGTCATTTTCATTTTTACTGAGTAGGAAATAATTATGTTAATAGGAGAAAAAATACTAAGCCTATGCTGACGGACTTCTGTTTCATAACTTTGATACACAGTCTAGTTACTGAGCTGACTTTTTTCCTAACAAGACCTGATTAAGTAGCTTCTGTGAATGTCTATTTTAAAAACTCTAATAACTTTAAATACTATAGCATCAGATTCTGTATATTCATGCCTTTAACTAGTAGTTGATCTCAGGAAATAATTTTGCTGTCACAGTGGTCTCTCCATTCCTTTTCTCAGGAGAAGATAACTGTCATACTGTAGCAATTTCAGTGCCTTCTTTGAAGTCAACAGCTTGAATATTATTACAAAGTGAGTACCAGTAGGACAATTTTTAAAGGTATTTTCTAGTGATTTTGAAATAATCCTAAAGGAACAATATTTTAGCTAAAGAAGTGTTAATCACTGTCTCTATTATTAAGTGGGCTGCAGTGCTTGTGATTAATAGCAGTATTAGAATTCTTCTTCCACAAGAGGGTCATTTGTAACAGAAATGCTCTTATAAAGGCTTTTCCCTTTGAAGTTATGATCTGGCAGATCTCCCTTCAAGTGCTTAGGCTCAGCTGTTTCAGTTCCTGGTAAAGCCATGCTTTTCTCCCCAGTACCTCATGGGTGACTGAGCCACAGTCCCCGCGTGATTCCTTAAAGTTTATCTCATGCTCCCTAGTTGTAAGCAGCTTTTTTCTCCTGCTCTGGCTGAGCTCAAGTGGATAGTGACTACTTCTGCACTTCTCCACAGAGCTGGATATTTGAAAAGCTATAATACAGGTGGGTCTGTTGCCTTCAGCTGATTGCCTCTCAACAGTATAAGTGCAAGTTCAACTTACTAAATTGCCTAGAAATACTCAGTTTCATGTAGAAATTAACGTGTAGCTTTATATAACACATATCCTTTTAGCCTTTAATCTATGAAAGAAGTTGTGTTTTCAATATTGTTGAAGTAACTCACATTCTTACTTGTTATACTACATTTCTGGATGTTTTCAGAATTTTCTGATGACATCAGCCACTTCAGTGCTTTTTAGTAGCTCACCTGCTATGAAGAAATACAGTGTTTTATTTATTATAAGGTTCTGTAATAATACAGTTAAGAGCCCTTGGAGGATGGAGCATTTCCATGAAATTTACAGAGCCATTTGTGCAAAATTGTTGTGGAAATTTGGTCAGTTTATGTGCAATTACTCATAGTTCTACACCAAGGTTCATATCAAAGCTTTTCTAGAACTGCTTTTAACCAGCTGCATTCAGAATAGTAAACAGCAGGATATATCATTTGCAGCTGTTTCATATTTTCCTCAGTCATTGCTCCTAGGTGCATTTAACCATAATCAGATTTGTTGAACAGAATAAAAAATAGCATGTCTGTCCATCACAGGAGAGAGCAGATTATCATGCTACTTGGAATCTGGTTTTCAGAGACTTAGTGAGTACAATAAGGGGCTTGGAAGTAGAGACACTTCACATACCAAAACCAACTCATAGTATGCAAATAAAAAGAGTAATTGAAACAATTTATTACTAAACTTAGTTTTTCTTCCATTGTCTTTCCATGCAAGCAAAATCTCTGAAAATGTGTCTACTAAGATAAGAGAGAGGGTTTATTTACTATTAAAAATATAATTAAAAACCATTGGTATTTTGTGCAGTGGATATTGAACAAGATGTGCCTTCATGTCTCATTTGTGGGATTTTAGCCTTGTTCTAGCAACTAATGAGACTGCTGAAGACCCATGGGGCTTCATTGCCTAGTGAGGCTGGTACAGTCAGTGTGTGATAATAATCATGATGATGTGGTTATTTTAAGATGTTCTTTTTCTGCGCACTTTCAGAAAGACAACTATTGCCAAAATTGAGAAAAAGAATAAATCAAAAGGAGACATGTTCAGCTAAAGGTAATTAAATTCCTCTTGTGTATTTTGAGAGATTACAAAGACTCATTTTTCTGTTTGCGCCTTTTTCTGTTGACTTTGCTTTTGCTCAAGTCTGGAACTTGGACACCAGGATGCAGGGAACACTTTTAGGAATTTTTATGGGTTGTTTTCACTTTAAGCATATTTATATTTTATAAGCAAAGCTAGGAAAGTTTCAAAAGGTTTTTGAAGGATGTAGTCAGAAATTATTGTACTATCACCAAAGATTAGGTAGCACACATTTTTTATTACAGATATAAATCATGTTCACTTTCAACCTTGAAACAGAGTTGAGTAGAAGATTCCTAAGTTAGGAAGAATGTGCTCTGTTTGTGTAGTGTATTCATTATGTTATAGTATGTATGTGTTTATATTGACATGTTAAATGCATGCATATGTATGTGTATGCGCGTATGCATACGTGTACGTATAAAATATTTCAGACAGGCGAGACCAAGCCGCCTCAGGATATGATAGTACTGTTCTGCTCCAGGAAGTTTTGCATTTGTTTGTGCAAGAGCACTACCAGCAGAAACCTTGAACTGTGCAGAGCATGTACTGTGACTGCTACAAGCCGCTAGCCATACTTATAGCGTGGAATTTGTCTTAACACAGAAGTTCTGCTGCAGAAGCAGAGTCAAGTAGCTGTCGGGGGGATGCACGTATGTTATGCTTTATCTGGTTGTGCACATCTGGTAGTTCAAGGCTGGAATAAACATAGCAGAAGTTGAAGTGAGTTCTAAATTTCCACAAAAGTGTGGCATCCAGATAGCACATTCCTTCCAGTCCTATACTGTCGTTTGCTTCTGCAGTTTGGAGAGGCCTCCTGCAATCATGAGCAGCTCATTGATCAGCAACTGTCGTAGACTGTAAGATCATTGTCTACCCCCCCCCTTAAATAAGCCTAGACTTAGATATCATCTTCAAATTTTATCTAGTACATAATTCTTCCAAGGACACTCATTCACATGGGAAGAAATATGAAGTATGTTTAAAGAATTTATTACAGAGGGTGTGAACATTCTATGTCAAAGCTAAATCCTGTTGCAATATTTGAGTTCAAAATACTACATTAACCCTCTAAGGCATAGTCTCTACGTGTATGTTTATAAAGTCTTCAAAGTTCTGGCTAGTGAGTACTACTCTTTGATTATAATTTCTGAAGCATATGCTAATAAAGCTTTTGTAACATTAAAGAGATGAGAATACATTGCAGTTTTCTTGTTGCATAATATAACCACTTTCAGAACAACATGAAAAGTTGAGTATTTTTTTATGGAACTTCTACATCAAATTGTTGCTTCTTTATTCTAGCAACTGCTAATTGATTTAACATTTTCCTTTAAGCATAAGGACTTTGTGATATCATCTTTGGCTCAACTCTTTCTAGCATTTTACAAAATCTGATGCCAGTTGTACAAATTTTTTAAAAATGTGTCTCATGCAGCTTAGAAAGACAAAATTTAAAATCTTAATTGTAAGGATAGTGTTATGAAGGTTGTGCTTTTATTACATATAAATATCTAATAAAATAAATAGTTCTGTGTGCTTGTGTAGAAAGAGTTCAGACTCCTTCTCTCTTTGTAATGAGTATTCTGCTGGGACTGTTGTCTTCAAAGCTGTCTGTAGCTGAACAATTTTTGTAAATACATAGAAGTATCCCCAGCTAGTGACTACTCAGGGTTCAGTCTGTGGTTCACGTTGTCCTTTTGGCCTACCTCCTCTTCAAAGTAATGGTGAAAGGAGGAGAGAGCTAGGGAATGTGCTTCTGACAAGCAGTGGGTTTTGGAAGGATGGATAGGAGAGATGGGTTGTAGGGTGTGTTCAGGCTGCATGTTTAAATCAAAGTCCATTTCAACACAGTCATTTCCAATATCTTCATGAGCAGCTCCACAAAGTAGATTTTTCTGTATTGGCTGGTTGCAAGCATCTGAGGTTTATACCCTAATGACTGGTAGAAATTATAACATCCAAACATGATTCATAGACTGTCTGTATAAGATACAAAAGAAGGTAGGAGCCACAAATATGGTATAATGAGAAGGGTTCTGCCCAAGTTACCAGTTTGTAAGTGAACATGTGGACATAGTTTTTCCCCAGTTTGTGTGGAATGAAATTCCTTTCTTCACTTTGGATTCTTGCCCTTTTTTCCAAATCTTAGCTGGGATCAGACCTTTTTTGAAAAAGTGAAGAAGATATGCTGCAGCCCCTCAGTCTGTCTAATTATTCAGTAGTTGAAGGATTTGCGAAACACTAGAGCAAATCAGTTTCTGCTCTCTCCTTTCACTTAATTGACCTGAAGTCAGAACTCCTGCAGGAGTGACCTGGTCACTGGATGCTGTTAGTTATTCCTGATAAAACTTTTCTACTTCAATTACTTATTCTACAAGTTAATATACTGAGAAGTAGAGATAATGACCTATTAGTTTAGAGAGGGAAGGCCTGTCTTGCAGTCCCTCATGCAGCAAGTATCACACTGTTCGTTTAATAGGACAAGAATCCCGCTCACTTTCCTGTCATCCCCAGCACCTCCTTTGCACTGTTCGCAGTTCTGTCTGCCAAGGGGGGAGATGCCTACTGTGTCAGACTCCTTAGGTGTGAAAGGTATAATTCATAAATCCTGAAAGGCCTACCTAATTGCCACTGCCTAATATAACATGACTGTGACTTCCTAAAACAAAATCTGAATTTTGGACTTGGGCACCAAAGTCCCTGCATAGAGTTAAGTCTTAGTTGTGTGTGTTTGTGATTCTGCTTCTAGGCTGCTTTAATCTTTAGGATTATTAGCTAAGCTTGAAAATACTTCCTTAAAGTAAGCAAGGGATATCAGAAACCACCTTAGCCACCGGGGGCATACTGTAGATGCCATGATGGAACTGAGTTGCTGTTAACAGATGGCAACACTTGTGGAGGCTGGCCACCCCTTTTTGTCCCAGCTCCCCAAAGTAGCCAGGCTGTCATCAGTAATTCAGAAGGAAACTCCAGCAAGGGGGAGGAGGTGGTGTGGGAGCAGCAGTGGCATAGCTGTGCTACCAGGCTGTGCTAAAGCAGTTGTGTGAAGCTGGTTATTCCAGCTCTGCAGCCTGATTCTGCCAACAGTGAAGCACAAAATAGCTGCATACAGGGCAAACTTTTGATAATGCTATGTGTATATGCATAATATATAAAATATATGGCCGTATGTCCCCTCTGCTCCCAGCACATAGTTTTAAGGTTCATCATAGAAGCTTTTAAAACATTGTTTCCATTGTTAGAATAACTCATTAAACCCACATTTCCGCAGGTATGTGTGTTTAGAGTTACAAAAACATTTTGTCCTATACATGTTTTTATATTTCATATAATTACAGCATATTTATCTGCAGTATTTCGCAAGTATACTTTTGTGTAATACTGGTAGGAGATTAGGTAATAGCTGCTTACTAGCACTGTTGCACAAGAACATCAAATGTTACTGTGATGTTCTGAGATTTGAGGTACTGAGTATGCTTTTGGCTGCTTTGTTCCTGTGACCTTTATGCTCTTCTGGATAATGCAGCAGTTCTGTAACGATGCACATGTTTTTCTTTCCACAAATGCCAGTAACCACTTGAGCAGGGCACTTGATTCCAGTTTTGATGGGTGGTGCCTATAATGGACAACGGTAGTGTATTCAAGCCAACTTGGCTATCTTTGTGCTTTGCAGTGCCAAAAACTTCAAAGCTTCTTCCTTTCAGAACTCTAAAGCAATACAAGTTTGTGTTTCTTCATATCATCAAACTTAATTATTGGCAATAAGCAACTGCTGGCAGGAGCGGCGCATCACATGGCTCCATTTCTGCTTTAGAAAAGGTCAGCATATGGCATAAACACTTTGCTGTATTATGCAGCCTTGTACTCTGATCACATAACACATGCTTCAGAAAGCATTATGCAATGTTACACTCACTGATTAATGACTGCTTGCACAAGAAGTTTTTCATTACCGTGAATGCTAGCATCCTGGGAATGATTAACTTTGTGACATAACTCTCATCACATAAATATGGAAGATTCAAATACAGCCTCAAAATAACATGTTTCAGAAATAACACTTTCCTGCTTAGTAGTATGTACAGTACATGATTAACAACCGCTTGAAACCGTCAGAGTTGAATAGAAAAGCCTATTTGTGAGAACTGAAAACAAGACTTATTTTTAGGGTTTAAAGTTTTGCCCAAGATGAATTTTTGCACACAGCAGCATCTCATTCGCAATGTTTTTCCTTTGCTTGTGTAAGTTTGAATTTCCTGAGAAAAATCTGTGCCAACTATTTTCAGTGTTCAGCCAGTGAGTTAAACAGAACAAGTTAAATCTAGTCCTTATTTAGACCAGCAACTGCCTGTGTGTAAAATGACTCAGTCCAGTGTGTTCAGTATTATAGAGCGTAAAGTTTACAGTTGTGTGCTCAATCAGCATGAATATTGCAGAGTAAATTCCCAATAATAGCTATTTTTTTTCTGCATGCAGAGTAAGAAAGCAAAATGTGGTCCCGATTGAAGTGCCTTGCAAACTCACAGCCTGGATGTTGCTACACATTCTCTTCTAACATTTTCATATTCTATTCATTGATCATTCCGTGTTAAAATTTTTCAGTTTCTTATGTTAAAAAGCATGATAGTAGTGAATCGCAGATGTTATAATCTGAAGGATGTACAAAAGAGGAAAAGCCTATAAAAAGAAATGTTCATCATATTCCTCTAAATATGAAGATTCATCTTGGTTTTGAAGTAATGTCAGTTGCTACCAGTTATCTATGTTTCAACAGCTTTGTTACAGAGAAAGTTGGTTTGCCTGTTTGGAAACGCAAGATCAGTTTTCACAAGGAAATAACTATATTAAATTTCCACTTACTAATTTGTCTTTAAATGTCAGACTAGAAAAAATGACATCTGCTTTTTATGATTCTGTCTCCTGTAAGTAATCTTGCTCACAAACAGTCACATTAAATAAAGCTACTTAAAGCCCTTATAGTAGGGGGGATAGTTTAGGATGTCACCACTTTAATGTATGTGTGCCATTTCCTCAGAAATAATATTAATTGAGAAAAACTATAGAGAAGGTAAATATTGACTTTCAGTATGTTCTCTTTAATTCTTGCCTTTTCTCACATTCCAACTCCTACAAGCACTAGCAAAAGCTGAAGGAAACGGCCTCTGACTAAGCATTAGCTACCAGCAGGCCCTCATTATAGCTGAGGGCTCTTACTCTTTCTTAGCCTACGTGCAGAGCCAGCTAGTCTTTCAGCTGTGATGACGAAATGCCATGCGTTTCTTCCTGGAATAGTACGCAGATAAGAGGCCACTTGTTATGCTGAGGTTTCAGATGAACTCCACTAAGGGTTTCAAAACACTCTGTCACAATTATATCAGGTTTCTTTAGCAACCAATTCATTTCAGACACTTTTAAGATAAAAAGGGAAGAGATGTTAGTTTATTTTCCCTTGTGGTTTCACTGTTTAAGCCTTTACAGGATATGACTGGATAGTTTATATATGGCCTGAATTTATTAATAGTAAATAAAACTAGCAGATCAAAATGGATATGTGCCTTTCTTGATACTTACATTATTTGCAGACCCCTATGGGTACCTATAACTTGATAGAAGAAACAAAGATCTTGTGTCTGTGATAGGCTGCTAGAAAGGTCCTGGTGTGCAAACTCAGTTGCTGAGTGCTTGAAGTCATTCTAGGCCCAGTAAAACCTGAGAGTTTTCAGAGCCTTGCAGCACAAAAGGTTAATCCTTTATCCTGGGGTTGAGTTCAGATGCTAGGACATGTCTGTACAGTAAAAGCCCAGTTGACCTAGGAATTTCTTAGTAGTGATGGGAGGACCTGTTTGTGAGATCTTTTTGCAGAACTGGGCCCTGTTTAGGGGATTCTGTGCACTAACAAAAGCAACTTCAGTGCAATCAAACAAATCAAAAAAGCATCCAGACTGCAAAAGAAAGAGGACTCTAAGAAGTGTTTGTTTCAAACCAAGCAATATCCTTAGTAACAGCAATAACCATACGTTACTGTGAAGGCAGGAATATATTGCCTAGAATAAGCAATGGATCACGTACAGGTTATATAGCTCTCTTTGCTCACTCTTTGCTAACCTTTGGACACTAATTGCACATTTAGAATCTGTGATATGCCCCACTTCCATTGGATCTGAATGCTACTTTAGATAGATGTAGTCAGTAGGATGGAGAATCTTATGATGATAAATCTAAGTAAATCACAGCTTAGATAAGTATGTAATATGAAGAAAAAAAAAGGCAACCCAAAAGGTCATCTGTCCTTGATCACTTTCCCTGCAGTTCTCCACACTTACTAGTACCTCATTACCTGGGAACTAAAAGCTAAATTCAATTTCCTTTTAAGACAAGAAAATTTTCTTTTTCCATTTACATAATGGAATTTGGATCAAGTCTTAAAGTCTGTAACCTTATTCCTTTAGTGCCTTCCAGATAAATGTGTAATTCCCAGTGAGATCACTAGGAATCTTGACTATTCTTAATCTGTTCTTTCTTTTTTTTTCCCAGCTGTTCTTCAGTGAAGAGGGTCCCCTTTGAAAAAGTCCATAGCAAACTGAAGTTGTTAAACCCACCACTCTCCTGATTCCTTCCTCTCCCCCCTCATTCTTTGGCTAATTATTGACTACTGACTCAGGGGAAAAAAGGAAAAAAAAATAACCCAAAACCCCAAATTTCCCTTGTGGGTAAATTATTTCATAATTGTTTACTAGAGGTAGGTGATTCTTGCACAGTACTATGAAGAAGTCCTATCCTTGCCAGAACAGGGTAGACCAACAAGCTTATGTTTCTTCATGATTTTTCTGCTCTCTTGTTGTCAGAATGTGAAAGTCACCCCAAACACTGTTGCTACAGTGGTCACTAGCAGGTCTTTTAAATGTTAGACAATTAATTTTCACAAAAATTCTGATCCACTAAGTATGAATTATGGGTATCTCCTTTTTTGAACTGCTTCTTTTGTGAGCTTTGATTTTAATTAAATGCCATGATGAAAAACTTTTTAGAAATGTTACTTATTAAATACTACTACTTCCAAACCTGCTTCGTTTCTTCATTTTGGGTTTGTTTTTTTTTTGTAAGTCATCTTTAGTGTCGTTTGAGGCATTTCACTGTGGTTTTTCATATTTTCTGTCTCTAGAATATTTGATCTTAATGTCTGAAAAAGACTGGGGTTTTTGGTTTTTTTGGTTTTGGTTTGGTTTAGCTTTTTTTTTCATGGAATATTATGGGTAAAAAGAAAACCACAGTGCCTTTCTTGAAAATTATGCTAAAAAAGATAACTGCAGTTCTGTGGTTCAAAACCTTGAAATGTTCTAAGCTGAAATAACTACAATTCGAACTTTTGTCATCTGTACTGAAATTACAGAAACAGCAAATGCAATCTCACCAGCACTCATACTAGTGAAGCTTAGTTTTCCCCTTTGGCATTTGTCACCTTATCCCCATCCCTCCATACAGTCCCTCCTACTGCCCATGACAACCCATGCTGAGGAGATGGGGTGTGTGCCATCTAACTGTGGGTATGTGCTGTTTGTGGCTGGAGCCCTCAAAGAGAAAGTGTGATGACCAAGTTCCACAAGTTTTTTATCTAGGAGGAAGATGGAAAGGGGGCATTTGATTGGGCCTTTTTCTTCCATCAAGCTACTTGCAGAAAAGTAATGGATCATTCTCCTCTACCTCAAGCACGATTTACATTGTGTAAGGGTTCAAAAGATACTAGGGTGGGGACTAACTGGTACTAATAATATCACTGTTTCCTAAGGCTATTGATGCATGGGTAGAGCATAGTGATATCTGCAGAGCTGGATTTTGTCTGTCATTCCGGGTGTCAGAGGCATAAACTCCACTGAGGATTGAGAAACTGTGGTGACAGGCTTCAGTCAATGAGCAAGTGTCCAGGTCCACCTTGAACTGAAATAGTTATTCAGTTGTCAGTATCGAGACTAGCTGGATGCAAACCCACTCATATTTTTTTACATGCAGCATTCATTTGCAAATCCTAATTGCAGAATAGCTGTACTGGGCATTTAAACAAAAGAAAAAAATAAAAAAAGTATCATTACCTACAAATCAGAATTCTTACTTATTAAATCCCAGTTAGAATAAGAAAGGAGGACACTCTACATTGTGCTCTAAAGGTCACCAGTTTTAGGCTATTCTAGGTCATAAAAGCAATAGCAATAGCATTTGCCAGTCAGTCATTCTCAACTGAAATGTAAACAGCTTACACTGGTAAATTAATAACTGATAAACAGGTATACTGAACACTTAACAGGTTCATTATGACCCTTCAGTATTGTTATATGGAACAAACAGTGCTTACAAGAAATACTATTGTGCTTTTAGTCTTACTGTGGAGAATGTAGGAGTTGGGGGTGGGCTTTTTATGCCTATTATCTATTCTTTGGAGAATTATTTCATTGCTAGAAGCAGATGGTGATTTTTAAGCCCACTGCTATTTTGGTGTACTTTTTCTTTAAAAAAAAAAGGGTCCTAAAAATAGACCCAAGTTACCATATCCAGCAAAAATATGTTGTCAGCTCTTTGCTGGGCTGAAAACAAATCTGTCAGCAATTTCTTTGGGTTAAAGTATCTGAGCACTTTTGTGTAGGGCTTTTTGTTGGGTTTGGGTTTTGTTTTGTTTTTTAAAGAAAGCATTTTAAGTGGTTTTGTAGCAGAGTCCATTTAAAGCTCTAAGTATAAACAAATTACCATCTGTTGTTGTAAAGACACTTTATCAAATTGATGAGACCTGCACTCCAGTTAATGTTGTGGATCAACTGCCTGAATTAGACTTTAAAGTCTGAATGAGTCTGAAATCATCATCTTTAGCTCGGCTGGAACAGATATTAAAAACCAGCCCATTTTCCATAATTATGAAAACAAAAATGAGAGTGGCAGTTATTCACGCAGAAAAAAACAGCACTGGTAATGCATCTTGGTCAAGTAGGTTTCTTACATTAACTTTAAAATAATGTCTTGGATTAAAAGTGCACTTTGGTAGTTACCGAATGAGAAAGGAAAACATCTCTTAGATTTCTGTGCACAGGTGATTGACAGACACACGGCACAGTATGTTCAGAAGTATTTTCAGTATTAGATTGCTTTGGCATAGCTGTTGGCATAAGGACTAAATATAAGGGTTCAGGTAAAAGAGGTGGTATTTGTCTCTATAGCATGTGGAATAATGGAAAGCTGAACCAAAAGCAGATCTCTAAGGTAGGGATTTCATTTTAATGATCTCACTGCAAAATATTTTGTCTGGCAGCATTTGTGTATCCGAGATGCAGCACCTTATGATCAAATCCTGTGAAGTATTAAGAATCCTCATTGTTTCTTGGAGGTTGGCTAGATCAGTCATTCCCCAAATCATGACTTTATTTTACTAATTAAGTGGACTGAAACTGACTTCTATGTGGAGGTGCCCCAAAAGATTTTAAGTGTGCTAAATCATGCCTGCTGGGAGCATCAACCCCTTTCCATTGACTCTAGAGGTAGCTTAGGCTCCACACTGTGGTCTTTCAATAAGTCAATAAGACATAAGTTACATGCTTACAGCAAGCAGTGTGGCACTTGTTAGGGAGTTCAGCATATGCTTCAGAGCAGACCTTCCTTCAAACCTCCTAAACTTCACTTGCAGTGCTCCGTTTGAAAAAAGTGTTTCTCTATAAATACATTGTCAGTAATGTTGGCAGCCATTGCCCTGCAAGGTAGAATCGTTTGGGCTTGAAACCAAGTTGGCTGAAGTATGCCTGGAGACAAGCTCTAGAGCATGCAAGTCATCTAAAGGAAAGGTGGGAGAGGAGACTGATCCACCTTCTGTTGTAGTGTTCTGAAGAGCACATTTAACTGCTGTGTGGCGGACTCTTGTGCTGAGACCTACAGCTTTACCTGTCAGATTCACTTCATGGTGACTAGCACTGAATGTACAGTGTAGTTTGAAATCCTTTTTACAGGAGTCTGATGTTGCTTGCTACAAGGACAGGTAGATTTTATGTGCATGATATGGGTAAAGTGTGCCAGGGTCATGGAAGTGCTGTGGGTTACAGATCATTGCCCGAGGAAGTTATGAATGCTCCATCCCTGACAGTGTTCAAGGCCAGGTTGGACAGAGTCTTGGGTGACATGGTTTAGTGTGAGGTGTCCCTGCCCATGGCAGGGGGGCTGGAACTAGATGATCTTAAGGTCCTTCCCAGCCGAAAGTATTCCATGATTCTATGGTGTGGTCATCTCTGGTATAGTATACATACAGATACTTTTCTTTCAGCTTGCTGTTCTGTGTGTTAGATATATAACTGTGCACTGATCAGTGCCAAGCTTGTGTCTGTGTTTGTTCATGCAGTGGAACTGCGCTGTGGCCCGTGCCATGTCTGGCCCTGTACAGCAACCCAGGACTCAATGGGACAGGCTGTGAGTTGGAAGGGAAAAAGGAAACCAGATGGAAATAGTCTAATTTCTAAAATAGAGTTTTTAGAGGGGTGAACTAATAAAATTTTGTTTCAAGAAAATTCTTTTCCTCCTCTACCTTTTAGTTTTGCACAGACTTGAGTCTTTTTGACTGCAATTCCCATTATCCTAGTATTATCTTCTAAGTAAAACTGATCCTGAACTTTCTTGTCATCTTCCTTATCCCCCAAATGTTGATCTTTCTGTTGTCTTCCCTGCAACAAGAGATTACTTCCCTTCTCACACCACCATCTTTTTTTTTTTTGGTGACTATCAAAAGCCTACCTTTCCTACACTGTCTTGCTGTCCCACAATCCTGAGATGAAAGAATCTGTGGGATGATGTAAAGTGTGAAAAAATGTGTGCTCCTGCCAGGACAGGCATGTGATTTACTGTGGTGCTTGTGCTGAGGCAGCCAGCAGTCTGATGTTTAACTTCAGGGATGGTTAACTTCTCTAGGCACAACCAAATGGTCCACAGTGATTTTAAGATAAATTTTTTGTTATGCAGAGTCAGCCACTGTCTTTGTTGGAATTAAAGAAAGAGGAAGATGAAGTGAGAAACTGTTTTTTATGTGAATGTTATGTCATTCAGATCACCTTAACCCAATGATGACCTTAAAGAAGAATGAAAAAAGTCACAAAACAAATGTATTCTTGGCAGTGGGATTTGCTTTGCAAATACCAACATTTGGCAAGTTTCTACATTTTCCACATCAAACCTAAATTGAAAGCTGAGGAAAAGAATCAAAATCAAAGTTGAGGATATTGAGTTGCACTGACCCAAACACACACTACCTGAAGTCAACAGGGTTTACATGTCTTAGCAGAAAAGAAGCCAGGAGATCCGATCAGCCTCCCTGAGAAGAGGCAGAAGTGTTCTTTTTTTTAAGGTTTACAAGGGGTTATTCATTTGAAGAGAACAGGAAATGAGCAGAAATTGAACTACACAGACCTTATTGTACCGTTTTTTGTAAAAGTATGTAAGCCGATGGGAGATACCTTATTTTGTTTGTGTATTTCTGTGCATGTGCGTATACATGTATAGGATCATGTAAGTGCTTTTCAATAGCTCCAAGTCTCCAGTGTGTGTCAGTGTCTCCAGGTGCATGTAAACCATCTGAACCCTGCAGTCTTAATTGCATAACACAGCCATGTTACAAAATATTACCACATCAAGTTCGTTTACATTATTTCATAACAAAAAGAAATACTATTACAGAACATTTTTGCCCTTAAGGGAAAATTACTAATTATTTAAAACATTGTCTGTGTGTGTATGTTTGTATATAGTGCATAGGGGTATATGAGACTCATTATGGAAAAATGTAGGGGTGGATTAAAGCATGATCCATGGGATACAGCCCCAAGGTCAGAGGAGTTTCAACAGACAAGAATGTCAGAAGCTAAGCAGAAAACACCAGGGTGGTTGATTATAATGAGCTTATTGGAGTGATGTGGACCACTTAACTTGAGAGGAAAGTGGCTCTTTTGAAGGGGGGGCAGCAGGTCACATCCAGGAGACAGCTTTGGTAGACAGCAGATGTTTGGGTCTCTGAGTGGAATCCAGACACTGACGTTAAACTTCTGCATTCTCTAGACAGCAAGTGGATTCCTGACTTCTAAGACAAATTAATTCAGTTATCTGTCTCCTGTCTTCAAATCCACATTTGTTTCTTGCTGCGAGGCAATTGTACAGTTGCTGGATGACTGCCTATGCCCTTCTGAGATTTTTAGGGATTAGAGACTTTTTTCAGTGTGTGAAGTTTTGCTTTGTTTTTCATGAACAATAAGAAGACCTGAGTTCTTGTTCCTGCTCATATGATTGCTTCTGTACTTCATCTGCTGACCAAAATGGAGGTTTACCCTCAGGTAGGTGCCCCAGTTTCCTGCCCATGCAGGCTCACTCTTTTCTAAGTGCATTCACGCATGCCCCAGGGTCACATCAGTCATATGCTGGTCAGTACTGCAATTCCAGGGGCTTTGAAGGTTCACCCTTCTAGGCCGACGTACCCAGGATGCATTTCTGTGAAATGAAGAGTTGCATCTCTTCAGGAAAACAGGTGGTGATTTTCCGATTGTCCCACATCAAAGGCCAGCTATACTGAGAAAGAAATTGTGGCTATTATATTTAATATCACCCTGAACCATTGAATGGAGTAGATGAATACTGATGTACCTGATTTAGACTTAGCTCCTTCAAGACTAGATAGGAAAACACATTTTCTGTGTTTTAAGACTGAGGCCTGGGCCTGAATGAGATGTCTAAGCAGCTAGAACAATAAAGTTTTGTGTTCCAGAGTGCAACGCAATCCTATAAGGGTTTCTTAAGCCTTATGAACAGACAAGGCCTGAGTGTTTTTTGCCTTGAATATTGTAATGTGAGTGAATAGTTCTTCTTTTGCATCTGAAATTCAGTCAGAATTTGCTTAAGTTTAGGATTGCAAAATACTGGTTTTGATACATACTTAGGCCTGATTCTTTTATAGACTAGACCTTAGTTTTCAATATCCTAATGGGTGGTAAAATCAAGACACAAAAGGCTGTGTGCAAAGTCTGTGGAACTCCACTAGACTACGACAATGATGCCTGGTGTAACAATGGGAGATGCAGCACATTGTGACAGTGGACCCGCAAGACTTTTAAGTTAAAACATGCGTCTAGTGTGAAATATAATTTTTAGCAGAGAGTTTTAGGGCTTTTTATTCATCTCTCCAGAATTATAGATTAATACTACGAAACCAACAATAAATAAATAATTAAACTCTACAAGTGGTATCTGGGGTCACAGTACTTTCTCTCCCTGTCATGGAGCACCACCAGGAGGGAGTATTCTCAGAGGGCAAAGCAGGCTCTGGGAGATTGATGAGAGGAGACTGTCCACAATCTCTCATTGTTTCATGGTCCTAAATTCTTGCCTGCTGAGCTGGAGCAGGGGTGTTAGCTTAGTGGAGTGGAAACTTCGGTATTAGTTGGAGGAATTCCCCTCACAGGTCAGAAAATCCCTTCTTGGGCAGGTGTAGTAAGGGGATTTGGGAGCAAATGTGTGCTGCTCTGCTGCCATTTTTCTTGTCTGTTGAGAAAGGCGTCTCTACAGTCCATAGTTGTGGCCTAGTGCTTAGCAAGTGACACTAGCAGTCAGGATACACAAGATGCTTCTGAGCTTGCTGTTTTGTTGCGTCTGCAGTCTGACCATGTAGGACATATTTCCTTTGGCAGTGGTGGTTCAAAATGCTAACTTGGTATATTGTGTTTGACCTGTTTGGTATTTGGGCTTGGTGTAACACATCTGTCTTTCTTCTCTTCCCCTAAAGACAAGCATACTTCTGCAGGTAGGAAAGAAGGGAGAACTCCAAGGTTGATCAGGTTACCCAGCAATCTGCTGGATGTAATTTGTGAGTGACTGAAGGGAGTTAGAGATGCAGCAGCTGAGAGAGGTCTTGCTTTTACAGTACATACGGTGTGCCAGCACATCCTTGTTTCATTACCATTTCTCTGAGTAGGCTTCTCTCACAGTATTCTTTGACTTGTAGGGCTTCACTTGTCAATTATCTAAAAATTCAAATAGAGTACAACTTCTGGTGCCAACTATTTAGATTATCAGAGTTTTCATCCTGGAAAATGAGAACAAAATAGGAGTATACTATAAATAAATAAATAAAAGTATAAATTAATAGGGGTTACTGTATCACTGTAATTGTCATAGAATTGCATATACCAGCTATCAGCAGAGGCAATGCACTTGTGCCTGTGTCTATTTAATAAATATGTAAAGTCAAAAATTGCACAGGCTGTCGCTGTTCTCTTCTCCAAGTCACTTTATATTGGAATTATAATGAACTCACAGCTCAAGTTTATTCCAAAGATGACAAAATGGGTCAAATTGTTCATGTGCCAGTTTGTAGCTGTATGCTACTAGATTTCTATTGCAGGTTTAGGCTAACACAGCAAAAAGTAGACCCATCTGTGCTCGTGTTTTATGCTAAAATTAACAAATGCTCATTCTTGGGAGTCCAAGCAAAGCAAACATTGTTTTATGGAAAAGTTTTGTTTAACTACAGGACGGTTCTGTTGTCAATGGTGCTCCAGTCAACCTCTCCCCAACAGAATAAGCTCCAAGTGGCATAGCATTGCTTGAGCTGTTAGCAGTACTCTGAAAGAGAGTATCCTGTACAGAGTGCTTGGGCCTCTTTTATACCTCTTACCCTGTTAGGTAAAGGGCCTGTGTGAATAGTAAATACTGTGTGGAAGATAGTGTTTGGTAGTTTTAGCAGATATTGGTAGCTTTAATATCCAGAATGGCACAATTAGCATTAAAAATGCAGTATACCTTAAATTTAGCACTAATATTTCTGTAGTAAATTTAGAAGAACACAAGTTCTCTCCAAGTGAGCGTAGTTGGAGTGATGATTCCAGAAAAGAATGATGCGTAATTTTGTGGAATACATATGAACATACTTCATGTATTTATGTATATTTAATATGTTTCTCTTAAATATAGACAATAATATATTTGTTAATATGTAATTAACATATACACCAGTATGCACATGATACCTTCACACATGAAGCATGTTTTAAACCATCTTTATGGAAAGAAAACAGCTTCTGTACCTGGCTTTTAACTCTCTCCTCAGGACCAGGAAGTGAATTTGGATGTCACATGTGTCTTGTATAGTGTAATCATTGAGCCTAACGTCTTCCATCAATGCCAGGGCTGGCAGCACAGGAGTCATTCCAGATTTCCTAAGTAGCTCTGCCAAGTGTGGCACAGCCCTGCCTCTGGGGCTGAAAGCATGGTTGAATTTCCATCATTATCCTCTCAGGCTTGTCTGCTGGAGAAGGGTGCCCAGCAGTGATGTTTTTTGGTCAGGAACAGATTTACCTAATCTGGCTGGATTAGAGCACCAGCTTGTTTCATACGGTCAGCTCACAGGTTCTTGATCAGAAACCTAGGTGTGTAAGTTATCAAGTTGCAGCTATCTGGCTTCATTGATTCAGACTGGCATTTTGCAGGGCTAGGGTATCTGTCTTCTGACTTTGGCCAACCACTCAACAGTTAGCACTTGTAACTACAATGTCAGTGTATAAATTATGACTTCAGACAAACCCCGGTGCATAACTGGCAGCTGCACTGTAATTTTCAGAGAAAGCATGCTTTTGTCCACTCTAAGTATATAAATCAAAATTTGAGTTACTGTTAGTTTCTTTTTTCAGTTATCATTGCTTCTTTGCACTCACATAGTCTCCCAATAAGTAAAGCAATACTCTTGTTTTTTATTCTGCTTAGAAGAAAGGAGGATCATGAAGTGTGGAGAACTAGTGAAGAACACAGAGAAAAATCCCTACCTTCACCTTGAATCAGTGGCATAACTAATCCCGCTTGAATTTGTAGATTCTTGCCTGTGCCTTAAAATAGAAGCTGGGTGTGGTGGTGGTACTTTCCGAAAGTAGAGTATGTACTTCCTAAAAATAATTTATCAGTGTAAGCATTGTGGATCATGTAATCTTCTCCATCTCCAGTGGAATTCAGAGTTCCTTGTTGGTCAGGATGAGGCCATGAAACCCAGGTAGATATTTTTGGCATCTTTCACTAAAAGAGATTCTTGTAAAACTGGATTTGCCCTATCTGACAGGGCACTGAAATTTCTATTTCATCAGTTTTAGCAGTGGATCTTTAGCAAAGACACTGTCTTGGTGTTGCTGCTGTCTAGCGTGCCGTACTTTCCCTCAGCTCAATTCTGTCTCCTGCAATGACCCAAAGTGTCATGAAGTGGAGAGGAGACCCGTGCCACTGCTGACTGTATGTGATACCTGGAGGTCTTTTCTGAAACCAAACCTAGGCTAGATTTCAGTTTTGAAGGACTTTTCACCCTGATACCAAAGGCATTTTAGGAAATGTGGAGATTGTTGCTTGGAGTCTATGAATGTAGTTCTTAGCGTCATTAGTGTTAACTGAGTTTAACTTGAAGGCAGTGGGACTCCTGATTTTGCTTTGGGCTGACTGCCAGAGCAGAACTGGTTCCTGAATAGTGTTTGTGTCTGAGGCAGGAGTGCAGGCAGATTACTGGGTTACCGGTGTGCTCTAAACCTGTACTTCAAAGCTGATGTACTGGCAGCAGTTTAAAACTGAAGTCTGGTTATCCATGAGCATTCTGAAAATGAGTGCCGCTTTGTTTGCTTTTGTGAGAGAGAGCCAGAATTTTTTATCATCTGTAGCACCAACTCTGTAGCTTAAAAATCAATACTTTATTCAAATAGAAAATGTTAATTTACCACCACACATAAAATGGTATTTTTGTACAGATATCTTACAGAACTATTGAGCTGTGGTTTGTGGCCTTGAAGTCTGGGCTTTTATTTCCTCTAAATATACTCCACTCTGTTTTCTGTGTGTCTGTCATGTTGAATAAGTAACAGACAGCAAGCACAGGGGCAGGACTCATGTCCCAGGTAAAACAAAACAGGCAGTTCTTTGATTTGTGAGACTAGAATGCCATCAGGAGCTTCTTTGTCAGTCACAAAGCTGGAATGAAGGTGACAGAATCCCGACATAGAATTTCAGCCTCTAACTCAAAATATGCTTAGGGTTTTGTTCTTGCATATAATATATGCCCACTTGGTGTTGTCCATAAAACAGCTACACCTTTCAAATTTCTTGTTGTCCTGCCTCAAGTTCCTTCTGAGCCATCCACCAGCCTCCCTCCTCTGTTCCCCTCTTTGAAGTCCTTTACCAGTGCAGCTTTCTCTGCCATTCTGCTCCACCCCATCATGGAAAAAGTCCTCCTGGCTGCCCCTGGTGTTACTGCTCTGCTCAGCATCAGAGACATAGGTATGATCAGCGACACACTAAGATCTGCCATCTTTGCTCTCGCTGTAGTACTTCAGCCTGTGAGCAGTCCCCTGACCTTGATGTTCAGGCTTTCATAGGATCCACCTGGTTATCAGTCACATGCCACTTGTGTGCTGTGTGCCTGTGTGCTGTGAATGACAGAGAGAGAACAGGATCCTGTGAGAGGAGGTTAGCTGACTCATATAATTTTCTGGCCCGATGTTGTCTCACTAGATAATATCAGCACTAAGTTTGAATAATTCACCAAAGTAATTCTACTACTGCAATTAAAAGACGGATTATTTGCAAACGGTTTTTTAAGTTATTGCGGATCACACTTCTGAGAATACATTAAAAATCTCATTTCGTGTTACACCTTCCTTAATTCAGGGCTTAACTTATCTAAATTTTGCGGTCTGTGTGTTCAAAGGGATGGTTTGGCAGCTCTCAAGATTGGTGTGCCAAACTGCTGGTGTCTTTTCCAAATCTGAAGTTGAACAGATATTGCTGGTGGGCTGATCAGTGATGCCTTGCACCTCGGACAGATAGTGGTTCTAGACACCCTGAATGGTGATGTATGGAGTTCCCCATCTGCTCGTGTCCCACCTCTAGCATGCATGCTGTGAGCTTCTGGCTCTGACAGATAAAAGTACCCCTGCTCTTTAGCAAGAAAGATGGATTTTGTGCATGGCTAAAGAACCCAACTCCTGTGATGTCATCTGCCAACATTTAATTGTCATGAATGTAATTATTTAGAGTAAATTCTGAAAGATCTTTTAAAAATATTAAATTCTTTTCAAGTTGCCTTATTATGGTTGAATTGAATTGAATTGAAGAAGTACAGTTGATTTTTTTTTTCCTTGCTTGCCCTTGCTACGTACCTAGAGAGTAGT
The DNA here is from genome assembly GCF_028554395.1 of Pezoporus wallicus. Classification (NCBI taxonomy): domain Eukaryota; kingdom Metazoa; phylum Chordata; class Aves; order Psittaciformes; family Psittacidae; genus Pezoporus; species Pezoporus wallicus. The sequence goes on along the minus strand of NW_026639160.1, from coordinate 1,047,812 downwards.
ATTTCAGTGAGGATTAACTGAATTCCTCTCAAAACCTAGCTGTTGATCTCTCTGCTTTCAGGGTTATTTTGTCTGAAGTGAATTCCACTTCTCTGATGTTTTCTGTTTTGATTTTTAAATACTGTGATAAAAGCTAGCATCTATTAAGTTTCAACTTTCTATTTTTATCCATTGGTAACACTACACCAGATGTGGGCGTGAAGGACCCTGTGAGGCTGAGGGAGTTCTGCTTTTATTCAACAATTTTAACTTTCATAACTGAGAATTTCAGCTCATTTTTTAGGGCTGTGTATGTGCTGTTTTGGTTTTTTTTAAGAGCTGAGAAAAACAGGCTTACGCAACTTAGTTTGCATAAGTGCAGTGAGTCATTCACATTTCTTGTTTGCATGTTTCTCTGTTTGTGTGTTTTATCACTTTATATAACCTTTTTTTGAAAAAGTACTACTATGGATGGTAAGGATGTATTTTCCCTGTAAAACAAAAAGTAAATGTGCCTATTAGGCAGATAGCTGCTTCTTGCTGCTGTCTCCTCATAGGTGCTGTTTTCCAGGAAGGCAGTTTGGTGATTCATCTTAAGTCTCTGGTTCTTCAGTGGCACAGTTTATCCTGATATATGAAGGTGTAAGGGGAAGGCCAGGTAGCTCTATCCTTTCCCCTTCATGGGCACAGCTGTGGGTAACTCCATGTGCTAATGTTGCTTATACTTATGCATATATGTATATAGGGGTTTCACATGCATGTACTTCTTTCAGCATAGCTTCTGCTTTATCACATTGCTCCCTGCTGTCTGGGGAAGAGTGGAGCTTTTAGAACAGAGTACCTCTGTGCCTTGTTGGAAGAAATTTGGGTCTTAAAACCCTTCACACAGCTGTTGGACACAGGTGGCAAGCATTCTCCATTAGGCGCACTTTTAAAGAAGTTCACTGAAGGCCTCATCTTTTTTGACACTACTTCATAACTTTGTGTGATCAAATGTACTATGAATGTACAGCTGCTTGGAGTTTATTGATTGAATAAAATTAGAGGTATGAAGTGTCAGTGCAGTTTAAGTGTTAGAATTGCGGTTTTGGTTATTATGTTTCAGGTATATTTTCTTTGACATCTGATGGACAATCTATGTAACTGTGGCAGTGAACTCACTGTTGGTTTTACCAGAAAAGGGGAGTGTGGTTGATGATGCACATATGTGCTCACAGGTCTTCTGTGCGCAGAAGGTCTTCTCAGTACAGCCTGTGGCTGTACTGAGGCTTGCCAGTTCATTTCTTTCCAGCTCTCTGCTGTATTGCTGTTTTCTGATGTGAGGTACTTCCTCTCTGGCTGTGCTACAAATACCTCCCAGCATGTTTCATACTGGTTACTTCCCTACACAGTCAGAAAACCCTCCACTCTTCTCTACATGTCTGTATTTTACTAAATCAGGTGCAGGGCCTCTTCCTTTCTGTAACCCAATTTTTGTTTCCATTAAAGTACATGACAAGTTTTGCTTGATTTCAGTGACATCCTGTGTTTCATGCAAGCAGCATTGTTCATCCTCTGCCTTGTTCATTCTTGCAGCAACATTTTGACCACTGCAATAGTCAATAAAACAGAAATACTATGTTTTCTGTCCAGTGCAGAGCAGATCTGCTGTAGTTGGAAGATAAGCCGCTGTTCATCTACTGCCAGATTAGCAGTATCTGGGGTCTGCAGAAGTGCCATGAAACACTCAGGTACTGTATTTAATTGTCTGTGGTAGTGTACTCAAATGGATGACAGCGATGAGAATACCTTTGTCATTAAGAAATTGGATTTACATAAGGAATTGTAGTACCTGTCTAGCTTCAAAAATATGAGCAATTCTCATGAATATACTTGCATGTGTAAAATGAGACACACACTTAAGATTCCTTGCTGGATTGATGTTCAGAAGAGCAGCTCTACTGGTTTGGGCTCTAAATGCAATTAGCATACCCACAGACAAAAGTACTGAGTAGGAGTCACATAGATGTTAACTGTTTCCTCCAGCAACTGTTGACAATAATGCACCTCCTTCAGTCAGCAGATAATAATTGGCATGACATCTGGAGATGAGAAAGATACTTGAACTCTATATGAATAAGAAAAAAAATCTTACTTACATGCATAAAAATGACAGTTGAGAGTAACTTTTTGTATTTAACCCCCTAAAGAGGTATTTTCCCTTTGCACACAGTTGTGTGGACAGTACCTGTGTGGCCATAGTCATTATTCTTACCACTGTTATTTCATTGTGTCAAATGGTCCCTTGCATGAGTGGGCAAATAACCAAGTTGCCTACGCCTTTATATTTATTATGACCTCAAATACATGATAGGAGAAATGAGAGCCTCTTCACAATAAAATCACAAATTTTTTAACATTCGTTCTTGTGCTTCAAATAAAGTGACTTAAATTTGCTGATCCTTGAGATAATCCTCAAAGTCCTCTGTCCCTAATGAGCAGTATCCCTGCATCCATTTTTATGCCTTCACTGCAAAAGTCTAATACATATGTTGTTCACAGGAGTCAGTAATAGAAGCCAGCCACCTCAATGTACCACATACTGCAAGTGTATCAGGAATTTTAAAAGTCTCACTAGAAGGTGAATGTCTCCTTGAGTAAAAGGATGGCCCTGTAATGGCACGCTTATATGCACTCCAGACACAAATATCAGTGTAGAGAAATGGGGTAAACTGAGCACACAAGAGATCATATTGCTTATTTGTGGCAATATACCCTCTGTTCTTAAAAGTAATTGAAGCTTGAGTTGAAATGAAAGTTTCTCTTCCTGCTATTGCCATTTTGCATATTTTTTTCACAGAATTTAGTGCAGAATCAAAGATTTTATTACTTTCAGAAAGAAATAAGTAATTAACAGGCAGGGCATTAAAGGAAAGAAAAAATCTTCACAAGGCTCAAATTAATCTTTCTCTGTTTTTCTGTTGCATCCTCATCTGACTGCTTGGGCACCACTCACTAGAGCTAAATTTTTAGCAGTTGGGTTTTAGAAATTTCAAGGAAGTTCAGTACAAAGCAAATTAACTTTCTATAACCATGATAAAGTAGGAATAATTACATTTTCAGTGACCCTTATGAGACATTTCCAGTTGCCTGGAGTAGAAATCTGGGTCAGTACTCCACTAAGCACTAATGTAGGACATTAGTATACTGCTTTATTCCAGATAAAGTAAATTGCCCTCTTTCTACTGAAGTCAAAGGAATGATCCTGCTCATACCCATGAGTTTGTTCTGAGCTTGTCTGAACTCTGACAGTGATATGTTTTCTATGCATAAATGAAAAGGCTTGTTAAGCTTTACATTTTAATGTATTCTTTACTTAGTGATTTGCGTTTGCCCAATGTTCATTTTAATGGGTTTTATTTTAACTATTACATTCTCTGTGGCAGAAAACATGATTCAAACTATTTTGAATATCAGTAAGCTAAAATCTGTATGAAACACAGTATGTCCTTCATCTTAACCAAGTATCCTCGGCAAGTTATTGCTACTATTACTAAAAGCATATGGCCAACACGTTAGCTTGGTAGCAGAATACATAACATGGGTATCAGCTCATTTTAAAGTTTACTTATGAAGCTTCTTCTGAAGAAAATCCAGAGTGCCACGGAGAATTTCCTATCAAAAGGAACTGAGGAGAAAAACATTGGTTTACATATTCCTTGGGTGGATTTTTGGCACTAGTTTATCCTGGCATGGAAAAGCCACCCGTGCCAAGATCCTGCAAGGGTATCAGATTCCATTAACAACATATCGGAAAGCAAGTATTCACCATTACCAGCCTTGGTCTGGGTCACAGGAACAGGTTTGAAATAATGTGTATGGGAATTGCGTTTTAGAGGTACATGGGAGGGGAAAAGTAAGCTTCAGCAACCTATTATTGGAGACTTTTCCTTGAACTGCTTTTTATTTGTGAGCCAAATACTGTAGTAATTAAGCTGCAAAATTTAAGGGAATGTGCTTTGCTTTTAGTGGAAATCAACATTGGTTTTCTCCAGGCATTCAATCACTTAACTCAGTTGTCTTTTTATATTATTCAAATGTGATACACATTAGTCAAACATAAGTGGTTGAAGAATCATGTTGCAGAATGTCTCTTGGGAGAGAAGTATGTTATAAACATTTCTACTAATGGAATATTTATGTAAATGTAAATTAACTCCATAAGGGTGGCGAATCCTTTGAAAGGTGAACATGAAGTTCCTGCTGCAGAGTGGATGCCTTTTTCATTTGTTGCTTGCACAGCACAAACAGTGGTGTACAGACTTCTGTAGCCAACAAGAACTTTGCAAATGCAGTTTGGTATCCCTCAAGAATCAAAGCCTCTTGCAGACTGAAGATACAGTGCAGATTTGTGTGATGCTGAAGACAGGAGGGGCATTTTGCAGAAATAATTGTAAGAAATGTGATCTGAGAAAAAAATGCAAATTAACTGAATATGTAGAAGAGTAGAAGAAAACAAGTTACTATAGCTAGCTGGTAGATTTAATTAGATCAATAGAGATAGTGAACATTTTGGAGTGGGTGATCAGTTGCCAAGAATATTAGGCATAGGGACCTAAAAATGGCAAGAAAGACTATAGCTATTGTTGTCTCTATTTCCTGTAATCCAAGCTATGGGCATTTGCTTAGAGGCATGAGTTCTGACAAATGTCGGAGTGATGCAGGGGACTGGTAGCAGACCTCGCCTGGAAAGTGTTTTTGTAGTTATAGCTGAATTCAAGACCCAAGCATGTTACAGAAAGCAGTGTAATGAAGGCTTCTCCACTGAAGGCAACTGCTTTGTAATCCCCTGCAGGTAACACGTCTGCAAACTCTGAACTTTTGTGTATGCATTATGTGTATATATATATGTCTACATATATATATACACATATATACATATATATATATATACAGAGAGAGAGAGAGAGTACACACCTGACTGCTGCCTTGAGGAAGAAGTTGGGGATGACAGCTTCAAGGATGCCAAAATGGAAGAGGCGATTCTGCCATCCTTTGGAAGACAGTGCAGCAACCAAGAGGGCCATGTCTGTTGTAATAGTCTCCAGCTCTCTTTGCTCTTGTGCATGAGGGGACACCGAAGCCCTGGAAGTTAGAGAAAGTCAGAGTCCGGTGAAGTTGTGCCCAGGGTTCCTAAGCAGAAGAGGATTTACCCAGGCTGCCTATTTTGAAGTCCCCAACCAAGTGTAAGAATAACCTACTAAAAAAAACCTTTGTATTTTGGTGGGTTTTGTTTGCTCATTTGTTTTTGCAGCATGTAAATTTATTATCAAAATCATTTATATTGCACAAAGCGCTCTTTCAACTGTGTTTTAGTAATTCAGTAACAGCAATGATAAGATCTAGTTCTTTCCAAAGAATTTGGTATGCCACATCTCCCAAACGGGATCAGATTACAAAGACAGTTCAGCTTCCAGTTAGGTTCTTCAGTGAAGTAGTTAGATTTTTGACAGCTCTCATCATCCAGTGGGTCTGGTGTTCATTTTCAGGAATAGGAGCTGGTGAGCACTTCTGAAAATGTAACCTTTTGTACTTAAATATTTGTGTGTCTTCTCCCAAACTCATTTTCCATGAAGTTATGTGATATTTTTTCAGTGTTATTTTCAGAGTTTGTTTCCTTGCTTAATAAAACAAAGCTAAATCATTTTGCAAGAGTACCACTGCATTTCTGTGCAGTTTGATTTTCATATTTTTGTGATTATTTTTTTCATATTTTTGTGATGTTCAGGATATTTAAAACCCAAATGTTCATAAATATGTGCACAAATGAAACCGCAAATACCATGATGACTTACACAGTAGTGATAACTCCAAGTACAAGTACCAGATTTAAAATGCAAGTTGTTATTTGTATAGCCAATTAACATGAACGTCTGATGAATCACAGTAAATCCACAAACACATGCTGAACTGGGATTTTTGCACATGTAAATCCATTTGCCTTAACGCCTTGTTCTTTGGATAATATGACAGTTTTATGTGGCTTGCATCTTTCCAAGAACTACAGATGACTTTCTTCCAATGGAAATCAGTGGGGGTGTCTTAATCCACCTTAAATGTCCCTCTCTGCTGGATTATTCTTTAATTATTATTTTACCTCTTGAAAGGTCCTCCCATTTTCAGGTGCTCTTGAAGTTACTAGGTTCTAACCCCTGTTGGACTCCTGTGAATACTTAAAAAAGCATACAACATATAGCCAGACTGTATGCTGATGATGCCAGATGGGTCCAAGACACCTCTAAATCATTGTCACCAGTGTCACATGCAAATTTTTTTTCCTTTCTAGGCACACCTTACTTATCGAATTGTTAATCAATTGTTATTGTCTTTTTCCACAACTCTATCTTCATCCTGGCACCTCTGCCCTGAGTCATGGTGTACACCCCAGTACTGACCCTGTGCATCAATCCCAGCTTCTCCCTTCATGTTGGTACCATTTGTGGTATAAACACAATTCCAGCACTTCCCAAAGACCTGATTTTTGTACTGTACCAAAAGAGCATTCGTCTTTGCATTAAATGTCCTCAGCAAGAAAAGCCGGTTTCAGTCATGATTTGTTTTGTTCATTCTCCTTCTCCTCATCAGCATTCCGACTTTAATCACATCACCTTTGTCCTCCTCCTGTTTGTGAAGTCAGCTGCTGTAGTTTGGATGTGTTCCTGGGCAAGCATCAACTCTTTTGCTGCCACTGTAGCATGTCTGGCACGTACTGAAGTGTTAGTTCAGTGAATGAAGAAGTTTATTTTGATATAGGCAATGATTAATAGTCACAGCAATTCCTGAACTGTTAATGGTCTATGTCAGATATCTTAGTGGCTTCTATTTCATTCTTACAAATCACTACTTAGGCAATAATCATGACTAACCTGCAAGTCAAAGTAAAGGCAAGCAACATCTGTGACTTCTGCTTTTCACTAATTTCTCTTTAAGTGTAACCTCGTCTTCCCATACCACCCCCACACCCTTCATCTGTTCACATACTCATTGCCTTCTTGGTCTGACTCTGAGCTGAGTGGGTAAAGGACTCTTTATGCTGTTGCTTACTGCCTCTCCTGTTAGTACATTGGTCTGTATCTTGCTTTCTCCCAGAGTTTCTGGATGTGATGTGAATGCTTTGCTATTTCGGAGATAACAGCAAAGGTGGCATAAGATGGAGGGGCAAAGAGTCGTTACACACAGGATCTTTATTCCCCAGAAGTGATCTCTAGTGCTGTCGATTGAGAAGGGTGGGTGGGATGGGATTCTTCAGTTCCCCCCACCTCAGCTGAGCTGGGTCTGTTTCACAGCCATGTGAAAGGTTTCATTCCTCAGGATAGGCTGTCTGGCCCCTCTCACAAACACTCGGATCAGTTTCAGCACATGAAAAAAAAAGGTCTGGTTGCCCAGAGCTGGGGAGAGGCAGCATTGCAAACTTCAGCAGAAAGCTAACCTTTCCTTTTCCACTGTTCTTCTGCTTTCCCCCCTCCTCCCACTGAGCCCTGCAGAGAGAGATTAGCTATCAAACTGTAAATCCCCCAAGCACAGAAAGTAGTAAACCTCCCATCCCCTCCCCAGGAGGACATGTATGCTGACAACAGCTTCATTCAATCTGACACCTGTTTCACTTTAAAACAGGCGCCTATAAATAGAGTGAATGTAACCCTAGGTGGCATTGCAAAATATTATGGAAAATGCGGCTTACAACCCTGTGAAGAAGGGGGAGCAGAGAGAGTGGGGGTGGGCAAAAAGACACCATCTACCATAAAAACCTGGCAGCTTCATGCAAGGGCTGTTGCTTTTAATTTAAATGCTCATTTCTTATTCTATTTTCAGATCCTCTCTGGGATTTTAGGAATGTTGAGACGTGCTGGTTATAAAGCCCTAAGTACAAAATGGTCACGGATGGCTGGAATGAGGCATGTTCTAATGGAAACAAATCACTTGTCAGTAAGCAGCCTTCAAACTTTTGAACAAAAGCTCAAAAGGGTCAGGGAAAAGACATGTTTGTTGACTTTAAATGGTGCTGGATGCAGGTCGTCAGAAAGGCATAGACTTTAATATTGTTGAGGTAACTCTTCAGTTCTATGTAAAATTGGGGTTGTAAGCAAGGTTAAGTACTCCGATGGCAACCGCAAATGGAATGAGCAACTTACTTATGTAAACAGAAAGCTTACACATATGTAAATCGAAGTGTGCATACTACCAAAATGTAAAGCACATCCGCAACTGCAAAAGAGCCACAGTATGGAGATCAGGTCTGGGAACTGGATTTAGGTATATAGAGGTGAATGTCTGTGAGAACAACTGTGCTATTTCTACTGACATTTAGAAGATTAATTAGTATTTCTGTAAAGTAAAGGTACATGTCTGTGATTAGTTTGTGTTGTATTTAGTAAAAATAGTGTAGCTTAGCTTTATAGTGACTTGAGGATAAATCCCATCCTGATTCTGCTTATTCAACTTTCTATAGGCTTTAAACAAAATTCTGCAATGCCATTGTTGAAAATTTTTATTTGCTTGCAAGACCCATAATGAGGTTCATGACCACTGGTTCAACCGTGATGAGGGATCAGCCCTTCTTTTTCTTGTGTAATATTTTGTGCTGCTGTGTAAAATTAATTGTGTTCCTCTATAATAAGTTGTATACAGTGGATGAAATAATCTTTGTGGAACATCATGCTGAATCTACTAATTCTGCTGAATCTTGGTTTCATGAGAAAATGAGGCTTATGCAATCTTTCTTTGTCATCAATCTGTCTGTCTCCTAGTCCCCCTCACAAGCAGCTTCTGAGCTTGTTCTGTCTTCAGCTGGATTTGGAGAGGGATTACAGATAATTACGTTTTGACTAGATTAATGAAAACTGCTTTCTTTCTAGAGGAAGAGAGGCAGAGGCAGTGCCTCTGCAGAGGGGAAGCCACATAAAACATAGGTGTCAGCTAAGCAGTCAGCGTGGGGGTCCCTAGCACAACACACACTGTTCCATGCATGCAGAATAGGCATACACCAGGAATACAGAGGGGACTGAAGGACAGGTTCGGGCAGAGGTGACTGGGAAAATAAAGCTGATAGGATAAAGACCTGACCTCTGTGAGTAACCAGGTTTCATTTCAGTGTTCATGTAATAATTTCTTTTTCATATGGAAAACAGAAGCAAAAGAAAAGAGAATGACTCTGTGTGGTAAAGTGATACATGTGAGCTTCAAAGCACAGGGCAGGCTTTTGGTGTTTCTGAGGTTTATTCCGCTAAGTAAACATTATTCTGCTTTCAAAGAGAAGAAACTGAGACACTTTCTTCACGCACATCGAACTTGTTCAAAGGTACCAAATGACTCAGCAGCAATGAAGTACAACATACAGACAGGTTTAGGTAGCTTAGAATCATAGAATTGTTTAAGTTGGAAGAGACCCTAAGTTCATCAAACCTGACGCTGCCAAGTACACCACTAAAACATGTCTCTAATTGGCACATCCACAGGTCTTTTAAACAACTCCAGGTATGGGACTCAACCATTTCCCTGGGCTGGCTGGTCCAGTGCTTCACATTTGAACTGAAGATGGTGAAGACATTTTTCCCTAATATTTAATCTAATCCTACACTGGCACAACTTGGGGCTGTCTCCTCTTGTCCTATGACTTGGTTACTTGGGAAAAGAGACTGACACCCCCCTTGCTACAACCTCCTTTTCTGCAGGCTAAGCAACCCCATTTCCCTCAGCTGCTCCTCACAGGACCTGTTCTCCAGACCCTTCACTAGCTTCATTGTCCTTTTCTGGACCTGCTCCAACACCTCAATGTCTCTTGTAGTGAGGGGCCCAGAACTGAACACAGGATTCGAGGTGTGGTCTCTCCAGTGCTGAGTACAGGGGGACAATCACTGCCCTAGTCCTGCTGGCCAAGTCTGGCCAGCAGCTTACACAGCTTCTTCCTGTGTAAACCTTCACCTACCACATGTCCAAGCCATCCCTGAATCTTCTTCTCAAGGCCCTTGAGCTCAGTAGTACTCATCACTGCTGCATTTTGGGCTGCTCTTTTGGTCCTTTATGTCTGCATCTGCTAGCACTGCAAAAGGAGAACATTGCCTGATGAAGCCTAGCAATTTCTTGATGTCTACAAAGGTTGTTGTATGTGTTGCCGCAACAGGGAAAACAACTTCCAAATGCCACTGGATGTTTTGTTTTTTCTGCCAGAAATGAGGGGATGTTTCTCTAGGAGGATTGTGAAGCAGCAGAGTAACCTGCAGAGAGTTCCAGTCAGCGTGGACAAAAGTGTTCCTGGTACCCAAGTTAGCTTGTTTGAAGTTAACTTGGGTTTGTCCATAGTATCCTGCCCCACTCACCTTCCTTAGATTTGGCACCTGATAGCCATTGCTGTTCCATAGTGCTCTTCTTTCCTAACCTGTCCATCACAAGAAGGACACTCAGAGACAGTTGGGAGGAGTAATCCTGGGAGCCGCTACCTGGGATGAAGGGTATCAGTGGTTGAGCTTCTCAGCATTGGTGTGGGTGGGTTTATGAACACCTTGTGTTTCTATTAGGAACGACAACCCTTATTGTACAGAGCAGTGCTTCAGTCCTGCTGCACCACTGAAGCACTGTTTTGAGGTCATATGCTCCCTAGTAGGCTAATCTAGGTGCTTGGGTGGAGGAGAGGGAGGCAGGGAGTAAGAATGTCTGAGAGGACCATGGTTAGTTTCTTCAGTTTCCAGCAGCACTGGGAAAGTGTTAAAGGTTGCGGGGAAGAGAAGGGGCAGGTGTACTACTGCAAATTGCTGCTGCATCCTTCCAGTAAGACAAGCTGATTTTCCCTTTGCCCAAATGAGCATCAGATGGGAAAAAAACACTTTTAGAAAACTTCAGCCTTGATAGTACATTTATTTTGGGGACAGAATTATGCCTCCTGCTCATGTGACTTGAATGTAATGTGCTTGCGCACACACACACATAGAGTTTTTGATTTTTATCACATGGCTGCCAAAAATAACATTGAAACGTGTAAGTTAAGCATGCTATTATAACACAAAGGCACTTCATTACGATTCAGGGCAGCTCAGGTTTCTTTCTGAGCATATCACCAGCAGGCAGTAATGGAGGAGTACAGAGGGCAAGTAAAAGGAACAGTGCAACCTCATGGCATTTTTTTTCTAAATGTCAGGCATGGTCAGCATCTGCTGGTGGGTTCCACAGTGTATGGATTTAGCATCTTCAGTAATTGTCTCTCACAGTGTTGAATTTAACATATATATGGTAATACAGAATTGGCTGCTTTTGGAGGTTTTTTTCCAAATTACAGCAGTTGGTCTTATGAATAATTTCTCTCTAATCAGCTGAGTCTCTCTTTCCTCTGTAACTCCTCTTCTAATCTTATTTTCATAACTTGATACTTCTCTGACTTTCAGTTAACACTTCATTTACGTTCTTTACTTAGATGCAGTAGGTGTAGCCTTTTGAAATTCTTCCCTAATGTGATTTTAGTGCTGTCACTTCAGTTAGGGGCATGGTAATGACTAACCTCTGCTGCTGTAGCTCTGTTGCTGTGTTGTATAATGACTTTTCAGAAGTTCTGGATTAATGCAGGTCAGTTGACAATTTGAGGCCACATGGCAATATGATGCTTGGAAGAAATCCATTTGTAGTCTGAAAGATTTTATGGGAGTGTTACAGAAGTAGAGGAACATAATAGCATGTTAGCGAGAAGTCTGTACAGTGAGTAAGGATGGGTAAACAAAACCTGATTAGTATCACTTATGTAAAAAAAAAAAAAGCTTTATTTCATAAGTACTCTTCTCACAATACAACATTGCAGTAGCTCGAGGTAAGGGTAGATGGTGCAAGCAAACATGTCCTTTTTCTGGAGTGCTCTCACTTACCAGCGCTCATCCTACCTGTTGGCACAGCACACACCCTCTGCTCCAAGTTCTCTTGCTAAATGTGCCAGGTGTGGTGCTGCTGAAGAAAATCTTGCTGTGCTGTTTGCTCCATTCCATAGCCTGTATGCCATCTAACAGCTGTCAACAGGCAAACAAAATAAGCAGAAAAAGTAAATCCCATGGTTTCCTTAGCAAGTAGGTTTTTTGGAAGTTGATGGAGCAGAACACAGCAGCTAATATTTATGAAGGGTCGCTTTTCTTTCTGGATAGAATATAAACTCTTTTACACCTTGATAGGATTTTTTCTTTAGCTTATTATATAATGAGAATTCAAGATGAGATCACCACAGCAGTTATCAGGGAGTGTCCTGGAACACTGCGTAGCTGGCATGGTAGGGAGGGTTGTTATGAAATTGTTTTTAAAAATAATTCTGGAGTCCTGCCCCTCTTTCTGCTTATTTTAAGGTTCATATGCAATTTGTTGAATGTCTGTGCCTTGAATTATGCTGCTGGTGGATCCTCCCAGCTGGTCTGTCCAGTAACTGCTGACTGGTACGATCATGTTTCCATATTAAAACTTTAAAAATAATTTAATGATAGCTATGTTTAGTGACATCATTTTAGCACCCATATGACTTAACTCTCCCTCACACTTTTCCTGAGACCATACAACAGCTGTGTTTTACCCATATACGTCCCATCACTTCAGGCACAGTCAAATTTTTAGAAAGAGGGAATTATACTGTCACAGATCACTGTATCTTCCTCAGCTGTGTAGGCTCTCATTTCATTGGAGAGATGCTTGAGCTTTCTTTAGTCTTCATAAATCTTTCAGGCAGAAAAGTTTGAAGTTTCCTAAAGGAAAGCTGTATGATTCTTTTTAATAACATTATTCCTTTAAGGGTGTAAAACATACATTTGGAGACAGAGGATTTCTTCTTAAAATGGGGTATTGTCTTTGGTATCACTGAAGTGATGCAGGGCAATATTAGTGGGTTTATTCTATTAATGAAGAATAGTGTTACTGAAATAATAAATGAAATGTATTGAAAGATATTTCTTCCTATTAGAAAGCTTTTGCACAGAGAATCTCTATTGTCCAGGGACAATTATTTCTGGAAAACCTTCTATCACTCTTCTTCCCTACCTAGCTGCTCTGCTATTTTCATGCAGCTGTGATTGGTTATCAGTATGCATGTTAGGAATTCTGTTTATAGTAAGATAAAATGCATCATAGTTACTGGCCAAAGTTTACTCTCAGCTACATTGATGATAATTCAAGGTGTGTTGGTTAGCAGCACTGATAGATGCAGAGGTGTGAACAGAATTTGTTTGCCTGTTTCTGTTGATTAGGGATTTATTTTTCTTGATTTGAGAATACGTTCTTTTCATTTCCATATATACTGAAACAGTGTTTCTCATGATCAACATCAGAATATGTTTCCATTCAGTGAGAAAAGCTCTTGCTGCAGATAATGGTGCAATCTGCTGGTGTGGTGGAAGGTCAATCCCTAAAAAATTAATATTGAGTGTAATGTCTCATATGTTTCTAACTGGCATGTAATAAAGAGCCCCCCTGCTATGCTATATGTTTGCATTTCACAGGACAGCTAGTTTAGAGGATTCTGTCAGAAGTTTTACACTATCTTTACCATGGGAGCTTCGTGAGATCTACTTTTCCCTGCTCTAGTCCCAGTTCAGATATAAAGCTGTCATATTTTGTGTCGCAAAGATGTCTGAGCAAAGTCCACTCAGGGCCATGCATGGACTTAGCCACTGCTGATGTCTCTCCTTTTGAAGTGCAGGTTGCAGAGTGATCTTGTAGGTAAACCTGCCTGTGCTGTCAGTTTCACCCTGGAGAGGGTGATTTTTTAAATCTAATTTATATGACAGACATACTTCAAAACTGGGCCTGAGGTTTCAGCCTGAGGTCCTGGTGGCAGGTGAAAAGCTGAGGTATTAACAAAGAGAAGAGGTGATAACACAACCTGTGTAATCTATCACCTGATCCTCAGATCTGTGGTGTGTGTCCTCAGAGGGAGGAGCAGCTGCCGCGCTGCCTGGAAGGGTGTGTGGTCTGCCACAGCTGGCTCCTGGCTACTGTTCCCATCTGGTTATAAAATTCACTCTGGTTAATAATAAATTCAGTTAAAACCCAGCTAAATAAAAAGTCTGACGTGGCTGACAGTGTTGCGTCAGGAAGCCAAAAGATGCTTTTGCTCACAGTTTTCTCAGTCTTGTTTTGTAACAGCAGGCAAATTGCCCCTGCCCCAAATCAAAACAAATCCATTGTTGGTCTGGCTTTTGAGACAGACAGATTGTTTGAGGAAGAGGCTATATTTCAGAATGTGAAATATACAAATTTTATGGTGTCCAGACAGGCCTCAGCCAAGATAGGAATCTCTAATACTGTATGAGCATCTGTGCTAGATGTCACCATTACAGCACAAACTGAACCAATGTGTCCTTGGATGACAAGCCTCTGCTCCCTGTTTAACCTACAGCAGGTCTGGGAGGTAGCTCAGTAAAAGCAGTTTTCAGAGAAGAATTCGGGTCTTCAGGGAAGAGAGTGAAATGAGAGGGACAAGAAGACTAATGCCGTTGTTTGAGTTAAGAGGATAAAACACAGGAAGAGATTTGGGGTGTAGAGTAGAGCCTGATTTGAGGGCAAATGCAGACTGTTGCAGGTCACATAACAGGGGATGGCAAATCACTGAAGTGGCTCCAGATTTTTTGCCTTCCTCTAGGGCCATAGCAGGTCAAAGCACAATTATCCAGGCTGAGCTTGTGAGGGTAAGGGGTCATCGTGCACAGGACTTTTGCACTCTCCCCAGGTTGTGACCAACTGTGACCAGAAAAGTGATTTCCCTTCCTGCTGGAATTGAAGACTCCCTACCTTGATTCCAAGCCCCACAGGAGAAAATTGAAAAGCAGATAATGAAGCAGTTTCTCCTCTTCTTTACTCAGTTGTAACTGTGAAGTAATTCAGCTGAAACTTGAGTTAAAAGATTGCAAAACTGGTGTTAGTGAGAAGAAAATAAGGCCAATATGTTTTTCAGTCTAAGCAAGAAGAAAAGCTGGGCAACTTCATGAGGGCATTTGCTCAATCTCTTGTAAAAATTTGAAGAGTCAAGAGAAGAGTACCAAAAATGTTCTAATAGTATTAACACTTTATTTTATTTCCTTGTTCTGTTCTTGGACTTCCACAGAAAGTAAAACATTGGGAACTGATGGAGTCCAGAAAGCAGCAATGAAAGTAATTAATGGGATTCTGTCATTTGCTTTACTGGAAAAGTGCTCATGGCTGACTGAAACTGCTGTGAAAAAGCCAGTTAACATTATAGATGGAAGTGACATAGAGATCAACAAGATTAAAATTATTTAATTGCCAGACCGTACAAAACCAAAGATACATCATATAACAGAGGGTACAGTACAGAGTTGAAGATTTAGTTGCATTTATTAATCTCTTCTCTAATGTGATCACTTATGTACACACTGTGAAATTTGAAGACAGTATTTCCAAAAGGGAGGGAATGCACTGTATAATTATGATATAGGGCATCACAGAATCAAGCATTTAAGAAAAAAGTATATATTAGACATGTATCCAAACAAACTGTTGTAGGCATTGATGTTCTATAAAGCAAATGGGCACTGCAGGCATTTACCTGCATTTGTGTATTCTGGCCCCATGAGGGCTGATGCCAACTGGGTGATTTCATACAGTAAGAAAAATCAGGTGCGTAAGTTATTCCACTTACTCACCTGATTTGCCTGTGCGACTGTAGCTACCTTGCCATCTGGCTGCGCTGCAGTTTTAGGTAGGGAACGCTCAGAATAGTAACTTTTAAAAATGTGGTAGCATGCATAAAAATAAGTAAATGAAGGGACAGAGCTGCCGTAGCTGCACAAACCAAGCAGGCATTGTTTCATAGTTTTAGCTGATCGCCTAATGACTTCTTCCATCGTATTTCAAGACCAGTCACTTCATGAAATAGGATACTAGGGATTGCGTATGTATCCAAAAGCAGCATGAATCTAGTGCAGATTGGTTTTGCTGTTTCACAAAGCATGGTCACATACGCAGTCTTGAAAGAAGGTGGGAGTGAAGCCAATGTAGAATTAACCACACTGAATAACTTGCACATTTTCAATGAAGTCTTTCATGTATTCTCTGCTTTTCAAAAGTGAACAAGGGCCAAAACCAGCCACATCACTTGGAGTTGGCTATAATGAACTCCTGCTTCTCTGCAGTCTGAATCTAAGCCACTATCCTGCACATACCACATCATAAGAAACCACTAACCCTAACCATGAGGCCAGCGCATTCATGTCTCTACAATATGTTCGTTACACTCACATTAATAAATGAATATAATGTTACAATGGCTGTGCCATTAAACAGCACCTGTTCAATACAATGGAAACAAGGCACTCCATGATTAAATATATTATCTTCTTGACAAAGAACTGCACAACTGTTTGGCTAGAGCTGTGAAGCAAATGGGGTATTTACATATGAAAAGGAATTTGTGTACATTTGATGAATGACAGAATAATTGCTATATATGGCAAGGAAAAGGGACGTAAAATACTTCATATACTCATTACTGCTGTTGCGAGTAAGTGGGAAAGGCCTGCATATAGCTGTGACTGTACCTTTCTTGACCACTTCAGCTAGGCAAAGCTTAGACAGGCTGCTGGCATTATAAAAGTAAGTTTTAATCCTGGAAATCTTAGCTGGCAAAGGTCTGATGGACGCTGAGTGTACTCACATCATCCCCTGGGAGCACAAGCAAAGTGGATGTTTTGTCCACTTGGGTTTCAAGGGTGTCAAATGTGGGTCTTCCACCATTGTACTTGGATGACTGGTTCAGATTTTAATAAACTCCTGTCATTGATTTTTTTTCTTTTTTTTTCAGTGAATGTTTTGGTTTTTTTCTTGGTCTTTCACAAGTCTCACTATACCTTTGTAAACCACTCACAATTATGGGTCTTGGCCATAGCTGGGAAACTCCAACCCAACCCTCTGAAGGAACTGTGTTGGAAAAGTTAAAAGGAATGGAGGACACCAAGGGAAAATTACAGTTTTCAGTCTTCAATCATCTGTGCTACATATACGCAAATCACAAAAGAGGAACTTTTCATTGCAAATTTCCCCTGAAATTGCTGCCCTTAGGAGTTACCTGGAGCTGAAAAATAGACCCAAAAGTAGAGATGCTGTCCTTCCCACAATCCAGATCTTACTGCCCTGGTAGGAGGAGGGATATGGCAGCTTTGGTGCGATACACTAACTGAAAGGGTGAGAAATAGCAGGTGAAGAGAAGGATTCTGGATGGGTGGGGAAACACAGTGGGTTCTTGATTTAGGAATATCCATGTTTAGAGGTGTTGATCGGATTTACAGAAATGCTAAACCCTCACAGCAGAAACTGATGGCAGTGAGAATCATATTCAGCAAATACAGAGTGCTATCAAGTGCTGAGAACTGTAGTTGGCATCTCAAACTGTCCCCCCAAATTTGCTTAAAGTGTGGACAAATTTGACATTATTCTCACTGAAACAGCTTCTTATACATCTAAAAATGGGAATAACAACTCAGGAAACATACTCAGGTTTATTAAAAAAAAAAAACAAAAAACAACAAATAAACCATGCCAAGTGCAAGGTCCTACACCTGGGTCAGAGCAATCCCAGGCACAGCTACAGGTTGTTCAGAGAAGAGATTCAGAGCAGCCCTGCAGACAAGGACTTGGGGGTGTTGGTTGATGAGAAAATGAACATGAGCAGGCAGTGTGCACTCACAGCCCAGAAAGCCAACCGTATCCTGGGCTGCATCAAAAGGAGCGTGACCAGCAGGTCAAAGGACGTGATCCTGCCCCTCTACTCTGCTCTGGTGAGACCTCACTTGGGAGCATTGTGTGCAGTTCTGGTGTCCTCAGCATAAAAAGGACATGGAACTGTTAGAACAAGTCCAGAGGAGGGCCACGAGGATGATCAGGGGACTGGAGCACCTCCCATATGAAGACAGGCTGAGAAAGTTGGGGCTGTTCAGCCTGGAGAAGAGAAGGCTGCGTGGACACCTCCTAGCAGTCTTCCAGTATCTGAAGGGGGCCTATAGGGATGCTGGGGAGGGACTCTTCATTAGAGACTGTAGTGATAGCACAAGGGGTAATGGGTTCAACAGGGGAAGTTTAAGTTCGATATAAGAAGGAAATTGTTTCCTGTGAGGGTGTTGAGGCACTGGAATGGGTTGCCCAGGGAGGTTGTGAATGCTCCATCCCTGGCAGTGTTCAAGAACAGGTTGGACACGGCCTTGGGTGATATGATTTAGCGTAAGGTGTCCCTGCCCACGGCAGGGGGGTTGGAACTTGATGATCTTAAGGTCCTTTCCAACCCTAACGATTCTATGAAACAAAACCAAACAAATATTAAACCATGCAAAGAACATAATATGATTTAAAAGCCAGGTGAAAGCCTGAGAAAAAAGAAAATTATCTTTTGCTTGTAGGGTTTAAAAGGCATTAAGCAAATGACACCTGGAATCCCATGCTGAGTAAGTATCAAGTAACTGACCATTCACTGGAATAAGACAAGGTTACAGTAGAAGAATGTCGGACCACATTTTATACTACGTACCTGCCTGTGGGTGTGAGATGGGTAGGTGAGCGCAGCTGGTGGAACTGTGCTTGGGTGGCATGGGGGGTTCTGAATTAAGGGGCAGTGGAAAACCTTAATCCTGCTGCTCAATTTGCTCATATTTAAGTGTTTGATTTTGTGAGTCTTATTATTCTTTTCATAGGTTTCTTCTCCAGTGCAGTTCCTGGGAATGGAAGACAAAGACAGTGTTTTCTGAAAGACAGCTGGCACAGCTGATTCCTCAGATCAAATGACCACAAACCAAACCTAGTACTGTCAAACTACATTAATCTTCACTATGGCTTGCTTAATACACCATCTAAATGTGGTGGTGTATAATGACCCTCTCTTTATAAACACTTCCCCTCTTATAACTGATTTTTATATCTGGACAATGTACCTGCACTCTGAGTGAGCAGCAAGCTCCCCTCAGTTCACAAGAATAGCCAAGAAACAGTGATTGCCTGAAGATTTTTGGGCTAGCAAGCCTCTGTAATGAGATCTTGCACAACATTTGCTCTCTCTTAGAAGGTCAGAACATTCGTTGCCAAACCCTCACTGAACCTTTAAGTGGAAATAGGACACATTGCCCTTCCAAAAAGACATGGCTAGGATGGTAAAACTCTTCTGACATAGACAAGGAGGTGTAAAAGAAGCAAGTCCTTCCATCTAAGAGGATGAGTAACTACAATTTTCCTCTTCTTACAAACTCTTGTCAGTAGGTTTGTGCATTTGTGTTTTTGAACATTATATATAGCAACCATGTGTGGGCAAGCAAGATGCTTTCATACCTGGTGAACAGGACTAGAGCACATTAACATGTTGTTCTATCTGTTTTCAGTTATTCCTCAATTTAATAACAAAATACAGTATTTATCAAAATAATAATGATAACTATCATATTCACAAACAGGGTTTTATTGAAACTATAAACTGTACATATGCCAAAAAATGTCCTAAATGTGGGGAAGGAAGAGGAAAGGTTATTTCTCTTCCCCATTTTAATCTCTTAATTGGAATAAAAGGAGAAATGATTGCACTTAGTTCTTTTCGTTCTATGTTTGAGGGCTTTTTTTGGTGTTTTGTTTCTCTCCCCAGTTAAATTTTCAAGCATACTGACATTTAATAAAGCTGGTAGCAGCACAAGAGAGAAGGGCAAATATTCTTCCTTCTTTAGATTATTGCCAAGTGCTGATCATCACACAATTTGTTGCATCAAGTGACCATAAGAAAAAAGCGGTGAAAAGAAAGAAATTCCAGAAACTTAAAATTTTGCAAGGGAAAAGCAGGAAAAAAAAATAATCTTCAAATTATCAAACGATAAATTGGATAAATGGATTTTTTTAAAATTGCCTCAGATCAGCTCTTGAACAATCAAGGTTTAGTTTATGGTCATGAATTAAGGAATGTTGCATTGTGTTGAGATTTGTATCAGACTCAGTATCTGTACACTAAACTCCCACTCTCATTTGTGAGTGTTCGTCACTGTCAAAAGTAAGCATAGCTGTAAAGAAGGAAACACTCAGTAACAGGTTTACCTCAGAGCCACTGCCAGGAAAAGTGACCAGGATAATACAATTTATCCCGCAATGTTATTCTTATTTTTCTGTTCTGAGTTAGATGAACTTTGTGGACCTACTCAAAATATGTGGCCTTTTTCCATTGAAGTGGGTTTGGATATTTTGTTTAACAATAGAGGGCATTGCGTTTATTTCCTTAGATCATTGTAGATATGCAATGTCACAAAGTAAGCAAACTCCTGTTATGTTCTTGAGTCTTTGGCCAGTTTTGCCTTGAGCACACAGTTATTACTAGATGATGATGTAATTCTGTTACCAAACAAATGAATAGAAAGGGTGTTATTGCTAAGATGAGCCAGAGAGGGCAGCTTAAGGGCAAAAAAAGGCACTTTTCTTCCACTTCTTTTTAGGCCAGTCAAAACTTAATTCCCAGGATTTACATGGTGTAATATCAGATATGCTCGGTGCAGAAGAAAAAAATGTGGTCATAGCTCAGTAAGACAGCAGATGTTATGACAGACAGCCTTCAGCTGAGGTTGTCAGAAATTTATGTGGCATCAAAGCATCCCCATCTCACCAGATGTCCCATTCCATGAGCCAGATAGGCACCTACAAGCTGGCTCCCTGGCTGGCTTTTTCTTTGAGGCCCTGAGCAAAAGAGAAAGCTGATTAGCTTGAGATCCAAGCAGACTGCAGTACTAAGCCCTACTGATAAATTAAACTCATTTACATTCTGCCCATAAAGATTCTTCCTTGAAAAGAAAAAGTTTCAAATGTGTTGTCTACTCCAGACATATTACATGCTCTCCCCACTGCCCCAGTTTGGGGGTTTGATTGAAAAAGAGGTACATAGCTGGAAAAAGCTAGATCTAGACTTAGAACTACAGTGCATAATGCTGCTTTCTCAAATAAGAAAGACTGCGCACACCAAATTTGGAACAGAAACACAGGAAGTTTCTGCCACTTGCAAAACTTACCCAGAAACAGCCCACTTACTAGGCTGGAACAAGGGAGCGCAGAGTATGACTGTTATAGAGCGGCACACACATGTACATCGTTTCTAGAAAGTTATGTGTCTTACGTGATGTTGTCATGTATTATATTTTTCAGTCTTTCTTCCCCCATTGTTTTTTTTACTTCAAAAGTCAAAAACCTGTTGACTTCATATTTTCCATTGGGCAGATGTTCTTTCTTTTCCCCTCCGGTGCTTCTCAAGATTAAATTAGATTTTAAGACATGAGAGATGTCATATTGAAAACCCTGAAAACAAAGAACTGTGTTAGTTTCATTTACGCAGATGGTGACACAGCGGTGTATGCACAGGCTGCAGACAGCAGAACTTGGTCATAATCTGAACAGGTCAAGAAAAGGTTGTATGTATATGAAAATAATTTTGGGATTTTTGTGTATTTCCTTTTGAGCTCTCTTCTAAAGCTGCTAATGATGGCACCATTTACCCTGACACCACAAGAGTGTTTTGGTAGCACGTACGTTGTACTCTGTCTAGAGATCATAATGCCAGTCACTAGTGACCTGAGATATAGCCTAGTGCACTAGCAAGTACCTTTAAAAGTACATGTTAATTAGATTAATAAGATAATTTCCCCAAAAGTAGCCACAAATCAAACCATAAATACATAGATATTTCTACAGCCCTACATGTGCTTATGCACAGATAGGTACTTTTGGATTCACACACTTCCTAGTGATGCAGGGATTCTTCCAGTGGACACAGTAGTGGGATAATTCCATAGGGATTAATTTTCAGTTCCAATAAGTGATAGTCTCTCTCTCAAAGTATGTTAAGTAAACAGAATTTCAAATTTTTTATCCATGTTTTTTAAAATTACCTCTTAGGTTTTACAACTTAGGAGTTAAAAATCTTGACTATTTTGATGCCAGTTTAAAAAGAGCTAGGAAAACTGCGAATAGTGTGTGCAGTAAATCTATGCCATGGCAGAAACAATCAGAAGTGTAAAGAGTAATGATTAAACATTTAATGAGAAGCATTATACTTTGTTGTGTTCTCATTGTAGCTGCAGGAAAAGATGCTGTAACAGATCTTTAAATAGAAAACCTGAGGCTAAATTCTACTTCATCCATCAAAAGCAGCTGCTAGGAGATGACCTAATTTTAGTGGCTTATCAATTCCTTAGTGCTTGTTGGTTGATGTAACTTTGATCCTCTGATGCTAGATGACTTTTGTGCTGAATATAGCCGGAATTTAATGTGAATCTTTTGGATGGCTGCCCAGCCAAGCTGCATAATCCAAACAAAAAGAGCAAGCAGTACATGATTCAAGCTACTCACGTGTACAATAATACAAATATATGTATCCTGATTCCTTTGGGCAATCAGCTGCATGTCACCAAGCGCATATTTCAAATACAATGTCCTTGTGGGGTTTTTGGTTGTTGGTTTGGTTTTTGTTTGGGATTTATTTATTTTTTTTCCAAACAATGCTTTGCTTTTCATTAGAAAAACAAGACAAGATGCAGTGAGAGTCAGCTGCTGCCAAGAAATAATGATAGAGTCAATAATTGCAGGACGTTTTTAATGAATGTTTTCCAAGCAAATCATTGCCATTTCAAAGGGCTGTTATTTCTATTTATGTAGAGATTAGCCTACACGTTATCAGGGAGAGTGAATGGTTCTATGTTTTTTTATCATTAGTTTTGTAGCATTTTTAAGTGATTTTTTCTTTTTTTAATACTGAAAATGTCTTTGTCTTTCTATCTTGCTCTTTATCTGGACCGTAACTTGTTTTCCTTTCTCTCTTTCTTTTTTTGGCTCTTCACTAAAACCATCTGTGACATGCATGCAAGTTGTTGGGTGTGTGAGCAATGCTTCACACATATTTACTTGCCCTACTTGGCATTATTTGCTAGTCATTAAAGATTATGCAGAAGTTTTTAATGTCCCATTTTTTCTATTCTTTAGCAATCTAAGGTAGGTGTAAGAGAGTGGCCAGGCTGTTTGTTGTAGAGTGCCTTTTTTTTATTGTTATTATTATTTTCCCTTACAGAGCCCGTGTCTAGAATTTAGACTGGGGAGGATTTAGATTGGGAGGATTAGACTGGAAGGATTTCTGGGTTTTCTTCCTGGCAGTCACAATCACGCATTGTGTGAGCTTGGGCCAGTCACTTAGGGCCTGTTTTTCACACTCCAGTTGAAATAAATGGGAACTGCATGAGCTCAGCACCTTTGCAAACCAGGTCATTTATCTCTCCTTTCATTTATGCACTGATAAATATAACAATCTTTGCCTTCGCCTATGCAAACTGAAGGATACAAATATGGGCAGTTAAACACTCAAATGCCTCATTTTGATGCACAATCGTCCATTTCGTACACCCAGGGATTTCTATACTTGTGTGCTTTGGTTTCTCTTTGGAAAAATGGGCTATAAATAACAAAATATGTACAGACTTATAAAGGAAGCACAGCTGAAATCAATATGTTTGTGTAACTGCTTTTCTATAGTTTCACTTCTGTTAAAAATACTGTTAACTATAATAGTCATTTTAGCCTCCTTTATTACTGGATTAAATGTTGTCAACGTGCAGATGCCTTGGGCTTTACATGCTAACGTAGGTTATTACAAGACCCAGTGTTAGCTGTTTGACACATTTCTGGATTTTTAGGTGGGCTTAATTATCCTTTCATGGTACCTGTGTTTCTTCAGTAGCAGTAAGGGTGTCCAAAGTGGCGAGCACACAGCTCTAGGTTGCCCCAGTAAATTGCCAGTACTGAGGCAGTGCAGGCAATTTCACTATGCCCTATGGATATCTAGAAAGGGCCAGATCTAGCACAAAAAGCAGGATTAAAAAAACATTGTAATAAGCAGTCAGATTGACATCAATTTTCACTCTGCCTACCTCTGCTCAAACAAACCCCAATAATAAGAACAAATTTCTTCAGTAGAAATGAGGGTGACCGTTTAAATGCTATTGTTCTTGATATAAGAATGTCAGTCCTGCCTATGTAGGAACTTGCTGGAAGTCTGAAGCACTGAGAGTCTTGCAGTCACAAGATGCTGTCCACAAGCTTCATTGCTGTTGTGCTGCTTTAAAATGATCAAATATTGTTGAACATCCCAGTTAAAATAGCTAAACTAAATTAAACTAAAAATAAAATAAAATAAAATTAGATTAAATTAAATTAAATTAAATTAAACAAACATATCAGTAGCTTTGTTATGGAAAAATGTAAATGCTTATGTTTCGCCTGAAGTCTCACAGACCAGAGAATAACAGGACATCCTACTTGGGACTTCAAATCTGGATCCTGTTTGCTGGAACAATTCCTCCTGTGTATGCCTCTTTCTTTGCCATTGTCCAAGGACTGTACAATGTCCCCTTTCTCATGGAACAGACAAGCCCATCACACAACTGAAATACAGAGGGATATTGATGCATACTGGAGAAAGCCTTTATTCTCAAGACCTTGCACTTTCGTATGTCCCCAGTGCACACATCAGTCATGGGCTGGGGAAATGTTTGCCTTTTTCTTGCATTACACCTCTAGTAGTTGCACGGAAGGATTCACAGCGTGTGTGTAACCCTTCTGTGTTTCAGAGTATGTGAATTGGCCTGGCCAGAAGATCAACCACTCCTGTGGCAGAGCAAAGATGTGAACTCACAGCTCTTGTGCTATTGCCCCAGCCTTCCTGGTGTGCCAGTCAGCTTCCCAAACTGAACCTGATAATAACAGTGTTGTGTGTAACCGTGAGCTTTCCGGGAGTCTTCAGTAAAACTCAACCAGCTTAAACATTTATGATCCAGTTTTGTTCCCGCTAGACTGGGCAGATTATTATCTTCAATGGAAATAATCTCAGATGTTCTGTAAGTATCAGACAACAAACAAACAGCTGCTGCCTCTAGAAAGGAATGATGTATTTTGAGAATGAGGCTGGCAGCCAGGCATTCCAGAATCCTCATGCTGGCTCTGGCCAGATATATCCCGTATTCTTGTGGCCTTGTAGTCCCCATGCAGCACAGACAGAATTGTTTTGCCTTCCTTCATTGTGGGTGTGTGTGAAGATTAAATAAAACACCTGAAAATTATTAGCATTAAAGTTATTACCTGATATAATCGTCAGGAGCTTCTTCCTTCTAGTCAGTCCCCTGGCTTCTGATGTTTTGGTTAAAAATTCATAGTGGTGGGATGTTTCTGTTGTGTTTATGATTCTGTACTTTGTTGAGGGTTTTGTGATCTTTGTTAAAATGAAGAAAGCTCCTACTTTAAATGGTATTATAAAGATTAATTTCAAACTTCATTGTAGTGAGTTGATACTGCTAAATGCCAGGCTTTGCTATTGTCAATATTGTATTAAGTAGTTAGGGCTAATAGGAGTGAAAGTGCCCTGCTTGTAGGGTGAGCTGCAAAGCAGCATCACCAACTGGCCCAGTTGCCTGCTTGTAAAGAGGAAGCCAGCTGAGGCAAGGATGGAGTGGGAACCCAGATTCATCTCATTGACCTGGATTGGCAGCTCTACTCTTCTACCTGTACTTAACCCACATTCTGGATATATCTGGATGTGGGTTAACCTAGTCGTTAAATGTCCCTGTGTGTTTTTCAACCCACTTGCCGTGTTTGTGAATGCAATATAAATAGGCTATGGTGGTGTAAATTATGATATTACCTGCGTGAAAACAGGCTTTTAAATGCAGCGGTGCATAACATAGTTACAAGATGTGATTAAATATGTAAAAAGACCCTGAAAAGTTTTTGAAGGCCTGCATGTTCTTCCAGCATCCTTGAACTTCTACTTTTCAGCAGTGTGAAAATCAGTTTAGACACAGATTATTTGTTATAGAGACATTAGTACTGAGTGTTGCTAAATGTTCATAAATGAGCTGTTAGCAATTTGAAATCACTCACATTCTGAAATGTCTATTTAGTGGAACCAACATCCTAACTAATGTTTGCTACACGTCAAGTGAAAAAAATGTGGATACAAAATCAGGTGTGATAAAATACATACTGAATTGTACCCTCCTTTCTGATTTTTATGCTTATTTGCACTTATCCACGAAGTGCCATGTATAAAAGCTCATCTTCATAAACACGGTTTGTGCCGCATTACATGCAACTGTTGTTACTCTGGATTGGCAGTGCTAAAACTGAAAACTGAGTTTTCTCTTTCCAAAATACTACTATTTGTTCCTGCATTCAGACATTTGTGCATGGAAGACCAGCATAAAATACCATTTTTGCCTTTCAACAAATGAACAGAGATTGGGCATTTTTTTAGCACTTTCTGAGGAAAACATCTGTCTGTGTGTGATTAAAGTACCAAACACTGATCATAAGCATGCAGCCCCTTTGCTGGAAGTCCATGAAGACTCACCTGTCTAACTAGCCTTTTGGAAAATAGCTTGGGAAAAAAACAAATATGTTTGCTAGTCAAGAAAGAAAATCCAAAAAATACAGTAACTTGGCATGTACGACCCATGGTGCTGGAAATAGTGTTGGTGGTGATCTTACTTCATGAAACTTTAGATGCAAATTAGTTCATCATTCATCTTTTGCTGTAATTAGTGTAACAGCCACCATCAGCACTGGTTTTGGGCAAAAGCCTGAAAGCCCATGGTCCTTCTTGGGTAAAATCAATGAGGGGCAACTGTGCCCAAAAAGTGCCAACAGAGCTCTAGAAACACCTGAGCAAGGCTGCAAGACCTCTGGGCAGTCATGTCAAAGTACATTATTGTCACATCAGTACATTACTGGAAATAGCTCTGTGTGACTTATCCATGATCACACATGGATGATAACCATAGAATCATAGAATCATAGAATTTTAGGGTTGGAAAGGATCTTAAGATCATCTAGTTCCAACTCCCCTGCCATGGGCAGGGACACCTTACGCTAAATCATATCACCCAAGGCCTCGTCCAACCTGGCCTTGAACACTGCCAGGGATGGAGCATTCACAACCTCCCTGGGCAACCCATTCCAGTGCCTCACCACCCTAACAGGAAAGAATTTCCTTCTTATATCCAACCTAAACTTCCCCTGTGTAAGTTTTAACCCGTTACCCCTTGTCCTATCACTACAGTCTCTAATGAAGAGTCCCTCCCCAGCATCCCTATAGGCCCCCTTCAGATACTGGAAGGCTGCTAGGAGGTGTCCACGCAGCCTTCTCTTCTCCAGGCTGAACAGCCCCAACTTCCTCAGCCTGTCTTCATACGGGAGGTGCTCCAGTCCCCTGATCATCCTCGTGGCCCTTCTCT
The DNA here is from genome assembly GCF_028554395.1 of Pezoporus wallicus. Classification (NCBI taxonomy): domain Eukaryota; kingdom Metazoa; phylum Chordata; class Aves; order Psittaciformes; family Psittacidae; genus Pezoporus; species Pezoporus wallicus. The sequence continues at coordinate 1,020,552 of NW_026639160.1, read as the reverse complement.
GGACTTGTTCCAACAGTTCCATGTCCTTTTTATGTTGAGGACACCAGAACTGCACACAATACTCCAGGTGAGGTCTCATGAGAGCAGAGTAGAGGGTCAGGATCACCTCCTTCGACCTGCTGGTCACGCTCCTTTTGATGCAGCCCAGGATATGGTTGGCTTTCCGGGCTGCAAGAGCACACTAAAGCCGGCTCATGCTCATTTTCTCATCAACCAGCACCCCCAAGTCCTTGTCTGCAGGGCTGCTCTGAATCTCTTCTCTGAAGAACCTGTAGCTGTGCCTGGGATTGCTTTGACCCAGGTGTAGGACCTTGCACTTGGCATGGTTAAACCTCATGAGGTTGGCATCAGCCCACCTCACAAGCGTGTCAGGGTCCCTCTGGATGGCATTCCTTCCCTCCAGTGTATCAACCGAACCACACAGCTTGGTGTCATCGGCAAACTTTCTGAGGGCTCACTCAATCCCACTGTCCATGTCAGTGACAAAGATGTTGAGCAAGACTGGTCCCAACACCGATCCCTGTGGGATGCCACTCGTTACTGGTCTCCAGCTGGACATTGAGCCATTGACCACAACTCTTTGTGTGCGGCCATCCAGCCAGTTCTTTATCCACCCAGTGGTCCATCCATCAAATTGATGTCTCTCCAATTTAGAGACAAGGATGTCGTGTGGGACAGTGTCGAACGCTTTGCACAAGTCCAGGTAGATGACATCAACTGCTCTATCCCTGTTCGTCAGTTCTGTAGCCCCATCATAGAAGGCCACCAAATTGGTCAGGCAGGATTTCTCCTTAGTGAAGCCATGCTGGCTGTCACCAAGCACCTTGTTGATTTTCATGTGCCTTAGCATGCCTTCCAGGAGAATCTGCTCCAAGATTTTGCCAGGCACAGAGGTGAGACTGACTGGTCTGTAATTCCCCGGGTCATCCATTTTCCCCTTCTTGAAAATGGGGGTTATAGTTCCCTTTTTCCAGTCGTGAGAACTTCACCTGACTGCCATGATTTCTCAAATATGATGGCCAGTGGCTTCACAACTCCATTTGCCAGCTCCTTCAGGACCCGCAGATGGATTTCATCAGGTCCCATGGACTTGTGCATGTTCAGATTTTTAAGATGGTCTCGAACCAGTTCCTCTCCTACAGTGGTCGCAAGGTCTTCATTCTCACAGTCCCTGCATCTGCCTTCCAAGACCATGGATGAACAAGGAATGAACCCAGGTCTTCCGCATCCTTGGGAAGGACTTCAGATATTGCTTTGTATTTCTTACCTTTTCCTGATGTTTCAACTCACAGAAGAAATGGTGTGTCTGCTATAGCCAGTGCGACAGCCAATTATGAATTTCTTTGCAGTTCTGGTGATTTGTTGTGTTTAAAGATAGATATAATAAAAATTAACAGTGCTGCAATTCTGAGGTTTGTAACAAAGGTAGTTACCAGGCCTAGGTTTTCAAAAGCAATTTCCTTATTTTATTTTATGTTTTTATTTTCTTACAGCTTGATAAAATTCAGGGAACAAGACTTGTATCATTTAAGAATGCCCAGTATCTTTTTTGAAAGGAAGATCCGGGCTGTGCTACATTGCCATTAATAGCAATGAGAGTTAAGACCCCAATCTTTTTTGCAGCAGGGGAGATTAGAGCATATTGTGAATATGATTTCAGTATATATACTAAGTTCCCCAAGGGTATCTCATCAACAGCAACTTCAAAACTTACTTTTATGCCACTTCCACTCAGCTGACAAGAACACTTGACATTTTGAGAAGGTTTAGAATAGAAAACATTAGCAGTTCGTGTTGATCATGTAACTCATTGGCAAAAACACTACTGTTTAAATATCATGTTCAGTCATCTCTGGATTGCAATCTAATGAGTGTAAAAGAGGAGTACTTCTCAGAAGTGACTTGTTTTGTAACTTATACTGTTACAAACTTGCAAAATGAAAAACATGGACATTTAATTCCCTACATCTATCATTTTTGAGGACAGTGTCCTTTTGTTCCTTGGAAAGGCACACCAAACAAATGTAAATAAATAGTCATAATTCTGTACTTTCTGTTCAGTAAAATCTCAATGGGAAATTTTCATTGTTATGAACAGGATGAGTAATCTTGCTAATGTCATAGTTACCAAGTATGTTCTGGCTTGTCTTTGAACACCTCCAACTTTATGCGTGCATTTAGCCATTATCAAGGAGTAATGTTCCAGGTAATCCTTCACATAAAAGAAAATGTAATGATGTCCTCTTTCCTCCAAATGACATAAGCACTGTTTGACTTTTCTTCTGATTGAACTCACCAGCTTTTAGAATTCATTTTGGCATGGATCAAGGAGTGGGACTGCTGATGTCTTTAACTTGCTTGTTTATTTAACTTCCCAGTACATAATCAGTTGAATAAAAATGACCTTTCCCTAAATATATCTGAGTGGCTATACTATATTATACTAATGACTGCAACATGCAGAAAACCAAAACACGCATTTTGCCAATATCAACAGAAATGATCAAAACACAGTTTGCAGCAATGTACAAATTACTGCTGCCAGCTTGCAGTTCCCAACTTAACTCTTGATGAAGTCATAAATTGTGACAATGAATATTGTTTCTATCTTGAGTCACTCTGTGGGCCAATTTCTGCTGTCATAAATTAAGACTAAAGCCATTACAATTAGATGGTTCTATTTCCATCCAAGTAAAATCAGAATTTTCCTTCCAAAAATCAAATAATGATGGTGTGATATGGACAAAGGCATACGTAATGATTTCTGATGCATGGTTTCAACCAGTTCAGGTACAGAGATGAACGATAACCCAGTGACTCAATCTGAAAGTTAACTTACACCACTATGTGTGGTTCAGAGCTTTGTTTCTGAACAAGGAAGTAAAAGAAATCTAATTTCAAGCTCCACTGGAAATCGAGGGAAAACAAACAATATCTGAGAGAGAGACAGCAAGGAAGGAATAGGATAAAAATTCATGAGTGATAGAAGAGGTGGGGGAAGGAATGGTGTTGTTTATCTGAATCCTCCCTAAATGTCTTCAGAGACTGTGTTCCAGACCATCCTAGTTTAATTTTTCAAAAACAAACCCTCCCTTTTATTTTAAATAGGGGTATGCTGGAACTAGAAGTATTTATCCAAACCACCAGGAATTTAACTTTTAGGGTTCAGAAAAAAAGGAACCTGGAAATGAAACAGCTTTGGTTTGGCTTCTGCAAAATCCAAACCACCTTTCCCCACCCCCTCCTCCTCATAGCTAGGCTAAAGCCACAATCAGAGAATTAGCAGTAAATGTGTAAAACCAGCACACACTGAAAAGAACAACTGCAATTTAGCCACCTCTCTCTATGCAGTGCTGACTTATGGGATGTTGGAAACATAAAAGAAATGTTTCCACCCAGGAGTAGCTATGGAAGGAAGCAGCATCATTTTGGGAGCATGGAGCTATACTGACATAACAGCAAGGCTGTCTCCACAGACTCCCACTGACATTACTTACCAAATCTGTCTATGCTAGATAGCTTTTGTCTTGGCTGAGAATAGCTGAAAGTCTGAAATCTTTTCAAGTGTAGTATGCATACCCTGTTTCACTTCACTGCTTTGCTTCATTATTGTGGTAGTCTCCTTCACTGCAAGTGTTTATAGAATGCTTCTTCTCCAGGTTAGAAAACAAGAATTGCTTTCATTGTTGGGCTTCTTCCAAGCTCCATCGTTAATTATAAATATATTTTCTTCAAAACTTTTCTCAACACTTTTTCTTTGGAAACTTCACCATTTAAAGACCTGGGTAACATCATAGTTAAGCAAAGTCTGTAGTAGCCAAGAGGACGAATATCTAAGATGAAATGCTTATCTTCTTTTCACCCTTGTAAATTCATGTCTCATTACCGTCGTTATTTGCAAAAGGGATGATTTTTATATTACCAACATACCTCTTGCACTGCGCTTTCAACATTTAATAGCCGTTAAAAGAAATAAATTTTAAACATATTTTGCTACAGATGAATTTGGATTAACTCCCCCTCAGCCTCTAAATTCCAGTGGACTTTTTTTAACAGTAATTTGCCAGGACATTTTTTAAACTTTACAGAGCAGAGCAAGCTTAGAAATTCTAATTATAATGTAAGCATTTTCAAATGAGAATATTCCTGATAATATGACCACTAACAAACAAGTTATGTGGAAAGAATAAAAAATATCTCAGAAAAATTCCAGGCAGTTTTAGTGCATTTGTCATGAGATAGATCTCCATTTTGTGAGAGTAAATGGTCCTTTCCAGCTCTTTTCTTCTTCTTTTCTGTAATGTTTGTTAAAGAGTTGTTGCAAACTATTTTGTCTTTTCCAGGTAGAATATGGAAGGTTTGCTGCATGTATCCCTGGAGAGTCTTGGTCAGAGTTTTTACCAGAGAGAATAGAATTCACATGCACTTCAAATACTTTCCTGCACAGGGTCAGCTGGATGCTCTGGGACATGTTTTGAAATAAAAGCATAGAATAAAATTATAAAACATAACAACGACTTCCTCACTGTGGAAAACTTCTGTACAGAACGATGATGTGTACAGAACAGTGATTCAATATTAGTGCAATTTCCTGTAATGGAGAGCCAAATTTTAGGACGTTGCATAGAAGACAAACATCTCCTGCTGACTCACCCTCATCTTGCTCCATCTTCAAATATTACAATATCTCTGGTCAGTATCAGCCTTGAGCTGCTGCTGCTGCCAACACATCTGCCCTATTTTTAATTATCTTCTGTGGAAGAGCTTAGGCTCAAATTAAGTGTGATGTGAAAACAGGTGATATTCCCACCTGCTCTTTTACACAGTTTTTCCTGTGCAAGAAAGGCTGGGATTTGGGCTGGTTTGGGTTGGTTTGGGGTTTTTTTAAGAGTCTGAGTTAACATCACAAATAGACTCACGGGTGGGTATGTATCCAATACATACATTGCTCTAAGAACAGGTGGGAATAGCTGTAGAGACTCATTGGTTTTATAGTTCCACTGTTGTTGCCAGAAAATTACATGCTGCTTTTCCTCAGCCCATTTTGAATGAGAAGAGCTGCCAAAAGCCTACCCACAATTTTAATGATCTGAGAGGTGGGAGTTTTGGGGTGGCACATCCATCCACTGGCATCTTTGAGGGAGAACTAGATACATTTGATTTAATCTGGAGGGGCAGGCTGTTCAGACTCACTGAAGAAGGCATTACTGCTACCAGTAACAAACATGAGTCCTGTTCTCTGCAGATACAGCTATAGACATTTGCTGGAGCCTCATGGATGGGTCCGTTCATTCTTTGGTGATAGAAGCAAGTACAATGCACAAACACTTTCCAATATGTGCCCATACTTGGAAAATGCTATATGAGACCATGCAGTAGCAGTGGTGGTAGGAGACAGTAAGAGTATGATTACCTCATGGCTTCCCTTTTTGAGAAGGCAGGGTCACTCACTAGATGGCTGGAAAACAGGTACTCCAATCTACAACAGAACTGGTATAAAGAATTGTCAGATCTTTTATATTCCAAACAGAAGCTAGGGAAGGGACGTCATATATTGAAAACAGGCTGTTTCTTTCTTCAGTCATTCCGTTTGAGATGACTGAAACTACCCCCACCACAGCCTTAGCGCAGGAACATGCTGAGTTAATGCTTTCTATTCACTAATGATTTTGTATTTTGGGCTTTGTTGATATAATTCAGCTGCTATCTTAATGGAGATCACAATTTAATCTTGAATTTAGGGAATGGAAAATCCTGATAAACCTCCAGGCTGTTACGAATGCGAAGGACTTTGCAGTAAAGTGTCTATGACATACATCCATGAGAAGTGTTTGATGTGTTATAGAAGGCATTGGTCTAAAAAAATGTTTTTCCTCTGGCTTTGGTGAGCAGACTGGGGAAGTAAATGACACAAAGTGACCCCTCTTTTCCTTTCCTACTGCCATCTTTCTGTTTGATCTTGCAGTGATGTGAGTCTGTAACTTGGAATTAATTTCTGCAATGAGTTATAGCATGAACAGAGGGGGTTTTATTTTCTGCTGCCAAAAGGAGATGTATGATCTGAAAAATTTTTTGAGAGAAAGGAGCAGCTTATTTCCACCTCTGTCACTGAATTGCTGTGTCAAACTGGACAAGTCACTTAACTTCTCTGTGCCTCAGGCCTTTGTTGTGTATTATAGCATTCAGCTCTTGTGCTACTAGCAAATGTTTTGCATGGCTTAATCATAAATGACTGCCTGCATGCTAATTAGCCTCAGACAGTGCAAAGTTTATTATCCTTGTTTTCAACCTTTATGCCAGTTCAGGGGATGTGATGTCTGGTTTTGATTTAGGCTTGATCATAGCTTGCAGGAGGAAAAGGAAGAAAGTGCTGAACTCTGCAGAGGAGATGCAGACAATGGCACAGATTGTAGGCTAGTGGGAATTTCTAGGCTCAGGGCTGTACTGCACGAAGGATGCCGGCATCAGAGAAGCCTTATTACAGCATTTTATCTTGGCCTGGATTAGTTTAACCAGCCAGCTGAGTTACCAGCAGCAATACACACAATGCAGGAGAACCTTCCAAGTAAGTCTTGTGTCTCACACTGGCTGCACTTGACTTTTGATCACCATATTTTTACTGTGCTACTGCTAAAACTAGTTCAAATAACATTAACTGGGGCATGCTGGCCATCTCTCGCAGCTGTAGTTTGAAGGTAGTGCATGCCTGTGAGTTCAGATGGGCAAATGAAAAAGTCAAATCTGTCAGTCTGCCAGTGTGCTGCATCTGCATGAATGCGCAATCCACTGAAAAGCAATTGACTGGCCAAGCCCTCCAAATACCAGGGCAAAGCTGTGCCAACAGTTGTCTCCCTGACAACTGTGTGAGCACTCTTATGGGAGGAAGAAATCAGTCACAATCAGTCTAGAAGAAAAAAAACTTGTGGAAATCCCTCTGGTCTAGGCAAGGCTGCAGTTTTGCCATATGTGAAGAGAGAAAGGTGGTGGGAGTGTCCTGTTCTATGGCAATACTGGAAGCATAGTCTGCAACTATGTGCAAAAGCAACATGATTAAATCAGAAGTATGGGAGCAATACAGCGTTGTGTGCAAAACCAGGCTCACATCACTTCTGCGTTTTACACACAGGCAGCCTAAAAGACTCCCTGCTGCAACATGGCTGAAGTCTGCATCCCTGGAGAATCGGTAGGAGTTAAAGAAAACTTCCAAATGCTTCAGGCATCTGTGAGAGAAAGAAGAAAGCTGATTTCTCCCAAGTTATCAGCTTGGGAATGAAGAGATTAACAGGCTTTGTGTGTGGTGCAATGTGCTGTTTTTCATTTTGATGCACCCAAGAAAGAAGCAAATCCCTCTGATTTCCCAGTATGACAGGGCAAAGAAAACCCCATGAATCCCTGCAGCAGCTGCAACAGCATCTTCTTGCCCTCTGCCCTTTGTCCTTCTAAGGGAAAATGTTGGGTGGCATACAACATTTAAAAAGTTAATGATAGGCTAGCTGCTAAAAGCTAACACTTGTGGCTTTGGGTTACAGGAGCAGGGGAACAGTATGGCAGCCTGTTCATACCAAATGTCTGAGAGTACCTTACTCATGGGAAGCCCTGGCAGACTATAAAGTGCTCTGTTAATTATTGTTGACATTGCATAGAGAGCCTCATGCTGTTCTCTCTCTGCCTGCTTCGACTTAATTTGTTTGAGAAAGTACTTTTTCCATGCTGCAGATTATGTAAATTCATATACTCTACTGCACTGACAGATGTGTCTTTGTTTTAGAAGAAGAATTATTTTTTTCAGTGCTGAATGTGAATGGAGCATTTCACATTGGTGGCTTCAAAAAATATTTATAAAGTGAAGCTGAACAGCTCAAAATATTTTGCCCTCCTACATTGACATTCACAAGCCTTTATAACAACATTATCAAAAGCATTTGCAGTGTAACATGTATGAATCGGCCACAACGACTCTGTTAGTCAACAAATGACTGAACACACATATTTTAGTCAGCTCTACCCTACACAATGTGTAGCAGAGCCCAGTTAACACAACTGTAGATATTGGGGCAATTATTCCATATTGTGGGTCAAAGACTATCTTATAATGATCCTTAGCTCTCATAACTCCTGCTTATCTAAGGAAACAGAGGGTGAAAAAGGGATGAAATTTCCCTTTCTCCCTCCTTCTGATGGCAAGATAAGGCTTGACTCTTCACTGACCCCCACAAACAGCGCTTGCTCTAAGGCATGCCATGATTCTGGTAATCTGGCTGAGAGTGGTCGCATTGTTCACCTTCCACATTTCACTACTGATGATTACCTACGTGTTCTTCAGCTCACTCTCCCATTCATCGATTCTTCCTGAATATGCTGGTAAGAAATAACACATGCTGCATCCACTTGAGCAGAAAGAAATGCTCCCTGTGAATACATAAATGCAGCAAACTTACTCTGAGGTTTCATTATAAATTAAAATGACCCCTCTGCCAATTGATCGTAATGATTTTCACAATCTTCAACACCATTTCAAAACCAGGGCTTCCCACGTGCTCTTTCCCACAAGGAGCCATCCGAATGAACTACCTCTGCAAGCGGTGCCCTCCAGCTGCAAGTACAAGAGCATGGCTGACTGACCTTAGTATAGGGACAATAAGTGACATTTGATGATTGGAATGATAAAACCATGTGTATTCCATGTCCATTCTCAGCATTGTGCTTTTCCATCTTTAAACTCTTAAAATGTTGTATAATTAATAGCAGTGGAAAGAAAACTACTTACAAACCTGATAACTATTGTATAGCTCCATTTGCTTTGGTCAGCCCATCCCTGCCCCAGAGAATTAGGGACAGCGGGGCTTAGCACCATGCAGAAACACTCTGATTCTCTCCGATGAACAAATGGTCTGTCCTTCCACACAATCCTGCCTTCCTAAATATGACTTTGTGATGGTAGAATGAAGGTGGACAGCTTTATTCAACAATGAACAGAAACTCCATCTAATCTGCCTTCTTCATTATTTAGGAGATAACACTCTAATATACCCAGTCACTGAACCCTAGGTAGGATACCATTTCCCTTTAATAGGTATAAAAATTTCTTTCCTCATAATCCTTACACTGCTTGAACAGAATCCTTTTTCTGCTTGCATTTTTCCATTGCTAGATGATCCTCTCTTTTTCTAAATTGCCAGTGAGTGTGTGATCCTTTTGTTGTCCACATGCAGCATGAATTCTGTATTTAAGTATACCAAAATGAAAAGCACCTCATCTGAAGATAATTTTCAGCACAGATTGCTGATTGATTTCCATTTTTTTTTTTTTTTTAAAGCCACTTATTTTGGTTTTGTGTGGTTTTGAAGTTTGTGCATTTAAAGTTACTCTTAAAAGTAACTCTTAAAAGTTACTCTTAAAAATTTAAAATGGAAAGAATAGCACCCTTTTAAGCAGGCATTCCAATGTATTTGCTACGCTCTTGCTCATAGCTTGCAGCAGGTGAAAAAGCAGTAATGGGTGACCCAGAATGCAATTAAAGAAAGAAATGTGATGAAAAGTAACAGCAGACGCGTGGTCTTTTGTACCCTATGAAGTGTTAATTCCCTTTAATGATTTGTAGCTTAATTAAAAAGCAAACAAACCAACCCCTCAATTTTCACATTTGATCAGTGCAAAGTAAAAGAATACTAATAATTTCCATTAAAATATCATTGAAGAAACAAATCCTGTAGTATTTTGGGGACTGGGCTTGAACAGAAATGACATACACTTTGCCTCTAATGTAATCATGCCAAGGGAAGTGGGAACTGATATGACAGATCATCTCAGACTATGTGAAGAACTGGGTTGAAGGATGAGGGTTGACAGGGATGTTATGCTGGCATGTGGTAGCCCTCCAGATGAAGGATGACGTGTATCTGTGCAGAAAGCATTTGTTTTCGATGGCCAAGCCATGACTGGAAGGAGGCTTCCTTGCTTCTGAAAGCTTATCTGAGATTTCAGCAACTCCCACTGCAAGTGATGAGCACCTTTCTTTGACCTTGACATTTCTGGAATAAATGTTTAGGGGTGTGTAAAATCCCCAAACAAGCACTCTTCTCCTTGGGGAAAGGATAAGAGAACGAACACATGGTAAGGTGACAGGGACGTTACGTAATGCATGACTGAGTTGCACATTTATTTGTCTTTCACTGAAGTTCTAAGTGGCCACAGAAGAAAACCAGGGAATGTTATGACCAGTGTGCCTGGTGCATTAGTGGGCAGGTATGTAGGCATATGCCTAGACATAGGCACAGTGTTTGAAGACGCTTGATTCCAAGGAAGGCTTGAAACTTGCCTGCGGAAGTCTTGCTAGAGCTTTTGAAATTTGTAAAAATGCAGTTTCAAAATTCACCTCTGCCTCAAAAGTACAAAGGAGGTTTTGCAACCAGCTCATGAGATACTCATCTTCCCATTGCAACATGGTGTCTCTGACTTAAGAGAGCTTTTCTTTTGGAAAACAGCTATGAGTTATTTTGGCTTGCATCCTGCTCGGTAGGTGTACACTGCAGTACCCCTTAGGTGAACCACCTTCTACTGAGAACAGCATTGCCACTGTTGCTCACCAGGTGGGACAACAGACCCTGAGCAGCAGCTTCAGGTGGGTAATGCACGCCCGAGGTGTCCAGCTGCATGGAAAGATAGGAGAAACAAGAACTGGCCAAACTGGTTATGGAGGCACAGTATGGGGGCTCTCTGATGCTGGGTCTTGTTCAGGCAGGAAATGAAGCCTGCTGCAAGCAGGGTGGCTTCATTTGGAAAAAGCCGAGCACTCCTTTTTTATCATACTCTCCCACTGCCATTTTTGTCCCAATTCCTTCTCCCCTTCTTATAGTGTTTTGATTGAAAGAATACACTGGCAACAATGAGTGCTGCATTTGAGAGAGGCCTCGGTTAAACTTGTTCCAGATGTTCTCAAACTGGTGCGTCCATGGCACTCCAGTGAGGAGAAGGCACCCATGTGCCAGGCAGTGCACATGGCTGACTGCCGCAGTTTCTAACCTAGTATTAACTGCATTAATTGTGGACATAAACAGTGTTTAGTGCCAAACATGTCACAAGCTGATTGTAAAAAATGGGATGTAGGCAGAGTTTCAAATAACGCTTCACTTTTCATTTCAGGCGCCTTTGTCTCCTCCCCATTTTTTTTCCCATTCCCCTCCCTCACCCCCCCACCCCCCCCCCCCCCCCCCCCCCCCCCCCCGAAACTCCTTGATTGTGCGTGCGTATTGAGGAAGATACAACTGTGTTTCGTCCGAGAGTGCTATTCAGGTTGTAAATACTACGAGCGTATCAGCTAATGGCTGCGAGCAGATCGTCAGCAGGAGCCTGGAGCCGGGGCAGGAGCGCCCTCAGTCTGCGGAACCGCTGTTTCTCCGGTCCCGTCCCGTCCCGCTGGTCGCCGCTGACCCACTTTCCTGCATTTCCCAAACTGCACGGACCCCTGCCACGCGCGGGGCTCAAAGGCTTTTGACCCTTCGGAGAACAGCAGCATCCGCTTCCTCGTCCTGCTGCGCTGGTCCCCAGGGCCGCCGGGCGGGCGCTGCGCTGCCGCGCAGGGAGCTGCGACAGGGAAGGTGGTGGTGCTGGGCCATGAACCAGCCTGTCCCCTCATTACCGCCTGCGGGACAGCGTGCGGCCCGGAACCCGCTTGTCTTGGCCTGGGTCACACCTGCTATGGGAGTGGTTGTCTCCCTGACCTTCCCCAGGATTGGTGTCCGACCCCGCCGTTATCTCCCAGTGATACATCTTTAACAAAGCAAATAATAGACACAATAAATCACGAAGAAACTGAAATTCCTAGCGTGCACAGAAGGGGTGCTGATGGCACTTCTGCACAGTGCAGCCCCACCTTCCTGCAAGAGAACAGGTCATCAAAGCGATTTGGAAGAGCTCTCTTCGTGAGTGACATCTCAGTGCTTTGTCCAAGAAAGACGATGTGACTATTGTGACAAACCGCATCCAGCATAGTGCAGGCTAATTACCGGCTTGGTGTGAGGAGCACATGCAGGTGCTTCGTACCAGACCGTAAGATTAGCATGGTGAAATAGTGCTCAGTATGATAATCGGCTTGATTAATTGTAACTTGCTTTTGGATCATACTTTGCCTTCCTGTGTTTCCACCAAAACAGAGGGCTCTTTTTTATTCTTTTTAGAAGAATGTTAGAGAAAAAAACCCTTTAGTTGCATGAAAGTTTTGAAAGGGAGCAAGTAGTACTCTCTCAGTTTTAAATACAAAATTCTTCCTAAACAGGCCAGAACTAAAATGTTCTGAAATTTAAAATTTTGCTTAAGAACCTTCTGCACTAAAATAATCTCTCTTTGATTTAGAAAGTGCATGCTGGGTCTTGATAAAGATTATTGGGTTATTGAAAAAAGTACAGAATTTGTCAGTAAAGAATTCACTCAAGTATGTAAGCACCACAGAGTATACAAAGTGCATACAAATACATGCAGATGGTGAAATGGGCACTTCTGAAGAAGAAGGTAAGGCCGCCCTGGTGCAGCTGGTAAAACAAGGAACAAAAGCAAAACTGCCCAGAAAGTTGTTTCCTGGCAGCACAGATTCCATAGGTTTGGGGATGTCCAGTGGCAGTCAGTGGACCAATCAAGCTCTGCTGTCACTGTGACCCCTGGGTGACAGCTGTGGGCTATTCTTCTGGCCATTGCATTGTTGAAGGTGGTGGGCATGGCCCCGTTTCTGTTCTAGAGGAAAGCAGGTGCTTGTGTGTTTGGAGAGGACAGGCTGTGTTGTGTTCTTGGCTGTGCTCCATGGCTTTAAGGCATTTCCCACTGAGGATGTCTTGGCTGCTGGTGCCTACTGACCTATTTGTAACCTGTGTTTCGCAGAAGTTTTATTTTGAGTATGGTAAGTGGAGAGTTGCAGGGACATCCGAGCCCCTCCTGCAGAGCAGGCAACTTCAGTCAAGCTTTCAGCTGTCTGATGGTGTTGGATTATCCTCAGCTAATGTAATTGTGTCCTCCTGTAAGGGTAATAAATCCCCTACTGACAGATATTTCAACAGCTTTGTTAGAAATACCTGCCAGGTGTAAGCGACAAGGCTGTGGTCCTTGGCAGGACTTTCAGGTACTGTCCATGAGATACTGGGGTAATTCCTGGGAAAGAAGGATTTTATAGAGGGATTATAGTTATTTGTTCATCTAAATGGGTTAGGGTGCTGCTGCTTCTCATGTGTCTTTCTCAAAACATAGTATGAATACTGGGTTGCAGATGGCAGTCACTAGAAATATAAATTAGAAGAACTACTGTGTACAGTCAAGTGCAACCCTCTACCTTCTTTGCTATCATCTCTTCCTCAGTAGCTGTCTTATTTACCAGATGATTCAGCCAGGGCTTATTTCTTTTATTGGTTTTCAAGCATCTGTATGCAAGATGAACAGTGATGTGCAGGGGCAAAGAATTTGCACATTATACAGGGAGTAAATTTTTGGTACCCATTCAAGCAGAAAAGTGAATATTTTGCAGAGTAGTTGGTAGGCAAAAAACATAGCTTGAATTTACTGATCAGTTTAAATTAATTTTTAAAACTTTCTTAAGAAGTAGACTTCAGATAAATTGCTATTTAGTTTTCTTTTGCACAAAATGTGTTATTTTTTACTTCATTAATGATTAAGTCAGAGCTTAGTGACTGCAGGATTTGGTCTTAGTGACAGAGTTCGTGGGATAATCTTATTAAGGGGAATATTTCACATATTCGGGCCAACCCAGAGACTCTGTTAGGGAAGTAAAAATGATGTTGAATGAGTGCCACCAAGTGTCCTCTTTCTGTATACGAAAGCCCAGGTTTTCAGTGGTAGAAATACAACATTGCACCACAGTTCTGTAACTTTGAGAGGGAGGCCACAGAGAGAGCAAATTCTGTCAGAGTGACAGAAGTTGTAATTAATTTCCCATTGAGTAAACTCCGGAGTCCTGATAAAACTGAGATGTCTATGGTAGGGGCAGAAATGTAGACATAACCCTGGTTACCCATCCACTTCATCTAACTCTTCCATTTTGTTTTTCCTCTGAGAGATTGGTGCTGCTCGATGTTGACACTGCAGCTGTGGGTTGTGAGCACACATGGCTGTGCTGCTTTTGCCAGGTGATGGTAGGATACACCAGATCTTCCTTTATCAGGGCTGGTATGTGTCACAGGGCTTCCTAACAGGTAGCATAAATTACAGATTTTGCAATTAGCATCTCCATTTTGCCCCTCCTCCTGCCCCTATTGATTCCATTGACAATCTCATGATTAGATGCAGTCAGGAAAAAGCCGAGACTGGGTGTCTTGGGAACAGCGGAGTTTCAACAAACAAAAACATTAAGCATTGACAGATGTCCTCCAAGATGGTTTCATCACAGCTTCCCTGTAGATTAAAAGGTTTTGATGGATTTTCAGATTTTCAGTTCATATACATGAGTATGATTAAGGAAGGAGCATTTATGTTAGTATATTTCAAGTATTACAACTTGCTGACATTGGGATGATTCAAGCAATGGATACCCAAATGTGGCAAAACTCCAGTTGTGTTTCTCCATGCTGGAAGCTGGGGCAAAAGAGAGATGCCAAAAAGCCATTTTATGTAGCATGCAATAATAACATCTCCTTCTCATTCTGGAGTTCATTGCCTGAATTTCCATACTGCAGCCAGAGGTATGTCTAAAGTAGCTACACAAAGCGTGTGGAGGAAATTTTTCCTGTGGTGGGTGGCAAACTAGTTATCTTTCCTCAGCAATGTGAAGTGCCTTTTGTACTGGTAAAACAGCAGAAGGGGGCTAGGCTAGCACAAGTGGCTAGACAAAGAGATTAATTATTGCAGGGTTCTGATAATGTACTTACTTGGAGATGACAGAAATATTTTGTCTCAAAATATGCTAACCCTGCATGCAGAATTTTAACTTTTCTTTCTGTAATATACGTAAATGTAGATAAACTGATCAGCCCCATGCTTTACGACACGCATTAAACTCAGAGAAATGCCAGGGAATAAAAAGGAGCACCATACATTGCAAGGACTCTGGGCAGCAAGTGAGCAGGAGGCTTGTTCTGTTTAATCAGCAGCCCATTGTGTGACTCAGGGCCTTTCCATGGCAGTTAATGGGTGAACAGACTTCTGGTGGCACAAGTTTTCCATTGTATCCTTCCTGCCATACTCTGATTTACAGGTTTCACTATAAATTAACCTAAAAGAGTCTGGTTTACAGCTTTCTGATCATGCTCTGAAAAACCTCACTTTTGAAACAGCGTGTAACTTTTATTTTTATGATGAAGGGTAAAACCGGAAAACACAGAAGCAGGAATCAGTGTAGTGGAGAGCTATTTGGAAGAACTTCTACTTTTTGTATAGGTGATATGTATTTTGTGGGAACAAATCCGAAAGGAGATGACAATGCTCATTTGGTCACACAACATGTTAAATACATTTTATTGATTTGGGGGGTGTTGGTCGATAAGAAAGCATTGTAGCCCTGAAAGTCAACTGTATACTGGACTGCATCAAAAGGACTATGACCAGCAGGTCAAAGGAGGTGATCCTGCCCCTCTACTCTGCTCTCGTGTGACCTCACTTGGAGTATTGTGTGCAGTTCTGGTGTCCTCAGGAGGGCCACAAGGGTGATCAGGGGACTGGAGCGCCTCCCATATGAAGACAGGCTGAGAAAGTTGGGGCTGTTCAGCCTGGAGAAGAGAAGGCTGTGTGGAGACCTCCTAGCAGCCTTCCAGTATCTGAAGGGGGCCTACAAGGATGCTGGGGAGAGACTTTTCATCAGGGACTGTAGCGGTAGGACAAGGGGTAATAGGTTTAAACTTAAAAAGGGAAAGTTCAGGTTAGATATGAGGAAGAAGTTCTTTACTGTGAGGGTGGTGAGACACTGGAATGGGTTGCCCAAAGAAGTGGCAAATACTCCATTCCTAGCAGTGTTCAAGGCCGGGCTGGACAGAGCCTTGGGCAACATGGTTTAGTGTGAGGTGTCCCTGCCCATGGCAGAGGAGTTGGAACTGGATGATCTTAAGGTCTTTTAAAACCCAAACCATTCTATGATTTTATGATTTGGGCTTTCTAAGCACCAGTGTGGTGAGGTAGGTAACCTAACTGCCCTCTGTGTGTGGGTAGGTAAGGTAAGGTGCTAGAGGTATAGAAGCAAGGTGAGAAATACTTTTGTAGATTCAGATAAATGTCTAAGCTTTGGTTTAGACAAAATTAACCTTCTACACAAAGCAATCAGGAAATAGCTGTCCTTTTCCTCTTGTGTCCTTGCCAAGAACAATACATACAGTTATCAGTATTCTTGCCAGTAATTCTCCTATTATCTCAGTTTAGAAGTATTTTATTGTTTCAAGGACAGTTTTTAATATACTGGAGAATATTCCTATCAGGCTGTGGTATCTAGGCACTATCTCACCATTCATATGAGAGAGAAAATAAAAGCTTCTTCTCTGAAATGGCCAACCTTACTACACCTTTAGAAGCACTCTTTGAGGAGCTGAGTAGAAGGAAATGGGAAACAGAAAAGGGTTGCTAAGAAACAATTTCAGATGCTTCCAGGTTTTATGGGGAAAAAAAAAAAAAGGACACACCCACAAAATTGGACTAATTAATAATTTCCAAATGAAATTATCAGATAGCTATTTTCTATTAGCCGACAATACTAGCTTTCTAAGTAAGAAAATAATAAGGAAATAGCAGCTTTGGGACCCAGTATAATTAATAGACATGAATAGGGAGGCTCTCCTGAGGAAAAGTTTCCACAGGGCCTAAATTTCCAGTAAAGCTTCCACTTTAATAGCCTCAGTGGAGAATCACTTAAACAAATTGCACAGTTGATTGGACACGTTGCATTGGTGAGCATCAGGTGGAAACCCCACAGTAATGGTCTACTTTATGCAAGGAGACTTCATGCTGTCATGACAACTGATGTGTGATATGTGCAGATGTGCCCTGCAAGGCAGTCCCACACTCCCAGTCACTTACCCAAAGCTAAAGAGGTTCTCAGCTTCTGCTTTTCAGCTATTAAAAAGGTATAAGAGAACAACCTCACATCTCTAGCTGGTCCCAGATACATCCTTTCTTAATTCACACAGCTTCAGGTTTGGCTTTTTGTGTAACTTACCATCATTCCTCCATGTTTCTGCTTGGCTTAGCTGGTTATTGAGGTTTGGTTGTCTTTTGTTTCTTAGACTTTTAATCATGTGGGTTTTCTCCTTCAAATATGAGGGACTATTTTAATATATCTTAACATCTGGCTACAGATGGCTAGAAATGATATAAACTGGCTCATTAATAGCTGATGCTCAAGTAAGTACTTTTTTTTTTTTTTTTTTTCAGATGAAATCTTGCACTCACCACAATTTGGTACAAGAAACCAAGAAACATTTCCTGTGAACAAGTATACGGACCAAACTGGAGATCACTGGGCACAGTTCAGCAGAGTAAAAAGCCATGAGATACCACTCTAAGCGAAATGACCAGTACGGTTTTAGCCCTGTAGAAAAGCTATGCTCACTTTATGTTTTATTTAAGTAACACAGGTATTGACATCATGACCCTATTTTCCCCTGTTCTACTTAATGCAATTATGCTTTTATACATCTTTGTCTTCATCAAATCTTTTGGATTACAAACCCAAGTTCTGTATGTTGTATTTTTTTATTACACAGGCTTATGTTTAAATGTAAAAAGAATTTTAAATAATTATGTGACACAGAGTTTCCCTCCTCCAACAATAAAAAATATTTCCACTTTTAACTAATAGCAACAACAAAAAATTATGAAGTATGTTTATTTGGTTGAGCTTTACTAACACCATGTTAATTGATTCTTAATCCAACTTCTGAAGTATTTCAGTTAAAGGCATTTGCAATGGACTCTGAAATACTTGTTCACATGTGAGAAGGTAGTTATTTTGACTTCTTTTTTATTATAAAGTGGGTTGGACCTCCCTTTGACTGTAGGGTGAGAAAAGTTGGCATTCTTCAAAGAGCAGTTTCCTTTTATTAAGATTTTCTGCAGTCAGAGAAACATAACTTTCATTGTGCTTTATGCTGAACCATGTGCTCAATGAATGACTGATCAATGTTTTGTCAAACCTGGACATGGTAGACTACAAAAGCAACATGATGAATACAAGCTATAATATGTTTCAAAATATAGTTCTTTATGATCAAAATGAAGGGAAATATTCCACTGGGATCTCACATTCAGGACAAAACTACCAAGTCAAACTTACAAAGTTTAATGTAAGGTTATATTCCAACAGCCACGTACACATTGACAAGTCAAACAGAAATAAGAGATTGCCAAGGGAACGATGTTCCACTCAAGGAGCAGCTGAGCCTTTTGGATCCCAATGTTACTCAAGCATTTGGGAAAAACCATGAGACAGGTGACAGTATTTGACCGCATTCCTGTGCTACTGGTTCTCCTCCTATGACCTGCCTTAATCCAGATCTTCAGGGACAGTGTCCAGAAGGAAGAAAGCTGTTCTGTCTCTTTGAATGTCAAGTTCTTGACTGCAGTTCTTTCCTCCTACTTTTTCTTCTGCTTTAATTATCTTTAATATTTAAGAAACGGCACCTGGATATAAGACCGTACTCTTCTTCCTTTAGATGTTGGGTTGGTTTGGTTTTTTTTTTCGACCTACTAACTTCATATCTTATTTTCCTCCACAAGGTGAGTACCTGTATTTACATGTAGAAATGGGACCAATTTATAGTGATCACACTTGTATAATTCATTATCTTTCTTCTCCTTAAGTCCTATGTGTGTCCTTACAGTTTTGAACTACGGGTTATATATCTAGGATAACTCCTTTCCCCAAAAGTTAGGCAACGTGAGCTTGACTAAATTGTTAAACATAATGTCACACTAAATAATTAACAATGAATAACTTTTGTTCTATAGTAACTAAGGTGGATTTCAGTTCTGATGGTTAATTGAAGCAGGGATGACAATATTTTATGAAGGTACTATCTGACAGCTATTAGTAAGTATCTGCCTGGTAGTAAAATCTTGTGATCAATGTCCCCAGGAAATGGCTGTTTCAGAGGTACCCAAGGCAGAAACTCAATGGTTTCTTGAAAATATTGCTTCTGGTTGACGAATGCTGGTGGCCTCGCTCTGAGACACGTGGTTCTTACCATCCATTGTGTATGACTTGGATGTGCATGTTGTTAGGTTACGTGATTAATTATGTGACTATGTGAGGCTCTGCAGCCTGACTGCAGAGTCCAGTGTGCTTCTGGAAGGATGAAGAGCCCCTACAACACTGTGAAACAGCTGAGCCCCTACCACACTTCCTGCGGGCTACCTCAGGACAGGATCATATTCTGCACATATATGCATATATTTCCCACTAATGGGCTATACTCTTCACTATCTAGTGAGGGAACAAGCTGAGCCTGATGATAGCATTTGTGTTTGCAAGAGGGCTGAGCATTCCTGTACGCGTGGCTGGTCCTTTGGGCATATACCTATGCTCAGCCTGGCTACTGACTGGACTGAGGAACACAGGGTGATGGCAGCCTGACCTCTGTCAGGTCACCAGGTCTGTCAGTCTCTAACTTCCATAAATCTGTTAAGTGTCATTAGGCTGCTGTTGACATGGAAAGCAATGCAATATCGCAATTCCAAGGTATTTCAGATGTTTTCAAAATAGCATGTCTGGAAGCTTAAAAGGCAAATCATGTCTGTTCATACCTTTGTTTAGAAACTGTATAGGCTGACTTACCTTTCCTGTATGTACCCCCAGAAGATACATTTTCATGCAAGAGAATCCTCTAAGGTGCACGTTATTTCGTTTGGTGGATACTGTTGCCCCCTGGAGGCCATTTCTCAATTATCGCACTTAGCTTGGAACTTAAATCAGACCTTAAAAATGTTTGCTATTATAAACAAAATATTCCCTTTAGCAATTACAAATATTGTGACTTTAATTAAAAGGGTTTATGAGGGCTTATGAGCTTATCAAAGAAATAACTGATTTCTTCCTATGCTAATTATTTTTCTACATTTGTTGTTTAGATTTGCAAATTACTAAACAGAAAATTGTAACTGCTTTTTAAGGGAGATGAATATTTAATTTGAATACAGTACTTGGGAAAAATAAGGATTTTGTGAATATGTGTATGTGTATTAAGCAGTGTAGGTAATTGACCCAGGGAGTGTGAGCGTCTGCACGTGCACTGTAGGCAGGTCTCTACGCAGTTCTACTGCTGCTCAGGTAAATGCAAGAAAAAGGGTAGTGCAAAGCTGTGAGCAGAGGCAGTCCTGGACGTCATTCATGCTCTGTAGCTGCTAAATGTCCCTGGTTGTAAACAGTGCTAAAGTCAAAGGCAGCTCATGGAGCTGAGTTTTGCTTGGCCATCGATAACTGGTTCAGCTGATGGCTAAGCGGACACTTACTCAAACCTCACATCCAGCTGCTTCTCCACTGCTTGGCCTCCTGGCACATCCCTGGGATGTCTCACAAGCCTCCTGAAGTGGAGGCTAGATTTCTGCATTTGTGTAAAAAAAAAAAAAGAAAAACACCCTTCATTTCTGGGTGTGCTAAAGACCTCAAATGCATTGCAACATTTTGGTGGATGACTGTTTGCAATTGAGATCCAGCCTGGACCTCAGTGACTGTTAGTCCTTGGCCATTTTACTCAAATTTGAACTACTGAGCCAGTGCATTGGTAATAATTCCTTGGGCTGCCTATGCAAAAAGGTATTTCTCTGTGTGAATGGAAGTCTATTTCTGAATACTTAGTTGTTTCTGTAACTAGTGGTATGAATTAATTTGTACACGTCTAATTGTGTAGCTTTTGCAATTAGTCCCTTGTGTACACTTGTAATTAGACTGTTTTTTCTTCAAACATGCCGTACTTCCCAGCCTTTTTTAATCTGCTGGTGCTAATTTCTGCTGCTTCCCCAGCCCCATGGGGTGCTACAGTTAGCTCTTGCTGTTCTTCACTGACCTTCCTGCTCTTCCCTGGGGTAGCATTTAGAAGGTAGCCATGCCAGCAAAGAAGCAACTCTACACTAGTGCAGGGAGGAAAAGGGCTATCTGTGAAGTGAAACAGGACAAAGGCAGAGTTTGCTACTACATCTTGTGTGTATTGCCTAATCCCAGTAGTGCCAATATTTCTGGTGATTACTGAGCTATACACCATGACAGACACCCTGTTCTAGACCTCTTCTTCAGATTTGGCTGTTGACTGCCATCCTCACACCAATCCCACGCTGCAGGAAAGCTGGCAGCTTTCTCAACAGGCTTACGGAGAGCTCTTGTCCTCCTTGTGAGCTCTTCTTTGTCTGAAAGCAGTAAGTGTCCCTCCTCCAGTTCCTGTCCTGTCCTGTCCTTACCTCTCCTCTCCTCTCCTCTCCTCTCCTCTCCTCTCCTCTCCTCTCCTCTCCTCTCCTCTCCTCTCCTCTCCTCTCCTCTCCTCTCCTCTCCTCTCCTCTCCTCTCCTCTCCTCTCCTCTCCTCTCCTCTCCTCTCCTCTCCTCTCCTCTCTTTTTGTCCTCAGGTTCATTACTCCCTCCCTGAGTGCAAGTCACATTATACCTTGTAACACTTACATAAAATGTAATCCAATCCTTTGCACTGAGCTTCATTAGTACTTCATGTAATCTGAGAGGCAGTCTTAAAACTGCTGAAAAGCATAGGAAGGGTGCCTTATTAAGGAGTGCAACAGCTTGGTTTGCACTAGTTATTTTCTGTCAGTAATATCAGTACCGAATGTGGTATGTTCAAGTATTGTGATATAACAGGGTAAATATCAGTTCTAATTATTATTGCTTTTTCTGGGCTTAGGCATGGATAAAGATTTCATGCAATCGGAGATGCCAGGAGTTTGTAGTTGAAGCTCTCTTGATATCCTCCCTGACTAGTTAAAAGGATAAATTTTTCCTCCAGTGGAAAAATTCAGTCTGTGACATTGCCTAGCAGTGAATTTTGAGGATGAGCTTATGGTTTGAGTCTCACCTTGTTTTTACATGCTTCCATCTTGTTTTTACATATCTTCTGCATACATTATGATAAAGTTTAAACAATTGCATGTAAACCAACAGGAATAGTCTATTACTATTCCTTTCACAATTCTAGTTTTATAAATGAGGACATAAGCAGGTAGAAAAGCACTGAGGATGCCCATACAGCAAAAGGAAAAGCCTAAGCCTCCTGGTTCTCTGCAGGTTCCCTCTGTTTCTTCCCAGCAGCTCCCAAGCTGACTTTCCATACCTAATCCTCCAGCTGGGTTTCTCCTTATGTTAGTTTCAGTAGACATTTATGTTTATTGCTTTTTTTCCTTTTCCCACTGTCCCAGGCCCCTGAGTGACCACACTTGTTGAGTAAATGAAGTTACCCTGCCCGCTGCACTCCTGCTATAGAGGTGCTGGCACAGTCTGGGCAGATGGGGGTTCCTGGCTGAGTCCACTGAGCAGCCACTTTCCAGGCAGAGTTAGGGAAGGAGAACAATGGAGCAGGAGGACATAGCAGGTGAACGAGGGCACTGCAGAGGCTTGTACCCTGTTAAAAAGTCTGCTCAGAGGCGGGTGCAATGTGCAGCTTATCCTTCAGAGAGGATCAGCCTTGCTAAACTGTCAGACTAGGTCTAGTTGGGGGACCCCTTAGATCAGACTGATTTAAGGGGATGAAAAAGAGCTTTCAGGACAGGGGAGGAGGGGATGTTTCATCAGGTTGAAAATGGGTGAAATATCCATCTGCTGTCCATTTGGAAAGCCAATATATTTATATATATATATATATATATATATATATATATATATATATAAATACCTGTGCATCATTTACAGGCAGGTGGCTTAAAATGATGAAGGAAAAAAAATATTTTTTTTGTTTCAAAATGTCACTTTTTCCCTCCTGAGGCTTCCTGTGAAAGGAAAAGGGCTCTGGCTTATGACTGAAGCTGGAGGAGGGCGACTAAGGTCAAGTTGGATTGACAGCACCGGCTGCAAGATAAGCTTGCTCAGTTTGCTCTACAGTGAACATGATTGGAGAGTCTTTACCAGGATGTTTAACACACAGAGAACACTTTCCCATGAAAGTTTTTTGGAAAACTAAATATGTGTTACAGGCCACTGAGGCACTGAGTTAAAATGAGGTGTCTTCCCACAAGGGAAAGGCAGTTTTGGAGACAAATAATCCAGGTGTACTGAATTCTGCTATGTACTTACTACACCTGTTTGTTAAAAAGGGGGCAGGAGGGGGAAGGTAGATCTTAAAGCCATATTGCTTTGGAGAAGAGAGGAAGTTAAAGTACCTACTTCTGTTTCAAATATAAGTCTTTTTCCTGTTAAAAGCTCCAGTTTTAGGAATGGGGCTTTCATGCTGACCACAGGGAAGATTTAGGCTAACCATGGTAGCACTGGCAACTAATCCCACTTTCAGTTTCTGCTCTAACCACAAATGCCAACCCCACCAGTCCCCAAGGCAATGATGAGGTGAGAGCTGCCCTGGGTGTGTGATGAGTGGTATTTACAGTTACAAGAATACGAATAAAGCGGGCTCTAGAAAGGCGTTAGCTGCCGTCAGTTACAAATACCACGGCAGGAAGGAGAACTAAAACCAGCATGTATTTTCTTGTGTTCATGATGGAGAGCAAATATAGCCACAAACGGAAGGTTTGAAAGGAAAAAGGTATTTGTAAATAACAGTGAGGAGGAATTCTGAACTGGAGCAACTGCACACTGACCACAGCGCAGCCCTGGGGCCGTCTGTCCCACCAGCAGGGCCAGAGCTTGGCTTTGTCTGCCACTGCGAATAGGTGGACAGAGGGAGGATGTCACTGCTGCCTGTGTGTGTGCATGGCAGGACTTTGAGCCCTTTTCTCCAGAGTGCAAGGGAAGGGGAAAGAGATAAATATCAAAAGGACTTGCTGACACAAAAAGGTGTCATGCATGGCAATGTGCCAATAGCCCTGTCCTTAAAACCCCTGAGAATCGCAGTTCAGCAGTACTGCTCTTCTTGGACCTAACTTATTCAGCCTCTGCAGAGCTATTCTGGTCTAGGTCAGTATGACTGATAGGGGTAGAAAAACGCAAAATACTTTTGCAAGATCCCTTCCCATTAATTACTTCCAATGAATTATTTACAGTTTACATTATCAGCTACACCTTACACAATAACATTAAACTTTGGGAGGACTTGCATGAACAGCTACATCTTGCATGGTATTTTTTCCACCTTTACATTGAAGACACCGGTTCTTTCAGGGCTGCTAACTAGGCAAGTAACATTTATTCAGCCACAGGGCAAACGGCTGTTACTTGCTTGAAAGATTGTAACTCTGTTTATAGTGAAGTATTAACAGTATTTCTTAAGACCTGGCTTACTTTGGCCTTTATGGTTAAGGTGCGCATGTGGAGTCTTGCTCACAAAGTAATTCAGTAAATCCATTTATTTCAGAGTTATGGTTGTAGCTACAGCGATAATGACATATGACATAGAAATCTTTGTGGTGATATGTGTGAGGGAGAAAGCTCCCTACCTTTATTCTCATGTTAACAGGAGTCCTTAAGTAGCTGTTAGATGAAAGGCTCCATCTCAGAGGCTGCAGATGCTTTGGCAGGTTTAATCTGGGGGTGGTATGGTGTTGAGGGTGAGTTTTGCTTACATGCAAGCTGACACAACCCAAGGAGGATTGGTACCTGGGGTCTGATTAAGACTTACAGAGCTTTCCAAATAGGTCCTAAGCTAGACAAGGTCTTCTCTAAGTGGCTTGGAAGGAGTCCTATATCCCATAGCCACAGCTGGCTGAATGCAAAGACCAGCTAGGACAAAAGTAACATCAGATTTTCCTGTACTGTAAAGTGTGAGGATGTTAACCTGAATACATATGCACGGGTACTGAGAACTGGATTAAGTTGGCATGGCAGAAGTAGCTGCAGCAGCTGTGTAGCAGCCAAACTTGGGCATCTGCCAGGCTCTTAACCTTTCCCATCTTTTGAACCAAGAGTCAGAGCCCAGATGTTCCTTCAGATCTCAAAACATC
Source organism: Pezoporus wallicus (assembly GCF_028554395.1). Lineage (NCBI taxonomy): Eukaryota > Metazoa > Chordata > Aves > Psittaciformes > Psittacidae > Pezoporus > Pezoporus wallicus. The sequence goes on along the minus strand of NW_026639160.1, from coordinate 995,537 downwards.
TTCCCAGCAGAAAGGATGTACCTGTGCTCTGCAATTTGGGCCTCTCCTCCTTGAAAAGACCTGAAGCCAGGATTTACAAATCAGAGGCTGGATCAAAAGAAGTTGGTAATTCACTTGGGAGTGAGCCTAATGAAAGCCCTAGTAGTTACAGCACTAGGGCACTGTTAGTTGGCTTTTCCTAAACTGTCTTGCACATTTGTTATTTATTTCTGACTTGTACAAAGGAGCAACATCCAAGTGTGTTTTGTAATTTGGCAAATGTCAAGAAACTAGGTGGCTGCTTTTCTGATTTCTCTTCTTTACATGCAAGGCTTCCCCTTCCCCCTGCTGCTCAGCAGAAGTAAACAGTATTCCCTGGGCCAGAATTTAGCTTTCCTTCAGCTCTTCATAACATTTAACTCAAGACAGTTAATGTCATTAGTTAGAGATCTCCAATTTAAGTGTCATAAAATACTAATCATAATAAGGCGCTTGATGTCTCCCTCTGGGTGTGCCAGCTCAGGATGCTGCTGAAGTCCTATTGGGCAGGAGTTACCAGGACAGAACAAGAAAGGTGTTTTCTCATGCTAGGGAGAAGGTTAGTCAGAAACCTCCTCACATTATTGATGAACCTAATTTATTTTATTACTTTAGAAAAGAATCCTGATTATACCTGGAAAATAGCTGATATCCCAACAGGAAATGGTGTGCACAAGACCACTCAAGTTTATGACTATGCTGCAACAGCACATTTTGCTGACTATTGAGTAAGAGTAATGAATAAGACTTTGGCCAAGTCAGAAGCACAGAATATCCACAGGGCAGAAAGAGCCTTGTTTTGGTTTCATGAGAGGAAGTCCTGATGATTTCAAGATTCAAGAGTAAAAGAGGTTGTTTTCCATTTCCAGTAAGCAAATTATGTCTGGAGATGACCTTCCCAAGGACATGATTTTCAAAGCTTGCTTGCTTGCCTCATGTTTAAACTCTACTACACAGTACTAATGGGCTGCATTCTTTATTCTATCAGTCTATAAACAAATAATTCATGTCAGAAGTGTTATGTATATAGTCTTACATGAACTCAGAGTTAATGCAGCTTTCAGACACCTGCTCTTTCTGTAGATGTATTTTAAAAGCCATTTTCCTGCCAGCTGCTGAGCTGGTGCTAGATGGGATTTCATTAGTAAGACAGATAGATACAAGCTGACATCCTGGTTGAATCAGTTATTGGAGCTAGGGCTTACAGAAAATCCTTAGGGATGTGTGTACAAGCATGTGAAACCACCAAGGAAAAGAGCAATATAAAGTCTTTGTTACTTAGAGCTGTGACAGTTGTCCCAGAGGTTAGGCTGGCTATAGAACTACAGGCTGAAGGTAGCAGGGAAACCATCTTGAGCTATATACATGGCTTTTGTTTTGTTTTATATATTAAACCTTGCATGTTAACATAATAAATATGCATCTGGCTTAGCCTGTTGCTAAGAGTGACTGGAAGGCTGGCAGAGCTTCCTGGGGATTCACCACTGCTGGGAAGTCCCACTGGGGTTTTTAGGGTGTTCCTCCACTGAGCTGCCAAGCGCTGTCTGGGTTCTGGTAGATGAGGGTGGGGGAGAAGAGCCTCCTGGGCACACTCTGCCCCATGCCAGTGGGGCACACAGCAGTGCCTGGGACTCCCCACATGACTGCGAGGTTGTATATGAGTCTCTAGCTGACTTGCATGCAGGGCCCTGTAATAGAAGGAAGTAAAAACAAAGATGAGATCTTGCTAGCACACATTTCCAAGAGACTTCTGTTAAAACAACAGTGGATTTTTTTTTGTGTAAAGTAGTTCCTTTTGGCTGCGTTGGAAAGTGCAACTTTTTTGCCAAATGGATCTTGCATCTAGAGATTTTGTCATTGTAAGCATGTCAGGAAGGGAATGAAAAAGAAATAAAAGCTGCACTGACAGTACCTTTCAACGCTGATGAGGGATGCCTATGATCATACACAGAAATGGGAGATGAGTAAGACACTCAAGGCCATAATCTGCTCCAGCTATGCAGAGATGCCGAAGAACAATGAAGAGGAGCAGTTGGCTTAGGAAAGTTTCTCAGGGCTGCAGGATGTTGGATATGTGCCCCTATTCTTTTGGAAAGTAATACCATTAAGTAATGGAGAAGAAAAAGGAAGACACATACTCTTCTGAAAAATGGCCTATTACATCTCTGGTTTTAATCCTTTCAGTCCAGAGAAAATATGGTGCACTGCAGGTGATGGATGTGTTGCATTTATAAAATCAGAAAATGCAAAGTTGGTTCCTTCAAGACTTAAACTCAAGATGGGTTGTAAGAGAACAGACCTGGCACTGCACATGATATAATCATGAACGAAAGTTGTGCATGCGCTTCTGTGTTTTTATAGATCAGGAGTTTGTAGCAGATTGTGCTCTGCCCCATCAAACCATCATGCCATTAGTAGAGTGAGAATTAGGTGCTGTGAGACAGTTTCTGCCAGGAGGCTTTGGTAAGCAGAGTGCCCAGCTGCTCTGGGCCTTGAAGCATCAGCCCGAATGTTTGACAGCAGAATTTTGATCACAAAATCTGAAGCCCTCACGTTTGCACACAGACCATGTCTACTTCAAGCTCCCCATGCTCTTCCTCTCCAAAACCTGAAAATTTTATTGCTGAAATCCTGCTTGTTATTGCCTTGCTGACCGAAGTACTTTTGTTTGCTCTCTCACTGCAGATACCTGAAGAAGCACCATTTGTCTTTTCAGAAGAGTCTGGAAACAATTTACCTGACTTACTTTACTTTGAGCCATTGTAATCAGTTTATGTCTGGGTATGATTTCTTTTCTTCCCCACAATTATACCAGCTTCCAGTCTTACCTTTATGCCATAGTTTATATCTCGTGAGTTGAATCTTAATAAAAGACAGTTACAAGCCTTTTTATAAGCATTATTACTGTTTGTTGGATATGTAATGTAAGTATTAAAGTCTGAAGATGTTCTGTCTGCTATGCTGTCAGATGCATTTCTGTAGCAAAACTTATGGCACACTGAATATTTAGTTGTAATAACTTTTTCACATAAACTGTGGTAATGCCATCTTAAATATATTCTTTCATTGCAGGACTAATATGATAGTAAAGCATAGGGTTGTTTTTTTTTTAATTCAACTTGAAGAATCTGACTGTTCTGAACCCAGTAGCAAGTTACTGTTTGTAACCATACTGAGCTGAAGGCTTGCTTTCACAACCGTAATATGTTCACAAACACATCCAAAAGGAACTGAGACCAGCCTGCATATATAGGGTTGACTTTCCCTTCAATGTGTAGCCAGTGCAGAGCATTTCTGTAAATACAGAAGGAAACCAAGCATGTAGACCTCTGGGCACAAGGTTCTTAATTTATGGAAATCACTGCTACCCAGCAGAAGTCCATGAAGCTACGACAGCTCATTCCCTGCAGCAGATCTGCCCTTTGGCTTCTTCAAATGTGTGTTTGTGTGGTTATTGTGGGACAAGCTGAATGTGGCCATCCACACTGATTAATGTCTGTCTTTGGGAATAGGACACCCCTCTCAAAAACATTACTTTTGTAAACTGTGTGCTGTGTAGGAACTAGTTTCTGGCAATGCGACAGAATGTTGCTGCATTCTGCACTCAGAAAGACTATTTCTCACCAATTATTAAAAGCTTTCAAATTACATAGTGGTAAAAGTCCTATTGCCTGAGAGGAACTCTCTGGCCAGACCAAAATACATCTGAAAAACTTCAGCGTATATTCTTCCTGCATTTCTAGCTGTCAGGACTGAAGACTCCAATAGGTCTCCAGGTCTGGCTAATTCAGACCTCTAACTGGGACGCTATTAAATAGGTTCAGAAAAGATTTGGTTTCTCTTAAACAAAGCATCTCATGGTGGTAAGTTTCACCATTTCAGGAAGGAGTGGTGGGCTATCATTTCTTAGTCTGCTGCAAGGCTAAGCACAGAAGGCATGTGAAAGCACGTGAAAACAGCAACCTCACTGGACTGTGTCAACACCCAGCACTGATGTGAAAATCAAAGCTGCTAGGTGGAATGGAGTTTATCTGAGCCATGGAGCAGCAACATCCTCTACTAAATAAATGTTCTTGCTTGCCTCCATCCAGGTTAGAACGGTACAAAGGGCCAGCAGCAGGCCCTGGTCCAGCTAGGTAGTCTCTGACTACTAGGGTATCAGTACTATTGGTCAGTTTTGTTGCAGGAGTACTTTAAAGTCCTAACTTGGAACTGATCTGCATTTTCAAGATGCTATAAATGTGCAGCAGAAAGATAACGCAGCTCCTGAGAGCTGGCAACTGAAATATGTAGTGAGCAGGAGCTGGTGAATTCAAGTGGGTGCACAAGGCTGTGGATGGACGCAGCCTTTTTTTCTGCTGTTTCTAGATTTGCTGGATGACTGAGACGGCACTAGACAGTGGAGGTTTTGGGAACACCAAACAGACCATAACCAGGAAAATGTGAAGGCCTTGTTGGTTTCTCAGCTCCTTATGATTCTCTTTAAGGAGCACCCTCTGCTCTGGGACAAAGTGCCAGGCTGTGTCCAACACATACACTGAATTCATCTCTGCTTTTGATATGCCTGGAAGCTGTTAATTCACTCAAAATTGGTAATTCACTCAAAACTGGAACTCTTTTTGTCAACACTAGCTACTTGCAAAGGCAACAGATGCAAATCAGCACATTAGCCAGCGCAGAGCTTCCCTGTGGAGATGTTTAAAGGGGACAGTGCCCAGTTCCCTATTTTTGCTCTTTGCTTTCACCAAGATGTTTGAAGTCTAAACCACTGCCTGGCGGTAAAGAAAAGACAGCCTCTTCCTCTGCAAGCTGCAGGGTACTTTGAAACAGATTGTCAATTTCCCTAACAGTGATAAAAACATACCAAATTTTTCTTTTTTTTTTTTCTTTAAAAAAAAAAAAGAATATTGATAAACGAGAATAGAACAGGTTTGTAGCTTTAGAAGTCTGGTGCCCTAGACCATTCTTACATCTACTCTTGGACTTTACCACCTGCTGTTAACGCAACTTTATTTACTACACAGGATGCAGAAAAACTAAGCTATCAAACAGGACTCTTCAAAACATAGTGTAAATCCTCTTGTGTTAATTGTGGTTATGCTCAATGCCTTCTGATGGGGTAGGCTGTGTAAGTGAAGGCAAGGTGGAAAAGAAGGTAAAATTATAGTGCAGAGACAGTGTAATACTAAGACTGCAGTTTGTGAAACATTGTATTACATAGCACCTCACCAAATAAAGTCAAGTATGTGTTTTTAAATATTAGTGAAGACATGGCCTTTATGGGCAGCTATTGAAGGATATTTCAGTTTCATAAAACAAGGCACAAAAATAACACTGGTAGATAGTTATTGATATTCTTTTTTCTTTTGTTTGAAACTTACTTTTAGAGTATAGAAATGGAATTCTCTAGTTGAAACAGGTCTGTGCAGTTGGTCAAAAAAGGACGGAAGACTTGAGCTGTTATAGGAAAATGATAAGCCAACAACAGCTATGGTATAAATGAGAATATCTCAAGTAAGTAATTGAATTTGTTCATAAAGGTGATAAGTGATGAGAAAATCTGCTTGGGTTTGTACTTGATGCATGCCAGCATCCGGGTTTTCTATTGGTCTGAATGACAATTCACAACTGAGGGCTTGCAAGTACCTTTCTATAAGGATTGAAGCAATTTGGAGTTACAGTTACAATAAGTATCTAAAGGAATGTTACTTAAAAGCAACTGAAATGTGATCTGACTTTTTTTTCTTAAAGCATACAATATACTTACTTTTGTAAGCAAGTGTATTAACCCTAAACATGCTTTAATTTGATATTTCTTGTACCCCACCCACCCCTTCCCCTGAATTCTTTGACATGATGTGGTAAAATATAAGCAGCAAAGATGTTTGTACAGCAAATGTATACAAAAAGTACATACCTTTTTTCAGATAGACTTTTAGATCAGAATTGAAGAGCTGCCAAGGGACTTCCTCAGACAGAAAGATGTTCTTTGAACAGTGTGCAAATGACCCAACTTGTTGAAACAAGCCAAAACAAGACCATTTATTGCTAGATAATTGCATCAAATCAAGTTTGAATTAAATGCAATTTTAACTGTGAAGGGAGATAATATAATGTAGCTAATATAGAATAGGAAAACAGACTTCAGGAACAAAATTCATTCCTAATATACTGTTAGTGGAACCAGTAGATGTTATTCTGGTGATATGACTCACACTGTCATACAGAAATGATATATGATAAATGATATATATATCATTCTCCTCAATATACACGAAAAGGACCTTTTTTAATATGTTATTAATCACTTTAAATAATGCAATTATTAAATGCCATATTTCTTGATGAGTGAGCTAGAGTGTTGTAACAGCAGTTACCTAAGACCTTTTTGGTAAGTCTCAGGGTGGTTCAGCAAAGTTGCACACCTGCTTAGTACTCCAGCATTTCCACACAATACCATGGACCACAGCCTGTGCTCACTTATGGCAAGAAACTCCAGTGTAATAGGAAAGCAGGACTTTTAGCCATGGGAACACATATTTATCCTGGATAAATTACTTTGAAATTGATCTGAAAACTGATTATTCTGCCAATATTCTTATAAAAAAGAATACCCCCAAAATATGACTGTGATGTCCCTAAAAACAGTTTTGTGCTCAGATCAGAATACTTTGACTTGGCTTAAAAATTGATTTTGCTCTGTGACTGGTGTCTCTGAAAGGCCACTGGCTTTTGTGTGTGTTTGGGTTTTGGTTGTTTTTGTTGTTGTTGTGGACTTTTTGTTTTTTTGGGGGAGCTTCTTTTTTTGTTTTTGTTTTGTTTTGTGACTGAGATGAAGACAAGCAAACACTGTGCAGAACTGCTCAATGTAAAGCAACAGATTTCTTCATAAAGGTCAATATCACGAGGTGCATCTAGACCATCAGAAGATTTCACTCTGATTTTACTGTCTAAAGAGCAAAGTGAAGGCATGAGGCACTTTAAAGACCAAAGATCAAAGAGAGGGCTATGCTGGAGCCCTCATGTGGGAATGGTGCATGGGCAACAGCACTCCGTCAGCTCTATGGCTAAAACCAGTTCCAGTCAACACCATGATCCAAAGGCACCTAAGAAGAGAAGAAAGCTGGGACTGAAACTTGCTAAGACAACTGGCTTAACCTTCAGTTTATATACCATTTTCAGTCCATGTCCCCCTACACACAGCTTGAGGACACTGAAGTTACAGTAGGATAACATTTGTATAATATAAGGAACTGTCCAACGCTTTGAAAGACAGTGGTGACACAGGTCATATTTATCGTATGTTTGTACCAAGAACTGAGCATGATCTTGCTTGGTGCCTCCATGAACGGTCAGACCTGCAGCATGACTACTAGGTAGACTAGTAGCAGCACTGAGAAATTAAAAATGTTTAAGTACTCAGAATTTGAAGGGAAGGTAGTGAAAACTGGTTATTGTTTCACTTCTGCCTCAGTGCCCTCTAAACGCATAAGGAGGGCAGACTGTGTTTGGTGTTTCTGCTAAGGGGAGAGAATGCTGCATGTGAAGCATGAAAGAAATGTAGTCTGATACTGCTTCACTGACTGTAAACACCTTTCCTCTTCATGGCTGCTCTGCACAGCCCAGCCCTTAGACTCAGTTTACCTCCTCCTCAGCCCTCCTGTGGCCAAAGTGGCCACAGGATCTGCATAGGGTTGCATATGGGGCAGCCGAGGGAGATGGGAGCCAGCAGCCACAATGGCAACCTGTCCCAGCTGTCGGTGCAGCAGGCATCTTCCCGCATGGTTCCTGGGTACGGGTGCTGTGAGACTCAGTGCTTATCCTCTGTCATCCATCCTGTCACTGCTGAGGGACACCCTGGCTCCTCCTGCACGAGTGCCACTTGCTATGAAGAGAGCCTGGCTCAGACAGGACTGTGCTTCTTCCATTGCAATGACAGCAAAGCATCACCCACCATATACAATTTCCCATGAGAAGGACCATCCCACGGGTGTCCCTCTAAAGCATTTATTTCCTGAACAGATGTGGATTCAGCTTGACCACAGGTCAAAGAAGAAATCAACTCCTCCTGTGCTTCTCCTTAGAAATGAAAGGCAGGTGATATCCATAGGTAAGAAAGAGAATATGTTTTTTTCTAACTACGCATTTTCACTAGAGGGATATGCTCAGCAAGGTGAGTGGTTCAGCATGGGGGTAAGGGTGGATAATTTCTTCATTTATTTCTGTGGGTTTACTGTGGGGTCTGCAGCTTGCCAAAGGACTATGCAGAAACATAGTGTTTCTATATGTCGTTTTCCCAGTAAAGGACAAAACCATTGAGTTCATGTGGGCTACATTGAGGTAGAAAGAATGTCACTTCAGTGCAGGATTATTAAACTTGTCCTAATTTACTCCTTTGAACAGCATTTTGACCTACATGTCCATAAAAGGTTTCCTGATGGTTTACGTGTGTACGCGTGCCTGACATAAATAAAAGACACACTAAAAAACTGAAGATACTGAAAAGCAATCCCATAAAATATTTTTACAGCAAACAGCTGCATGTCTGGTCTCTTTAGATTTATGTTAAATTCTGACAATTATCTTCAAATTTCTCAGTGCAAGAATCTTGTTCTTTCGAGATTCTATTCTGTAAAACTTCTAAGTTCAAGCATGAACATGTTGCTGTCTTTTCTCTTTCCCCCCCATATATCTGCATCAGGCAGATTACATTAATTCATCAAGACAGCTAAAGTCACTGCCTTTTAAACTTGTGCTATGTGTTACATTCTCTTCCTAGACTCTCGTTTTAAATAAAACTTTATCTACTTGGAGACCACAAAAGGAACAATTTGCTGCAAAAGGACATGCTCTGGGATCAAACAGGGCAGTCTGTGGAAGGGCTACAGCTCCACATCTGAGTTTCAATTCACCTTCATCCTCTATCATTTGTGGTTTTCTGGGTCTAGCAGTAATCTGAGCAACTTGTTCTGACAGATTTAGTGTGTTTCATACGGTAATTGGAATCTCACTACTTTAATGTCTTCATTCAAACAGTTTCCCTGATCATGGCGCTGAAAGGGATGTCTTAATGCTATACATAGCTTTATGTGAATAAAGGAGGTTTATGTGATTATGGTAATAGTTTGTAAAATCTAGGAGAAGGAGAAAAAGAGTAATTTGGAATTCATTTATTCATAACAGCAAAAGTTAATATTCTTCTTGCCTACAAAAGGGTTTTGTACATTAACCGTTTGTCCTGGATTTCTATTTCTTTGCAGAACTAGTTTGAATTGCTTCAGTATTACAGTTGCTCTAACTTCTTTTTTTGTCCTTTTTAGTCTCTTCAAAATACTATTTTTCCTTAAATAAATAGTCCTGATTCCATAAAGATGGTATTAAACCTGTCTTCCACCTTTTCTGAAGTATTTGAACAGAATGTTTAATTCTGGTCTCTGTTTTGTAGCTAAGCATTTTACTCATACAGAATAAATTGCCTTCCTACAACTGAAGATTAAAGATTTAAGCAATTTAGCTTATTCTTTCATAATTTTAAAATTTCTTGTTAATGGTGCATTTGTTTCTGGAACAGGGGCCTAGTGTGTGTGCACGTCTTTTTTATATATGTTATCTATATTGTTTTATTGTCTCACTGATTTTTACTTTTTTTTTCTGATGATTCTCCTCTTCACCTTCTGTCTTATCTAAGATTTTTCAGACTTCCCTAAATGTAATTTTAAACCGAGTTCATAAAAGCCTAGCTACAGTTTCAAATACTTAATTCGTTACCTGGGACCAAATTGTGTACTCCCTTGGCCTGACTTTGTCAAAAGCCTTGCAGTTGAAAGCAGAAAAAAGCCTGGCATGTAGTCATGAGAGGATTGAAGAGCAGAGACTATAGGCACAGTGATTCAGATTAATCTCTGTATTAACTTCAGTGAAGCAATACATCTGGAACATATTAGAACAGTTTTGCTGTGTGATCTGTCAGTTACGTGTTATCATTCTAGAGAGCAGATCTTTAAAGCCTTGTCCTCCAGGTTAAATGAATTCAGAGATAGCAAACTGACAAATAGCAGGAGATGCTTTTCCTTAGAGGTGTCTGTGGGGAGAATTTGCAGCAACATTAGGCCCAATGCCTGTCATTATTTTATGGGGGAGCTGAAAATACAGGGAAAAATACTGTTAATAAGATCTGTGGATGACAAGAGGAACAGAGATCTGCTAGAGAGATACAAGTACAGAGAAGGCAGGAAATTTCAGAAGAACAGCCATCTGGCCATCTGCCTTTTTCTTAAGTTGTGTTGGCTAATAGGAATCCCTGACCATACCTCTCTGTGTGTGCATGCACTTAGACAAGGATAGAAATGACATAGTTCTCTTTCTTGTTAAACTTTGGTGACCCCTGGTGAGCTTCTTGCATGCTCACTCTACCTGTGAGGAGCATAGCTAGAGAGAGGGCTTTGCCCTTTGGGTGAAATGGGGGCTGGATGAGACAATCCATTAGGGCCATACAGATCCACAAGTGAATGGCCCTTATTCCCTGGCAGTATCTGCAATTTTGGAATTAATGAAGAATTATGGTTAGTCCAACAGGGGTACCGAAGGCCACTCAGAAGTGTAGAAGCAGGGACCCTGCAGCAGTATCTACAACGTTCTACTTCTGGGGTGGGTAGAGGTTGGCCAAGCTTATTCCACTGCAGTGGGCTTGCTGCAACCAACAGCAAGACTAAAAGTACTGCCTGTATGTCTGAGATAAGGCATATTTATACACAGTTCCACATTCCTAAGCACAGCATAAGCAAAATAAATCAATCAATCAATGAACGTACATTAATTTAATCTTACACAGGGCACAAGGATGAAATGCCTTTTTTAATAGTGCGCTGTCACAGTGCCCCTAAAAACATGCTACAACTGCCTGGGTGCAAGCTGAGCTTTAGTGCTCATCCGAATGTCTCAGGGCCAATATCCAGCTACTTTAAGTTTGCTGGCTTATGAGTGGAAGACTTTGCTTCTCAAAGTTTTTTCACGGGTGATGCATACTGTGTCTCTCCTCCTTCCCAGCCCATCCTGCCTTTTGGAGTTACGGATTTCCTGGTGACCCCCAAAGGCATGCAGACACATCCTCTAGCAAGGGCACGAGCATGCTGGCAGCAGATCAGCTCCTTGAGTGAGGAGCAAGGACTGGCTGCATTTAGTGGTTATAGAAATAAACACATGGAGTGCATGTACCAGTATGGATAACATTACAGTGCTTGTGTTAGCTGAAGAGGATGCAGTATTTGTTTTTTGTCCCATAGTGGGCTGGAGGTCCAGTGACAGCCCTGAGGGGTTTAGACCACCATGTGTATGGTTTACAGAGGGTGCTGAGATCGCAACTGGCCAGCAAACCACAGAATGCTGGGTTGAGTGCCCACTGACCTCTGTAACAGCGGGGAAGATGCCAGGCACCATCACCACCACTGCAGTCTCTCAGGTGAACTGGATTCACACCTCCCAGGGAGGAAGGGAAGGGTCCTGGAGGCTCCCAGCAATGCCACCTGGAAGTGCTCCGCTAGCCCCTTTATGCTCACAGCACATGGACTCCCTGATACAAGCCTGCCTGATTTTTTACTCTAGAGAGGTGCGAACCCTCAGAAGATTTATATCAAATGGCAGCTTGCAAATAACAGTGAGACCCAGAGCCCCTGTGTGAAGCACAGAGCTATAGCAGAGGCTAAGGGGTTTGAGGGTGTCTCACAAGCAGCAGGAATCAGCTTGATAGCTCATGTTCTCAGAGATCCCTGATACCTGATTGCAGTGGTCTAAATTGATCAATTGTGCAAAATTTACTAGTGTCAGGGGGACAACCTAATTCAGGGAGCAATTCACCGGATGAAGTCTGATGGGGAAGTATGGGGACAACTCCTTGGTCACTACTTGCATGAAGGTCTGTGAGATTTAGGTGCTTAACTGGGGTCTGGAAGAAAAATCTGTTCTCTTCATTATCAAATAGCAGACAAAATATAAATCAGCTACTGCAACTTGTATTTCAGAAAGGTTCAGAAGATTTGGATGCCTTGTTCTTTTACATTCAGCAGTCATTAATTCACCTTTACCCCTCCTTTTCTTTACCTTGGGACCCACCTGTCCCTGTTCAGACCTGCAACACCTTTCAGGCATTCCATGTCCACACTTGTGAGGTCATCAAGGTTAACACCTGCGGGTTATGCCCCTTGTTCTCCTGGAGACAAGGTGTGTGAGACACCAGTCAGTGTCCAGCAGCTGCAGCCGGTTCTCTGCTCCCTCCCTTCTAACTTCTTTTCTCCACAGCAGCAAGATGTCAGAGGTAGAAAACACTTTCCGCAAGTTTGCGACATACGGTGACGCAGCTGCCAGTGGCAATAGCATGACAGGGAAGAACTTCTCCAAGATGTGCAGAGTGTGGGGTGATGGATGGGAAAGCCGTGACCAGCACTGACATTGACATCGTATTCAACAAAGTCAAGTGAGTGTTGCAGGGAGGCACGGTGGGCAGCACAGCCAGCTGGGAGGAGGGAACCGCAGGAGGCAGGCAGGCTCTTGTGTGAGGAGCAGCCTCCGGGCAGCCTCATCCCACTGCCACCCAGTGGCAAGGTAACTTTCTTCTTTTTCTCTCTTTGCCATAGGGCCAAGGGTGCTCGCACCATCACCTTTGCTGAGTTCCAGCAGGCCATGAAGGAGCTCTGTGTGAAGCACTTCAAGAACAAATCACCAGAGCAAGCGCTGCAGGCTGTGTATGGCCTCACTGAGGGGAAGGAGCCCAGCCACATGGTCACCACGGTGAGTACGAGTTTCATCACTCACTACGCACCTTTAGCTGTCACGGGGTGTTTGTTCCTGCTGCTGGCACATGCGTTGTCCTCACAAGTAGGGAAGAGCTTGTTTGTGACTTGTTTCTTAACACTGGCTGCATCTTGCTGGCCTCCTTTCTTGCAGAAAGCCACTGAGGCTGGCGGCATAGAGAGGCTGACAGACACGAGCAAATACACTGGGACCCACAAAGAGCGTTTTGATGAGAGTGGCAAAGGAAAGGGTCTTGCTGGCCAAGAGGATCTGACAGACAACAGCAGCTGTGTTGGAGCCTACAAGGGGGCTGGAACCTATGACAAGACACACTAGGACTGGAATTACTTAAGGAAATAAGGACTTTCCCTCTATAACATGGGAGAAGAAGCAAATAAATATCTCATACAAGCAGTCTTCTGTGCCTGTGCACCCCAAATCTGGCAGGGTGGGAATGCATGGGGTGAGCACTGGATGAGTGCTGGATAGTGTAGGCTCGCTGTCTGACCATGCTTTGATTGCTATGTGGTGGGCTTAAATCCAAGCACAAGCTAGCCTATGGACAAGCTAGTCTACTGCCATTGCATTGCTTTGCATTTCCAATCAAGTGAACATTAGGTTAGTCTCTGAGTAGTCATTATTTAACCCTCCCAACATGTGATACTTTCTGCTGTGTTTTTTGGTTTGGGGAGCAGTGTGTGCATGCTGTTGTAGAGCTACACTGGGTCACTTTTGAGTTGACTGCTTCTTGTGGCAGACAGCCCATCAGTGGTACCTGACCACACGCTGAAGAGCGCTCTTTCAGGGCATAGAATTCAACATGTACCTCACTGTGGAGAGGGAAGGGGGACCACTGACATCAGTTTCTGCTTTCCCTTTTGCCTAGTTTAAATCCTCTCACCTGTTTCTAGCATTTGGCATGCTCACTCATTACTGTTCACCCCACTTTAGAATGCATGCAGCTGGGGAAGAGTTTGTGAGCCCGAAGAAAGCAACTGAAAAGCTGTGGTGCTGGGGATCAGAAAGGAGAGAAGGACTTTGTGGAGCATAGCAGGCCTCTGTACTTAAGAGAATGGTTTGCAAGCTCTGCCTGCACTCTCATCCTTTCCTCAAATCCTCTTTCTTTTTCTGGTGGCTGCCTTTGCCACCCAGCCCCATCACTGTGATTGGTTACGAGATCTCTTGTGCTATAGAACTAGAATCATAGTTCTTTCCCCGTGGCCTTTCAGCAGGCTGGTAGGACTAGCATGTCCCCTGTCTCTGCGGCTAGATCTCTGTGTGTGTGGCCAGTTTTGAGGTGTTCAGTGTGGGCACACATCTAGGACCCACTGCTGAGCAGTGAGGGGCTCCTTGGGTGTGTGACTGGCTTTCAGTCCACTGCAGCTATCTTCCCTGCTGAGCAACTTCAGACTCCTGGATTAGCATAATGGAGCTTTTAGGAATAACTGAAACAGCACCTTTGGGACAGTTTTGCCTGACATTATGGAGAATTATCTAGCTGTACTATTCCAGTCCTACAAGCCCTCATCATGGGCCATGATGTTTGTTAAGGCACAACACTTGCTCAGAGCGCATTGCTCTTTGCCCCATAGCACTAATGAATGTCGTCCTTCCTCACCTAACAAACCAGTTAGGTGGATCTAGGAATTAACAAACCTCACTCACTCATGCACTTTCTCTTACATTGTCCTTATGCACCAATGACCTTTTAGGCTACTTTATGATCCATTGTGTTCCTAGGTAACTTGTGTGCAAAGTGGTTTGGTGACTCTGGGCTATATGGCAAAAAGTTCTGTAGAAAAGGGTGCAGGTGCATTGGGCATAATTGGCAGGGTCTTGGTAGCTGGGCGCTGCAGGGGTGACCTGAGAGGAGATCACAGACCATCCTATACTGGCCCACAGCCTGAGGAGGGCTGGAACAAAGAGATGCCACCAGTGAGTGCTAGAGCAAAGAAACCCCCTAGCACAGGCAGGCAGACGGGAGACCCTGAAGGAGGTATGACTCTAAAGAGACTGTGGCTGGTGGAGAAGGGCAGACCAGTGCAGTGAGAAACAATAACCGGAAACAGAAGAGGAACCACAGTGGCTGACCTCAGTCTCCTGTGCTGTCCATGGCCCTGAGGCACTGAGAGGATGGAAGGCCGGGAAGGGGCAGCAGAGGTGTCTGGGAGGAAACTGATGTACTCCCCCTCAGTGCTTGTTTAATTGCTTGTCTATATTTGTTAATATCAGAATGGATGATTTAAAGTTTCTACTAGTAGGCAATAAACTATGAAATTCAAACTCAAGACTGCTCTTTTGCTCAATACAGTAGGAATTGGATATGGTAAAATAGAAATAAAAGCATTGGAACATATGTAAAATAAAAAAAATAGGCCTTATACTTGCTTTTTGAGTTTTGGTACAACTAAGATCTTTAAAACATACTCTAAAGACTGCTGTTCTCAGCAATGCTGTATTGGTCCATCATGTTCTGTGCAATAATTTAAGGAAAGTACCGGTAAATGGAGAGTAACAGAATGGTGCACAAAAAGCTAATGCACTCAATAAAATAATGACAGAACATTCTCAGATAGCTCTTCTTCTTGTAACATAGCATTCCTTATTTCAATACAGTCTGTAGGTAATTGCAACAAACATTAATACTTTAGAGCTATGACTGCTGTTCCCGAAGCTTTCTCTCATTAGCTCTGAAGTGGATCTACTCATCCTGTTGCTCTCAAGATGTGCCTGCAAAAACACTGCTGAGAGGTTGCAGGACTCGATAATGTTGTCCTGGGCTCGAATAAAGTTTTTCAACTCTTTCCTATGCTTTGAGGTGTAAGTCATAGGTCACAGTCCCCCTGGTCCTCCAAGATGAAGGGCCGACTGATTGCTTCCCCACAATATAATACTATGTGAGGAACAATGCTAGTGCATGTTACAGTGTAACCAAAAACATGGGTTTGAGGGTCTCCCAGTATTTTTGATCCACCCCTAAATGCTTATCAATACTTGATGTGTAGTTATCAGCAAGGTCCTGCTGACTCTTGGTGGCCAAGCAGAAAGATGTACCAGATTGATGGGCCCAGCAGTGTACTAGCACCAAATAATGCAGTTTTCAAGCAAAAGATGTAGGCACCAGCAGTCTCACAGTTGTATCAGTGTTTGGGTTTGGTGTGGCATCCGATGTCTGACTCCTTCTAGCTGCACTTCAAACACCTTGAGACCTTTTCATATGGGGAAAAGGCAAACAATGATTGCCTTCAATAACCAAGCAAACCTTGAGTATTTTTTTGCTCAGGCTCCAACTTCCTTGCAATTAAATGACCCAAGCAATAGTCCGCATGCAGTTCTGCAGACACACACAGGGATGCGCTGTTGGGCTTTTTTTTTTTTTTTTTTTTTTTTTTTTTTTAATGTAATTTTAAAAGAGCATATATGGCTGGCACGGAAAACACTGTAACACTATGGGAGCTTTAGTAACAAACTGAGAGCTTCGTACTTGTGCTTGTGTAGTTTGAGTTCTGGTTTGCATTAACTCGGGTACAATGTGACACTGGAGGGTGTATATCTGAGACATGATTCAATCTGTACTTCATCCTGCGATCTAACTTGTGCAGTACTCCAGCACCAGCAAGAATCACTACTTGTCCTTTCTATTCCTTATAAGTAGAAATCACAAAAGATGAGGAATGCCATGTTCACTCCCTACAGCAGCAACAGAGTGAACGGGTCAAAAGGAAGTCATGGTTGACTGAGGAGTTTAAAAATAGTACCTGACTACTCTATGCCCCTGGGGAAGCAGTAACACCACTGAGCAGAGGATTTTAAAATGGCCAGAGACATGATGTATCAATTAGAGTCAACAGCACATTTACAAACAAAAAAGAATAAAAAATGCAGTTAATGTTCTAGTGCACTGGGAACATTCAAAAATAAATGTCTGTGTCATTTTATATTTGCTCTATTTAAGAGGCCACATTACCTAGAAACCCAGCCATGCTGGGAGAAAGAGGTTAGAAGCCTTCCTTTTGGAGGTGGCTGAACTTTATTGGGCATTGCTTCTCTGCACTGTCCCACGAGCATCAGAGACAGTGTGAGGGCTCTGGGAGAGGGCTGGCTGCTGGTGCTCCTCCACGTATCTGCATAGCAGTCAGGAGGATGAGGCCCTTGGAAGCTGCAAGGAGATAAATGTAGCTGCACACATGTAAGTGGCCCAGTTTGGGGGGTTTACTGGCAACAGTGGGAATCTTGCTGAAGTAAAACTACATTCATTATCTAGGTGCTTATACCCAGCTACTGCTAAATTGTCAGTACTGCGGATGAATAGGGAAGCATTGGCATTTACAACGTTCTGAAGTACAGGGGAAAAAATACCACAAGTCCAGTTCACTTTGGCAAACTCAGTGAACTTGTTTTCTTGTTTCTCTGGGGTGTTTCCTAATACATTCCTACACTCCACTTTCCCTCCACCCAACAGCTACATCCTTCAAAGCAGTTTCCTTGCTATCTTCTAGAAACACATCTCAAGACCAATTAGCAATTCTTTGCCAGCTCATCATTGCTCCACTGTACTGGAGGCACAACATCACACACCAGTCAAATAAAAATCATTTGGTAACAGTGGTGAAATCTGCACACAAATTAGAAGATCTGAAGATACAACTGCTGTAGCTGTGCAGTAGGAGCTGCAGCAGTAGGGCAGGGTGTTATTGAACACAGGTAGGAAAGAATATGACAAGAAACTACACACACATGTATGCATGTATGGGTGCATAATGCTTTTAAAGCACTCTTCAGACTGCACAAGAGAGATACAGAAGTCCTCTGCTACCTCCTCTGCTGCTCAAGCGTGCAGTTGGTCTTGCATGTCAGTCAACTCTTGCTGTTGCTGAAACCAGCGTAATTTCACTTTAACAAAGCAGGAAGAAAAAAGAACAGATTGTATCAGTGGACCCACTGGCTAGTAGAAATGCAGCAGGACAGACAAGTGAGCATCCTTGTGCTGCAGTGTGGTGTGATGATGGCTCATGGCATTTTCCATGGTATTGAACCTTTTTTTTTGCAAAGTTGCTTCTTTTTGCTGTTGCTGTTGCAGGTTGTATCCCTAACATGATGGCACAGGGAGCTTACTGACCTGCTGCCACATGAGGTGTTTCAAGGTGGCATTGGGCATCCTCCATAAGCACTTTGCTACAGTTAAGCAAGGCCTGGACCTAACAGGCTCTCACCCTGACAGTTTAAAGCATTTGCAATGGTACACAGATGTGGAGAACTAATGATCTGTCCACATTTATACTGGACTGGTCAGTCAAGTGCTATTTACATTTGAAGTTACGAATTGCAATGGACGGCAGTGCAAGGCTTTCCCCAGCTGGTTCTTGTTTCCCCTGCTGCTCTGGCTATTGAGAAATGTGCACATCTCCACTGCCTCAGGGAAGCAGTGGTTATACTTGGGGCAGAGTTAATTATATGCTAAGGAACCCAGTGGGTATTCACCTCAGTTAATGCATATATGACAGAAAAGGAAAAACACCCATTTGGAGATTGATGCACAGTGCTAACCTGGCTTCAGTAAGCTTTGTGTAGCTGGAAGACTACATTGCTCTGACTGTTTCATGGGAATCCATGTTGTAATACAAGCCTGAAGGAAGACATGTATGCCATAGGCTTGTCTTTTTTTTTTCCAGCAGTGTTCATCAATCTAGCAGGAGACAATTTCTCTCCCTACAAGCTGTCTTTCTGATAGTCGCTGCATGCTCACCCTCATTCCTTCCCTCCTTTCCAGCTGTGAACCTTCACAGGTTACCTGAGTGCCCAGTAAAGGTGTTTGCACTTGAGCCCCCAGCCACATGTAATCAGGGCAGAAGGCATTCACAGTGGAGTCTTGCCCATCAGCCCTACAAACCACCCCCTGCTACCATCGACCCCATGAGCCGCCCCCGTGGAGAGAGACAGGGTATAATGCAGTTGTGCCACTGTGTTGTGTAGCACCATGATGTGTAGCGCTGGGATACACTGCTGTGTAGTGGTGATATTGGCTCTTGAAGTGGCTCTTTGCCACTGAGTCTGGGATTGCTTGAAGTCTGGTATTGTTCTTCACTGTCAAGAATCAGATGCTGGTTTTTGCTTTTTTTTTTTTCCTTTCTTCTTCTTTTGCATGAATGATGGGCTTTCTGTCCTCACTAAACTCAGAGCTGGTAATTACAATTGCTGGCTTAACGTTTCCCTGCCTTATTCATTCAAGATGCCATCCTTACTCTTATCTATGCACGTGTGGCACATACTCTCTATCTTTTTGTCTACAGTCCTCCACTGCTGGTGTCACTTAAAAGATGACAGGACACAGTTCCAGAAGTCTTTACTAATCATCCACAGCTAGCCATTCACAATATAAATCACTGAAGATTTTTCTCCCATGGAATTTAGCTTCACAGCAAGCAGCAAAGACAAACAAGTTCCTCTGCCTCACAGGCACAGCAGCAGCAGGGAGGAAGAGACGGGGAGTGTATAAATGCTTCAACAAGTGCACTGGTCTGACAGTGTCCAAGGATTGCCACCTCCCAGCAAGGCTAGGCCATGCAGCTGCTGCAGCACTGGGGCTGCTCTCAGATGTGCCCTTATTGGAACTGCAATCCTGACCGTGACAGTTTCATGTGTGAAAATCAGGGGTATTTTTTATTGCCCGATTAGAATTCCCCTTATTGTGCAGTGTTTGAAGCAGGCAGAGATTGCGCTGTGGTTTTTAACAAGTTTGGGTGGGTGTTCATAGGAAACCATGCCTGACCCTTCGATAGTCCGAATGAAGTCCATGATTCTGTAGCTTTAAGCCCTAACCAAAGCTGTAATTACACAGTTTTCCTTCACTGAAAAACCTGTTTAACATGTTCTCACCCACTCCTTCTCTGAGTTACTCACACCAGCCTCCCTTCCTCCATGCTGCAGTTTGCTACCCTTTAACTCTGCTGTGACAATTACTTTGTGGGGCTACACTGTCAAAAGGCATTTCTGATACAAGTCAATCTAAAAATAAAGACAACTAAATCCAGACAGCCAAAAGACAAAGGAAGTCTTGCAAGTGGGAAGGTGGAACAATCACGCCAGATTTGCTATGCAGGAAAACAACTGCAGCAGTAGTGTCAGTCACTAACTGATCCCCCTCAAATGTAAGTACCTGCTTCAGGAGTTGTCCACCTTTCAGACTTTGTTGTTTATTATTCAGATTCACATTCAGTCCCATCCAGCCTTTGCTCTTCTGAGGACTTGAGCTTGCAGGCAAAAGCTAGAAGATTAAGACCTCTCTACTGGTATCTTGGACTACCTAGAAATGTTGCCTGCACCTTTGAGGGAGGGTTCATGTGATATAATGTGACTTAAATCATGCACAGCTGATCTTGTTACTCCTGATACCTCTAACCCTTCAGATCCAGCACAGTATGTATGCACAGGATTTCTGCATTATTCCTGACAACTCTAACCCGTCAGATCTAGCATAGTATTGCTGTATTGTAGCAGTATCTTGAAGGGCTTAGGTGTAGTAACAACATGCGTATTTTGGGAGATTTTCCTGCTAAGTCAAGTCCTGAATAGCTCTGAAAGCTGCCCAGGCTTCAGTGACCTTATCTGTCATGTCAGGTACTTTCAGTGCCAGGTACTTGCAGATAGTCTTCCACAGCTATCACAGTAATTCAGTAAATACTCAGCAGAGCAACAGCATTTATAGAAAGTACTTAAATATTAAAGGATACTTGTTAAAACAACATGTTTTGAAAACAGTCTTTAATTTGTATTTTGAAACCTAATCTATTTATTTCATAATACTTTATATTCTCATTGTAAACCTTTATTACATAAAGAGTGAAGTTAAAAATAATCAAGTAACAACAGAAAGTGACAGTCTCTCGGAAGAGAGGGGAAGAAATATTCCTCCAAATTTCCTGTACCAGATACCATTTTCTAAGAGAGAGATTATCTCAGGGAAATTGAGTACTGTCACTCATTGGATAGTAGAGATTTGTGCAATTTTTTTATAACTAATATCCCCATGGATTTATTAATTGCACAGGTACTGCTAACAATTTTGCTGCAACAGGATTAAAGCAACAAACCACCTACATATAACTATGGCTAACTTCTACACAAGCTGTTCTTGTAAATAAATGTTTCTTAAAAACAAAACAAAAAATAGATCATATTCAAAATAAGTCACATTTTGTCACATTTGAAACATGGTCTATTGCACTCAGTATCTTCCAGTAGCATGTGGTTTCTGAAGTGTCCTGCATTGGACACCTGAGATTAAACTACCAAAAATCACCAGGTATATTTTAAAAAATAGACCATAAACTTGCAAAAAGTTGCAGTAATTCCTATATTTCTTATAGTCTTTCCTTAAGAAATTTATTTCACACCTTCTCACTGTAATTGCCCACAGTTTCTTTGCTAGAGAAAAACTATCACTGCATCTCTAAGAACGCCCTGTTCACACAACAGTTAAACACCTATGTTATAACCAGCCATATGCATATATATAGTTAACTTGAAATCTTATTCTTTATATACATTTAAAATCTCCATGTCTAGTAGATGCAATGCATGTAGACTCCTGAGATATATGTGAATATCAGTAATGTAGCTGCTTGTGAGGAATAAGTGATAGAAATTTTGATTATTTATAATACCTAAAATGAGATTTGACAAAGACAGAATAAGGGTAAAAATGGAATCAGAAGTTCATTACATTATCGTTATTACCATTGCTATTCTTGCACATTAATGGAGATGCATGGTGAAGCACAAAAGAGCGATTAGACAAATACCTTTTCCTGAGATGTTCACAGGGATTGCTAACAGGACAAATACCAACATTCAGGAGTGGACAAAAGTAAACTTGACGTCCATATTCCTGTTTCAACAATATCCGAGCTGGGGGTAAAATTTAGCTTTAGAGAAGATATGGTGTGGTGAATTCTCACGTACACTTTTCAAGAATGGTTTCAAAAAGATAGAAATGATTGCTGCTCAAAACACAACACAAGGAGTTTTGGGATTCTCAAAGAGATACATGGAGAAGGTACCTCTAAAGAAGACTGAAACAGCACAGAGAAAGAAAGGTGCTGCTCTGTCACAGCTGTCTTTTCAGGAACGCAGTGATGGTGTTCATGTTAAAGCCCAGAACCATTGTCTTAGGTCTGACAATTTTTGCTGAAAGATGAGAGTAAGCACCTGAGTTCCCAGGTTTCCTGAGGAAAAAATTACTCCCTGAGGGACAGCTGGGCTTCCACATGAGATGAGGAACAAAAGAAGCTGGTCACATTTAAAGGAGAAGATGATGTTAGAAATTCACATCTCCCAATTCCCCTCTGTTTACATTACCACTGAGAAGAATACAAGTTGTAGGCTTGGGGCTAAAATCAAACATGTTGTCAGTCAAAGCGACTGACACACTTTTACAGTGAATTTCCTTCACAGTGAAAAACGTTTATGCTATTCTTCCTTGGGGAGGGTGAAGGCTGGAACCACTCTTTTATGCCTTTGATGGCTAAGAATATTAAAGACAAGAATCTAAATTCTAATCCGCAATCAAACACATGACAGGAAGAGGGCTGAAAGACATTAAATAGGTTTTACATGACTGCATAATGTAATGCTGATAAAGCTGTAAATAAAATGAAATGGAATGTAGCAAAAATACATCTTCTCTGATGTCCTTGCTGCTTCTTTGGCACCTCTCCACTTTTAACACTATTTCAGGGCTGGACATTGTGTAGAAGGCACGAAAAAGCAACCCTACAGATACAGGGTTTAGCTCTGAGCTTTCCAGGGAGAAAGTGGCAGGACAAAAAATCAAAGTCACTTGGTTTTGGGAACTGCTTCTCAGAGGCTGCTGGCTGGAGGCAAGGAAGCTGCTGTTCTTTGTGTTGTTAGTGGGAAATGTCATAATAGTAGTTACGTAATCTCAGCTCGACTGCAACAAATCCTGGTCGGTCATCAACACTGTGGAAAGATGACAAGTGTCACTGTGCAGGAAGCAGAAAGCTCTGAAAGTGCATGGTCCTTGTAACACTCGGGCCTTTACCTCAGTGATAGCTAATTTAAAGCTGCTCACTGTATTTGAAGGCTACCAACATGAATGCCAAGTGGCAAATATCACTACAGAGCATCCAGTCAGTGGATTTAATATCATGCCTGTTACTTAGTGGTTGGTGAAGGTACTGTGAGAAAGAAATGGTAAATCAGCTCCATTTCATTTTCTACTTAATTTCCTCCAGCAAGAATCTACAGAAAAAAAATATTTACAGCGCAATATCTGCCTTATAATGGTTACTACAGTCATACAGAGTAGCTTACCACCACTGAGAGCAGCCTACACATACACTATATGGATATACCAACTATGTGTACTGTCATTCCTCTATATCTGCAATTCTTTGTTGATTTGGGAGAACATAATTGAACTGGCAACAAGCCCTTACAATAATACATTACACATTGAAACAGTTACACTGCCTGACTTTAGTTTTCCTTTTTATTTCTTTTTTTTTTTCTTTCCGATATTAAAGATATGTGAATACAAATAAAAAAGCAGCACGCTTTATGATATGCTTATTCATCACAACAAAACCCCGAGACTTTAAACTCTAGAATTGTTACGGCATTTTAATCAAACCAAAAGGCAGAAATTATTTAATGGCTCCACAGTCTTTCCAGAATACTAGGCATAATAAAACTAACAAAGCATCAGGATATCTAAAAGTGAAGTACCACAGCTCCTCATAAAGAATCCAGAGACCTTTGCTAGGCACATACATTCTCGAGAGGGTGAACTGGGAGAATAAGTGACATTACAGTAAACTTTGGATACTTTATGGAGACCTTCCTACAGCTAAAGGTCAACAAAATAGTTCAAAACAAAAGATCTTAAAACATTTTTAGTAGATTTTTGCAATACACTTATTTAAGAACAGGTCAGGTAGGCTTTCTTTTCTTTCTTGTCTGTATTTCATAATTCTAACTTCTGAATTGTTATTGATCAGAAAAATGTGTTTGACATACTATGTGTGATCTGAAAAGATGTGCTGCCTCTTACTAAAAGAAAGTCAATGGGATCCAATTTTGAATATATTCAGAAATCAGAGAAGAGAAAAATAGGTCAAAACAATTAATTATTGAGGAAAAGAATGAATAATTTGGCAATATGACTTTGAAATTTCAGCAAAGTCTTGGAAATTAAAATGAAACAAAATACAATCCAAAATGAAACAAAAATATTTGCTTAATTGCAGACTTTCTTTTCAAAATACTTGTTTTTTTATGACACCCTGTATTTTGTATATAACTATTACAGCAAAACCAGCTGTGCAAAATCAGCTTCTCTTAGTGCACTCAGTAACTCGAACAATTTTCACTTGAAAGTGCAACTGATTCCTTAGTTTGGAGGTTGTTTGCAAGCTACACACCAGCTGAAACAACATATTTTGAAATACCTTTCCCCATTCCTCCCCTCCATCCTGGCTATTAAGTAAGTAGACTAAAATATGCTTCTATTAAAAGAGAGAGCATCACATCATACTCACTTGTATGTCCAACACAATTTCATTAGATCATAGACTTCTGTTGGACAGACTTCTGGACGTTCCATTCGTTCTCCTCTTTCAATCATCTGTGCAACTTCACCACCTTTCATTCCCTGGAATCAGGGTGACCAGAACAGTCATTCAACTTGCAAATGATTGCAGCACACATGCTAGTATAAAACAATCAGACGCCTGGAGCTGGTTTTAGGGCTATCCTTTGCAACTCATTTGTTGCAACAGATGGGGTGCTAAGGCCATCCTTGGCCCGTAATATAAACCTTTTTATGTAGGAGAAGGGATTGGTTCAAATTTGCTCTGCATTTTTAGAGAAAAAAAAAAATGCTAGATAGAACTACTCACCTTATATGGTTTTTGCCCGTAAGAGAAAGCTTCCCACATTAAAACCCCAAAGCTCCACACATCACTTTTGCTAGAGAATTTGTAGAAATTCATGCATTCTGGAGCATACCACTTGACTGGCCATTTTCCATGACTTTGTGCCTAAAATACGTCATAAAAGAAAGGAAAAAAAGCAGGCTAGGGACAGTAGAAAGTAGTAAACAACATCAGAATTCATATGCACACATTCGTACCCTAGCATTTCTGATACAGTTTGCATTAGAAAGAATGGGTAGCAGCTTCTTTAAAATTGTTACAAATTTGCTCCTAAATCTTCTACTTTCAAAATAATGCACCAAAATGAAATCTATGGTAAATACAAGCTTAGATAAATAACTTGGAGTCATGTTTATAGTGGCATTTAATTTAAAGGTTCTCTTTAAAAGTAAGATTTTTCATCTAGGGTCTCCATAGAGGGTAGAAGATACACAATCAGCTACACAGAGCGTCATTACTTGAAGTTGATGCCCCATTTCAGAGCAGACTGATCACCTTATGGCAGACTTCAGTTTGATTAAATTATGTCATAACACTTTGTTATGATAATGCAAGCATTAAGCTATCCCAGCACAGAGCTAGATCTAGTGAAAGAACTCCACTGCACTTTGTGGAGTTGTAAAGGGAATGGGCTTTTGATACTGATTCTCAAACCTCTGACAGGCAGCTCCGGCTAGGCTACTGGCAGTGATTTCAGATGTTACTGCCTTTTCTGACAGCAGATACTATTCCCACAAGGTCATCAGAAGGGAGTATGTGCCTGCTCCTCCTCTGCAGGGTTTCAGAGTGTAGCTTACTAGTTTTATATAGCTGATGAAAGGGAATGTGCTGAACAAAGAAATTGAACTACGAGAGCAATATATCAGAAAAAAAGAGATGCAGACATGATTAGAGCCTTTGTCTCCCACAGATGTTTGCACCTTATTACATGTGTCAGTTATTTAAGACCCTTTAGCTGCACACAGATCCAGTGAATTTAAAACCAAGCTAAACATATTCTGCTTAGAGCAAATGACTATGTACCAGTGATGTTCTTTCAAAAACCTCCCTGAATTCAATTATTAGTCGATAGTACAGTGTGCTAGCCTAAACTGTTCTTACACATGGTCAAAATCATGTGCCCAAAAGTTTATATCTGCAACAAATACATTCTCCCCCTTTTATATACGGAGGTATCTCATTTCTACCATAAATTTCAACCTTTTACTGACAAGTTTACACAAAGTAAATAAAAGAAGTAAGCAAATAAAAGAAGGGACAGGCTTTTTTCTCCATACACATCTCCTAGCGTTGATCACATATTTTGAAAATTGCTGACATGCTGCCAAGCTATAAAATAATGGATGATACATATTATTTCTAATTTTCAACTTTTAAAAACAACTGCAACTTTATTGAGCTATGCTACTATACAGTTTTCACGTGTTGTGCAAACCTTACCTTATAATAATTTTCATCAGCACTAAGAGCTTTAGAAAGCCCAAAATCACTAATTTTGGCATAATGTTGGGTGACTAATAGCACATTCCTTGCAGCCAGATCCCTATGAACAAAGTTACTCTCCTCCAGGTATTTCATCCCCATGGAAACCTGATGTACCAGCTCTGTTATATTCTTCTCCGTGACATGTCTGAAAATCATAATTGAATTTTAAGAGGTCAGAAGTTCATTTTCATGACTTTTCATGGAGTTCAAATATAAATCTTTACTATAAACTTCCCCGCATCATATAGAAACCTGATTCACTTATACTTAGGTAAGCTTTAATTAAAACAGGCAGCAGAAGAATATTCTGACCAAGATGATGTGTGATCCTATCAATAAATGAGGACATGTGAAAATTCTTTCATTTATTTAAAATTCACTGGTTTACCTGAAATATCTGACAGCTAGAAAACATGTACAAAATAATCATGTGCCAGTAAAGAGTAACTAAATCATTAATTATTACATTAACAACATGTGAATTTAAAATTGCCCTTAAAGGAAAATCAAATCAAACCAAAAGAAACTGTATTTTTTTTACCCTTTGGATAAATCCTATGAAGTAGAATCAAACTTACATACCTATTTTTTTGCAAAAATTTGTTCAATGGCCCAAGTTCAGCCATTTCCATCACTAACATCCATGCCTCAGCTTCACATATACCTATCATTCGGACAATATATGGGTTATCCAGTTGCTGCATTACATTTGCTTCTCTCAGTAATTCATCCTTTATGGCTGGATCATTACTCTCATTCTTAAGAATTTTTACAGCCACTGGCTTGGCACCCCTATGAAAAAGAATCCAATTCTGTGATTAGTTGCTGAAAAATCTGTGTGCAAATGCAGACAATCTTCATCTGATGCATATGCGCACACTGTACAAACTGTGACAAAAGACAGAAAAAACATGATAAAGAGGGCATAACATGTTCTGTCTTCCTGAAAATCAATGTTCCAGCTTCATGAAATAGGTATTCATCATAATTATTTTAGGTGAAAATCTCTGTGCTACATACAGTTAAGCTATCCATGTCACTCTATACCATTTCTCAAAGAGCAGTTGTTCAGATGTGACATACTGAGTAGTAGCACAACTGCCCATACAAACTATGGAGGAAGGCAGTGGACTTCCCATCCTACTTTCCCTAACAGGAGAGAAAATTGTCTCAAAGGGCACTTCCTCACTTCACAGACAAAAATAATGGCTGGGAGGTGGCTAGGCTGTAGGCAGAGGTGTCTGCAAACAAGAGAGAGGGGGATTTGACTAGATCTCTACAGGTCCCTTCGAACCCTAGCAATTCTGTGACTCTGTGAAAATGAGTGTATGAGTGCATGTACAAAGAGAACTGGTGAATGCTATTTAAAATTATTCAGGTGCAATCTGTCACCCCAAATGAAATGCACAGATTCTTGCTGCTCTGAAAAACTAAAGGCTAGAGCTCTTACATATTAGACTCCATGAAAGCAGAAGAGAACACTTACTTTTTCATCTTATAGAACCCTTTCTTTACAGTACCAAAGTTGCCTGAGCCAAGTTCTCCTTCCTCCAAGGTTAACAATTTCCTGTCAAGAGTGACATTTTTTGGTTTCATTTCATCTGGATCAGCATATGGACTTTCATAAACCTCAGTATCCATGGGTAAGGCATCTCTCTGATCACCTGCAGGTCAATTAATGAAAAAATCAGACATTATTTAAGACATTTTTGCTGCCACGGCTTTTATATATTCACCTTTTCTATGTTCAGGATCATCAGTGTGTTTGACTTAGGAGGGCATTATGAAGAAACCACTGGCAGTCCAGCTACAGGCACTTCAGAAAACCCCAAAAGAGAGCAACCTCCACCTGGGTGACATGCTCTAACTACTGAGCATTTGCATAATGTGAAACTAGGAGGTTCCTTAATGGAAGGAGGGTTAAAGGCTGGCCCTTCTCCTTAGTATTTCCTGTTAGTTACCTCAGACAATTCTTCACTCAGAATGCTGCCTTATATGTAGCTCATTTTTAGCACAATCATTAATTACATTTTACAGAAAGTCTGAGCACTAGCTTTGCACTGTGGATGCAACAGGGCACAATTCCTTTTATGAAGTGGAAGATGCAGCTTTTAGAGTCAAAGAAGTAATAATCTTTCATGTCAACATAGAAAAAAGATTTCTGCTAAATTACTTTTATTACTGATGGTGACGTGGCAATTTCAGCTTCACAGCTTGAGCTATGATAGTGGCTGTACCAATACACAATACGGTGTGACACAAATGCAAGAAAAATGAAATATGGTTAATGGGAGATCTTTGGCATAATGTAGGAAATTGCATTAATGACATAAATTGCCTACCTTTTTCCACTCCTTTAAGACCTCTTTTCCTTTGCAGTACGTAAGGATTAAAAGGTGCTTCATCAGGTGGGTGGCTAGTAGTTGGCTGAAGCTGTAGCACACCAATAGAGGTTTTATGTTTAGCAATGAATTGGTAAGTTAAAAGCATTCTTTCCCCAAGGATTACGGCACAATAACTGCAACAGCCACACAGGTGAGAATGGGAAAATGAGAAAGGGATCCAGCAAAGTTATTTCATTCTGGAGGTTACTGCTTGAGTAAATATGCAGGCCAAATAAAACATACACTGCTAAAGCACAAAAAAGGCTTTGCACATATTTTAGAGCATTTGATCTGAGAGAATGGGTCATGCACAAATCTTATTCTGCAGATACTAAATTTACATACTTTTTTCAAGTCTAACCTGTAACACAATTAGTCATAGGAATTTCTCTTTAATCTGTCCTTCCTCCCTCTCCAAGTTATCTCTGTCCATACCTATGCCACAGAGAAATTCCTAACACAAATTCAAACAAAAAATACTTCCCTGTTTCTCCTGTGGATGCTACAGAGTGACTCCACTTGGATGAATCTGGGGTAAAAATTATTTCATGGACCAGATACTAGACCAGTCAGTCTGCTCTAAGAAGGTAGAAACTGACCTAATTCTTACTATACTTGAGCATCTGTTTCAAATACAATCCCTATTTCTTTATTATTCATCAAAGGAACACTATGGAGCACACTAACCATCCCAGCATAAACACAGCATATTTTCATGCTACTTGGCTGAAGGATGAGTCTGGCACTATAAAGTAGATGAGAGAAACTTATAGTCTTTTCTGTTTACGAACTGTCAGGAACAGGGAATTACAGACCTTATTTCTGCAGTTTAGTCCCTTTGTTTCTCAGTGTGAAAATTCTACTCTAGTCATGAGTGACCTCACCCTCCTAAGAGTGTTTTGATACCAGAAATTCAAACATCAACATGAGTTTGCTTGGCTTGAATAGGAAACAAAGCATATTGTACTTGCAAAACACTACTTGAGTACGCAATTCTTCTTTTTAGTAACTGAAGCTTTCAGTGGCATAAGGTCCTGCCTGAAACAGTTGTGCTTTCCAAGTAAAGAGAAACAGAGCTTGAGAAATGACCAGGAGTGAATTATTGGGTGCAAGAGAAGTTCTATCACCTGGAAACTGCATTTCATAGGAAAAATGCCTGACTTGGATGGTATGGACCTTTTAAATCATAAGGAAGTGTTCTGCCCACTTGTTGGATGAAGCTGAAAAGGTAATACTACATAGATAATGTAGTATTAATAATATAGCAAACCCCAAGTTGGAGGCCAAAATGCAGCAAGATTCTTGCCTAGTGGGATGAGCATGGTGACCTCAGGGATGGTATGAATAATGTTTCTGATTTTCATTGCTCGGTCTTGTGGAACAGTGTTGAAAGGCCATCTGCTGTCAGGGCAAGCCACAAGAGCCCTGAGATGGTTCTGAGACAGGTGAGAGAGGAATCAAACTGATCTGGAAATCTCAAGAAAAAGGAGGCAAATGAATGGTATGTAACAAGATCTTCAGCTCTAGTTTTGTTTTTCTAGTCTGGTACACTTGGCCTGGTCTGCAAGTTAAGAACTGTATTTCCAAGACCTGTGTCACTCTATTTCACACACAGGCCATTCACTAAATCCCCAAGCCCCACTATAATTGGAATTCAATCCTAAACCTCTCAACTAATAGACTGGCAGTTTCACTGTGAACACTCAGGACAGTCTTTCTCTACACTGTGTCAGGATATATAGGAAAATGCTTATGTTCAGTAAAAAAATATTAATCATCTTTTGCAAAGCAAAACCAAATCAGATGGAATTATACCTACTGAGACCACAGTGATTTCATATATCCTTTATTGCTTCAGAACACATTAAGAATACTTAAGGTTTTCAATCTTACTGCTAGTTACTATGACCCATTCATTATTATTACTGAGATTATAGTTTTGTTTGATAGCTTCCTGGATGTATTCTTGATTTCTCTGTTGACTGTATTTATACTTTAAAAGGGAGATAATTTTGTATTCCAAAAAGTAATTGGAATCAATTAACTGAATTGATATAAAGCAATATGGACTGACATAAATACCTGTTGCTAGATAGATACAAGTACAAAGAAAGCAAGTGCAATTTGCCACATTGCATGGATTTTATGGATGCCTCTGATTAACACTTCTTGGCCAAAGTGTCTGAGAGTAGAGTGGGAATAAAAGGATTAAAATATGACTACCTAAGGAAGGGACTGAGATGCTGATTCTTTGGCAGTTTCCAGGATACTGGAAGGAAAGTTCTGAAATACTTAGGGATGACAGGATCATGCTTTTAAATGATGCTTTTGTATATTTTATACTTAAAATAACCTTTCTGATAGAAATGTAAAGTGTTCAGAAAATGACATCTAAAGGAGCCTGCATTACTCTGGGCCTTCTTTGCTTTTTGAAAGGGTTGACAGCACTATCAATTGTTCTCTGTTCATTGTGGGGACTACCTCAAATGTGCACCAAAAACTGTGATGGGAATATCTGAACCCAAACCATGTCCCACAGCACACCCACCTCTAAAAACTCTGAAACCTTTTCTGCAGCCACAGTTAAGTCACTCAGTTGTATGTGTAGGTGTAGCTGTAGCTTCAGGCTCAAGCTAACCAATGAAGCATGCAGCTCTGTTTTCTTCTTTTCCATAAACAGTCAAGTGCTGGATGGAGCTTGTGTAGTTATTGTTGTATAACTAGGAATATAAATTCATCCAACAGAAGGCTACAATTTCAGCAGATTTTCCTCAGTTTTAGATGAGTAGAAAGATTGCGTACCACCTTTCCTCACCGTAACCCAAGCTAACAAGAAATGAGATACAAGCACTTTGGGAAAGGCCTTTGAAAACAGTAAGCTCAAGATTTCAAATGGCATAGTATGTGACACCTTGTGGTATGGACACTTCTAAACTCTGGGGCAGGCTGTCAGTTTATGCTCTCATACTAGAAAGCTGTTGTGATCCAGTCCTGTTTGCACATCAATTTTTTTTTTTTTTTTTTTTTTTGCCTTCTGCTAAGGTTTGATTTTCATTGGTTAAACTACTCAGGTAAGCTAATCTTATTCAGTTAAGCTCATCTAAATTTGCCATTCTTCCCCTTATGAGGGACTAGCTATACTAGTGTGGCACTTTTATAGAAATACAGCCACACCAACAATGACAGGAGAGCAGAAGGCAGAGACTTTGCACTGACTCAAAAGGTATCTTTCTAGCAAAAGGAATACCACTTTCTATGCATGGATAAGGCCTTACCAGGATAACCCCTGAGCAGATTTGATAGAATCTGGTTGATGGAATGGGAACAAGACCCTCCTGTGTTTGTTTAAAAATATGAATGAAATGGCTTTAACTACTATAAACCCAATCTTTACAGTAAAGATTATAATTTTATAGTAAAGAACATACTTACAAAGTCGATCAATACAGCAACTGCAAGCTCTTTTCAGGTTAATAATCCTGATTTGCAAACACACAAACGTAGTCTCTTATTTTGCTAAATCAACCTGAATGGCAAAATACTGCATGATAAAAACTTTAGCCAAATCTTCCATGAGAGTTTGCTATGAAAACATAAATCACCACTAGGTGGCACAAGGTCATTTAAATTGTCAATTTTACATTACAGTAAAACAGCTTGAAAATTTTTGATCTGAGTACTAAAATTACATGCAAATAAACAGTTTGTGGTTTGGATTTTTTTTTAATGTAATTTCCAAGACTATTCCAAGCATAAATTTTCCATTTTAGTGTCTGAAAGTTTTTATGTAAGAGAACTGCCTAATTAGCCAGGTCTAAAGTAAACTCTGCATGTTGGGGTTAATGGGTGGTATATGTCTTTATATGCCTGCTCGTTTTTGTTAAAGAGCAACTGGTAATAAATAAATAAACAAGAAAAGACTCACGGGTGGAACAGGGACACACATGGTATTCCCAGCATGCAAAGAAAGCTCGTAACTGCATGCTTCACAACTACATCAATTGCTGGAAAACACAATCTTCTGCAACAGCATTTTCATTAGCACACAGCTAGATTTCCCTTGACTCCCTGATATCACCTTTCCCATTCTACCTGGTCTTGTGACATCTTACACTTGTGCAAACGTAATTAGCATGAATGCATAACAAGATTTGTGCACACTGGTTCTGTAAGAATATACTTTGTGGCTGTTATTAACAAATTATTCCCTAAATGTGCTCAGTATCATTACGTAAGCAAGCCAATCTTCTGATTAGGAATGATATTTCGGAGTAGAAATATCACTTTGTTCTGCTGTAAGTGACTGTTTTTTTGAAAAGCATTTTATCACATTTTATTTGCAGACATTTTGTGATCTGCGCTAAAATTTTGGGATGTGAGAAATTACTTAAAAATAGTCCCACAGTTTTAAAAACTTCTTTAAAACTATTGCTTTAGTTACAAAATCAAGGTCATACTTATGCAGATGATTAGGAAAAAAGCAGAAAGTTAAAAAAATCTTCACAATCAGATTGTTATTAGCCAAGACACACATCTATAATAGCAAGCCAAATGAGGGGAGTAAAAAAAAAGAGTGAAATTAGTCAAATATAAGTCCTTTTAACTCATTCAAAAACCTGAGGAGACTATATGAGGCACCTTTTTGCTGCCAGCCTTTGGAAAGGTGTACGATTTGAGTCTTGAGATAATTCCACCTCCTGCCCAACTCTAGAAACCACAATATCAAAAGGAACATTAAATATGTCAGGAAAATAAATAAAGGTATTTTACAAAGCAGATGTAGTATACAAGAATAAAACACTCCCAACCTTTCCCTTGTGTGTGCCTGCAAGTACACATATGATGCATCAGACAAATGCAATACAGGAAATACTAGTACAAAATTTTCTTTCGACTACGTTACTTTCAAGCCATCTTGAATATATCCATATACCTTAACGCAGTTTTTAAATTCATGCACATTGTCCTTTCCCCAGATCTTTTACACAGTATGTTTCTCTGCCTGAGTTATTGAACTTTAGCACACATTTAGTAATGTAAATCAGACAATAACTTTGGTGGCTACAAGTCTGATTTAATTAAGCAAGATTTGAAGCAAACCTTGGTCTTACAACAACGTGGCTATTGAAGCAAAAAGCACACAAACTGATATTAATTCCAAACAAAAATGAACAGGCTTTAGGTTTTAAATGTGCACTTATGTTCTGTATGAAGATATTTTTAAAAGAAATACAAATATACCTTACTATAATGCATTTGTTTAATTAAATGGGACTAATTAGCATTTCTAGGGTAACAGAGAACCTACCTGCCTAATTAAAACTGTGATGACCAAGCATTTAGGCTGATGCTCAGGTTGAAATAATTATCTGAGCCACATTTTCGGTTACTTTAAACAACCTTTAAAATGACTTATGGTTGGATGTTCTGAACTTTCAAAAAACCCAATTTGACTTTTTTTTACTTTTTATTTTTCTCAAAAGATAGCTTTTCTAGTGGTTAGGATCAGTACCTTTCCTAGCTTTCTTAATAAAATCGCTTTCTTGATGTTGTAAAATTTACTCCAACCACACCAGCAGTTTCTGGTTAAATTAATTGGACAGTCTGCTTTGGATACCATCCAGCAGATCTTTCCCCAGTGGTCATATACTCTCTTAGCTTCCAAGCAACTTCATATTTGGGCATGCTCTCCACTATGTCTTTGGAATCTCACCAGTGTATTTCAGGCATTAAGATATTAAAAAAAAAAAAAAAAAAATAAAATAATTACTGAAAAATAGGTCTAGATAGGAACACCACCATTGGATTGCCCCTCAGAACGGGCCATTCCCCTCCATTCTTCAGCTATTAATCATGTTCTGTCTCAATTTTGCTCCCTTTTTTCTAACCACTCTATTCTCACAAGTTATCATTTTTCCTGTTGCCTGGCTTTGCATTATCTCCTGTTGGCTAACATTCCTCGGTGCAGTGCCAAAAACTGGTGAAAGTATTCCAGCTGAGACCTTATGAGTATTGAACAAGCTGGAAACTCCTCATGTTTCCCTTTCTTCTACCAGCATGATGGTTGCTGGTCCTTGTTCCTGTTCTGATTCATTACAGGCATCATCTCCCCTGAAAATCTGTTCCTGCTCCCCATTATCCTGTGTTCTACAGCTGGCTATTAGAAGTACAATGCCTTGAGCTAGTTTCTACTTAACTTCACCTTCTTTTTTCTAGGACAGTTCTCCAATTCAACACAAATCTTTTGTGCCTAGTTCAAATACTCATAATCCCAATTCATATATTTTGGCAATTCCTTTTGTAAAATAGAAAACATGCAGTACTTCAGAAATACTCTAAAAAGCAGTATTAATTCTGATGGTGAATATAGATTCCATACCCTCTATGTAAGATCTTGTGATTGTATTTGTTCTTTTCAGGATGCATTTTTTGCAATCTAAATCACTGTATTTTAGCCCCTGCATACAAAAAAAGAGCTACACAAATGGTCTTCAGTAAGTTACTGAGGACGATATTAATGTATGACAACCTGGCAACAGTAACTGAAGTCTTTGAGCTCCATAAGCAGTAATATTAATTTAGATTTTTTTTCACTTTCTGTTTCTATATTTATACTACAGGAAAGTAACTTAACAGGCTTGTTTGAGAAAACTAAAGAAAACACAACGTTCAGATTTCAGTTTAAAGAAGTTCAGAATGTCAAACATATTGTAACTTTAAACACTATTTTAGGAGAATATTTGCAAAATATGCAATTAACACACTCACTCATCTCTTTTTCTTCTAACTATCATGATGACTCCTAAACGTAACTACTACTGATCAATCCTGAAATCATTAATGGTTGTATGCAAAATGTGAAAGCGACCAAGCATATTTAAGTCAGCTATCGCTAGAGAAGTTAAAGGGTGGAATTAAATCTCATAGAATTACAGAATGGTGTAGGTTGGAAGAGACCTTAGAGATGATCTAGTTCCAATGCCCAGCCATGGGGAGTTGCAACCAGACCAGGTTCCTCAAAGTCCCATCCAACATGGCCTTGAACAATGCCAGTGATGGGGCAGCCACAACTTCCCTGGGCAACCTGTGCCAGTGCCTCACCACCCTCAGAGTGAAGAATTTTTTCTAATGTGTAATCTAAATTCCCTCTGTCACCTTAAGGCCATTCCCCCTTGCTCTATCACATTTTAACATGTCCTTGTTAAAAGTCCCTCTCCAAATTTCTTGTAGGACCCCTTAAGGTATTGGAAGGCTGCTATAAGGTCTCCCCAGAGCCTTCTCTTCTTCAGTCTGAACAAGCCCAACTCTCTCCGACTGTCTTCATGGGAGAGATGCTCCAGCCCTCAGAGCATTTTCATGGCCCTCCTCCGGACTTACTCAAGCAGGTCCACGTCCCTTTTGTGCTATTGCCCCAGAACTGGATGCAGGGTCCCATGAGAGCAGAGAGACGTAGAATCACCTTCCTTGACCTGCTGGCCAACCGTATCCTTTGATACAACCCTGGACACAGTTGGCTTTCTGGGCTGCAAGCGCACCCTGCTGGGCCATGTGGAGGTTTTTTTTGTCAACCAAGACCACTAAGATCTCCTCAGGGCTGCTCTCAACCCCTTCTCCACCCAGCCTGTAGTTGTGCTTGGGACTGCTCCAGTCCAGGTGCAGGACCTTGCACTTGGCCTTATTGGACTTCATGAGGTTGGCACTCACCACATCTCAAGCCTGCTAAGCTACCTCTGGATGGCATCCTTTCCCTCCAGTGTGTCAACTGCACCACACAGCTTGGTGTCATCGGCAAACTTGCTGAGGGTATACCCAGTCCCACTGTCCATGTTGCTGACAAAGATGTTGAACATCCCTGGTCCCACTACTGACCCCAGAGGGGGAGGGTCCACTTGTCACTGATCTCCTCTTGGACATCGAGCTGTTGACTGCAACTCACTGGGTGCGACCATCTCTCTCTCTCTCTTCAAATTCCTCAAAAGCAAGCCTTTGTAATTTCCTGAATGACTGGCTCTTGATTTAAATTCATTAATGTTAGCCAAGATTAATCACATCCTGTCAGCATGACCTACGTTTTCACCTGTAAAGCATCATCAACAACTGGGGTGGTATTACTGCAGTGTGCTGGCGAGAAGAGGTTGGTTTATTTACTTCTGTTGCACAGTCCTAAATATCAATCAACTTTGTCAGATACATGGGGGGGGGTTGTTACTACTTCTTTGAAAAGTTAAATAACTACAGTAAGACTTTGGTTGCATAATTTTGGCAATATTGGTTGCGTAATTTCCAATGATTTAACGGGGCACTTGATTTTCAGAAGGTTGTGGTAGGAGAATTCTTGTTCATGGACACACAGGTACTGAAGTAAATATAATTGCTTATTTAAACAAAAATATTTTTTCTATGATGTGGGACTGCATTGAGATAATGACTTAGATGATTAGGCTCTCCAGGGCGTAGTGACACAACCAAATTAAACTCCCGATTTCAGATGAGATCAGCTACAGCTGAACGAGATGGTGTTATGTATTACACCTCAGGTGGCTCCTCTAATCAATGGACCCTAAGAACTTAGGCAATTATAATCACGGATGGGCTTGCTCACTCTTCATGGAGTTGATGAAAGAACTTCCCTCATTACACAAAGAATTAAACCCTTCTGCAAAGTCTGCTGTTAGGTGCACACACCTAATCTAAAAAAAAATGAACCTCAATTTCTACTTCAGCCAGTTGATTCTCAAAACGGACAAGGCATTATCTCTCCTCCTAATGTTGATACAGTCACTATAGAATGATGATCAGTGAGGCATTCCGCATATGATAAATACTGATTTTTGCATACATTATATATAAAAAAGTTCACAAAATTAAATGACGAACAGCTCATGCAAAACTCTGATGAAAGCAATAACCATGCTAGAATATATTAGGCCTATTCTTTTCAACCTACTACTTATATACCTTAAAAACAAATTCACTGATTAACAATATACAAGCATTAGGCTTCTTAGAGCAGTATGTGACTGCAAGTCTTCTCAAATGAATGCTGTTGCTATATCACCACCTACTCTTACCTTAGAAGGGGGTCCAGGAAAAGGAAAACCAACGTTATCTGTAAAATAATCACATGTGGAAGGATGCTGAGCAAGGTGAGAAATGTACTATAAGAACATAAACTTTTACATAGGGAACCAACTTTCTATTTTTTAAATTGCATTACATTACAGTGCATTTTCTTCTTACCAACCCTCTTTCCTTTTGTCTCCAATGTGCAGCAGACTCTGGTACTTGCTGCCACAGAGCCAAAAGTATGGGTAGTGCCTAAAGTGATTTGATGAAGCAGAATAAGTATGGGCATATCTTCCCACCATGGCACCGACATCTAGTTTGAATGACAGAAGGCCTTAGAAAAAGAACACCACTTCTGGAATAGCACAAGTTAGTCAATGATTGAGCAGAATCATCTTTTTTTTCCCTGACAGTCAGGGCAAGAGGAAGGACAAGGTCTCATCAGTATTTAATATGACATTAAAGGAGAAACAGGACAAAGAATATACTGAACCTCAGGGCACACCCCCCACACCACTATCCCTTCCCCTTCTCCCAGGTTATCAAAGAATGCCTCTCTGACCCCCATTTTCAACATCAGGTGCAGCCAATCCCTTGTTCTGCCCTGTTTTCTCCAACACTGGGTGCAACTACACCCAACTTGAATGCCTATAGCACTGCTGCTGATATGCTGGTCTCAGCCTGGAACAAGGACAGTTAGAGGAGTGCCAGGATAACCACCTTGTTAGTGTGTGGGGTCCACGTAACACACACAGCCACTTCAAGAAGCAAAGCACATTCTCGATCTGATGTCAACTGAGAGCCAGCCATAACTGGACTTGGGAGACTCCCTTAATCTACAGGATCTGCCTCTATTCTGCATGGTCTGACACAACTTATTTGAAAAGTTGGAAATTTATATATATTTTTTTTAATCCAAATTTAATCTACCTTAATCTGTACCCACCTACATGGCAAGTGGAAAAAAGGCACACATCTTTATCATCATTACCATGGTTACTTATACATGTTAAAATAATAGGAATAACTCACCATTTTCTGAGCCAAGTGGACAGGGAATGGTAAGAACCCTTAATAATCCATCTGGTTTGTATGAATAATGCTCAACTAACTACCAGAATGAGAGGGAAAAAAAAAAAAAGAGAAAAGAAGAGAAAAAGATATGAAAAGGTAAAGATGATATAATTAATTGTCTCTTTAAAACTGTGTGCATATGTACGATTGGTACATATTACAGCAAGTGAACAGGGCATGCAGCAGATCTTTATTGCACATGTTCTTACTTCATCTTTACTTCTCTTCAGCAGGGATTTGTTTCTGATGCAACCTTATGGATGAATCTGGAACCTGATCCAGGAATTTGTAAGACTCAGGATTCCACACCCGGTTCTGCTACCTTTGTACCTCTGAGCAAATCACTTCTTTTTATAAGTCAGTTTGTCTTTTTTTCTTTTTTTCTTCCCCAAAATAGGTATAACTATAGTGCAGGAATTGTCCTCATAAGCAATGCCTTCTTTGGCCCTCAAAGTCGCAGTGGGATGTAAGCAATTAATAAATGTATAGCACCAACAGTTGTGGCCATTTTTGCTCCTCGGTTGTACTCACCATGCCATTTTATTACTGGTATTTTGTCTTTGGTACATTTGGGTATAAAGGAGGGGGGGTCTGTGAGTGAAAAAGTTGCAGACATATTTGAAAAACTTGTAAGACAGCATAGCTGCTTTTAAATTTCCACTGACTCCAGGAAAGTAATATGCAGGACTTTTACAGGAAAGGCTAAGAATGAATATATACAAGTAAAGACTCATATTTTAGATTTGTGGCTCACTTTACTTGTTTTAATAGAATTTTCAGCAAAGAGGATGTAAGAGATTTCTGCAGAGATTTAAATTCGCTTAGCATTTTCAATTTACACAGTCATTTCTCCAATACTCACTTTATTACCATTTATGGCATAGTCAACTATGAATTCCTTAATTGCTTAATCTTTACCAGGGTTCAGACATATTTTGGTGGTAACCTTCAGCAAACGATGTTTTTTCAGCCTTTAAGGTAGAATATTAGAAAGCTAAAGAATGCAGTATGTGCACAGCATCCTAAACCATTTCCTTTGTGCTCCCTAGAATTCTGTTTCTTGCTGTTATAAGCTCATTAGCAAAAGACTATACCTAGCATAGCTATTATTGATCACTTGCAAATGCAAATGGTCCTCCACTCTAGATAATATTCAGCTGCCTGCATAATAATTACAGCTATTTTGAACTGGCCCAAGCTGCAATATCACATGTGAAAAAGATCAAACTCTCTACACTTACAGAGTAAAGCTATGTGTATCCTAACATATGTTTTCTTCCTGTGTAGAAACCACATAAAGTTTGAAATATATGAAAAATAACCTGCCAAATGATGCTGCTGTTTAGATTAAGACTGTTGTCACACAGCGTCATAAAACAAGCTGCCTTACTCAGTTACACAGAAATATGATGACAGATATCCAAGTGATTCAAATTTAACAGACCTGCCAGAGGGTGTCAAATCTTTTCCCATCCGGTATGGAGAGCTTCCCTGTCTTATCTCTGTCAATACGGTAATGCAGTACTTTTCCATCATTCAGCAGACACAGGGCATAGGAACCATTGCCGTCCCTTTCTCGGATACTGTAGAAATAAGAGAGATTCTGATGGTTATTTTTAAAATCACCCTTTCATTTAAGCTTTTGAATTAAAACCAAATAAAATCAGCACTGCAACTTTTAAACACATTTTGTTAAGCTTTTCATTAATTCCTTAGTGTCATTTGGTTTTAGACATAATTCCCTATTTTTTTTTTTTCGCCCACAAAAGGCAAGAGATGACAACAAAAAAATTCAGGATGTGGAGCTCTTTGCTAGGCAGCTACAAAACATTGTGCAGCACACAAAGCACTCTCCAAGCAAGGAAGCATTTGAAGGCTTATGCACTGCAGGCCTGCAAAGCCCATGGAAATCTGAGAGCAGGATTCAGCATATGCAAACAGCTACACTTCAGTGTCCTCTAAAGTTGACCTAGAATTAAAAACAACAGATTACTGCCTTCGCTAAAGCAAGATTTCTCTCTCATATCTCTTATTTTGAAATAAAGAGATGACAGGAAGGGCAGAAGATAAAATACTAAAAAAACATAATGTGAAATAACAAATAAAGGGAAAATCTTTGTGCACTGAAGCATCTTGTTTGACTGGGAATGTAAAGAAAAGCATACGTTTCTGTAATCATAAATTCTTGAAATTTTGGTAAAGACATTAGTGCTTTGCAGGTTTCACATGAAATTCACATGAAATTTCCATGGTGTTGGGAGTATGTATCTGGTTTAAACTTCAGCAGTGAGAAATCAAAAAATGTAAAGACATTGTCTAGAATTCATAGGTAGGCAGGATGATTTTCTTACAGGAGATCTGTAAGTAACACCTGAGATGCCTCTGAAGACTGGCAGAGTTGTTTTATGTGTACTCAAGGCTAGCTCACACTGGGACCAGTGTCTTCTCGTGCCTGTTCCCAGAGTAGATACGAGTTTTATACTAGTTCCATAGCACTTCTGGGTTTAGAAAGTATGCTTTTTCTTTTAGTTTAAGTTGCCTATGTTCACTTGCTGCTGTCAGTGCAACAGAAATAGAGCTAGATTAAAATTTTCTGGAATAATGGGTTTGTCTTACGAAAAACCCAGATTCAGCAACACTGAAACATTACTTGTTCCATTGTGCTTAGAAATCTACTCATTCTCCCCTGAATTTTTTAAAAGTCCCGAAAAGAAATATAGCAGGATATGCTCACTAAAGTGTTGTGAAACTTTTCTGTGAGTAACACTAGTCCTTGCTATCATATCTCAGAAGACTGTAAATTCTGCTCTTCAGCTGACCCACTCAAGGCTGAACTAAAGGTGTTTTGTCTGAACTGCTTATGCAACTGTTTTTTTTCCAAGCAGTGATTCTTGCTGCATAAGATGTGAACAGGACACTGGCTAAAAAAAAAAAAGAACCAAGGTCAGTCTTTTTTCTGAAACCAAAGTAACTTGCCTAGTATCTCTAAAGCAACTTGAAACACCACAATCTGGTTTCTCATGATATTCAGATATTTTCTCAGAGTGCTGATTTCCTGTGATGACTGACCAGTGGTGAGCAACAGGTTCTGTTAAAAGGAAGAACGGCTTTTACTTTGTCTTTCTGTGACTTTCTTTTACCAAATAAGGCTGAAAAATATTTTCAGAATGTAAGACATTGTTTCTATAACACAAATGAACAGCATTTCGTTGCACTCAGATTTCTGTTCAGCATACGTAAGATTATAAAAATGCAATGGATTGTTTCCTAGTAAAAAATGTCCTTTGTGTTTCTCATGAGGAAATGGTGGCTCCAACACAATTAGCTCTACTAAAACCGATTCTCATTTGCAAGAGTTTTTACTGTTCCAAGTAGCATTGTAAACATTTCTTGAAATCACATTCATCAATGGGAGAAGAGTCCTGATTTCTAGGGACCATGGCATAGATCCAAACAGTCCTATCAGTATTCAGTGCACGATTTAGGAAGAGTTCAGGTTTAAGAGAGCATTTCTGAGCAATCCCTTCCCCCACTCCAACAGTTACATTAACTCTGAAGACATCTGCAGTTCACAGTCACAGCAACTTCTGTCAGACACCCCTATCACAGCATGCACAAAAAAATCTCCATTCTAACACTTATGACTGACCAGTTCCCAGACACAGCCTCTTTTTCTTGGGGTTATAGCCCAGGTGTTTTTTTAAACTGTAGCCAGTCAGCTCCAGGACAAATTGGATCCCTACAGAACACAACAGGAGGTACTAGTATCTTCCAACACAGGTCTGAAGAGCAGAAGTGTCAAGAGCATTGAAGCAACAACCAAATAAGGGTCTAAGTCTCAGTTTTGGCAATGAGATCCCTTACTGGTCCAAAAAAAGTGCTCTCACAGAACTTATCATCATAGATCAAAAACTTTTACTACCTTTGGTGACAAGTACAGTCACAGACCATGATTTGCAATTTCATTTTGGTTATGAAGACTGTGATAATGGCTGCCTAGGTTAGACTAAGCCTCCAAAACTTCATTTGGGTACACTATACCCAATATCTTACAGTACCGATACTGTGAAAAATGGTATTCAAAAAAATGGTACCAAATAAAAGGCTGCTCAAACTGAAAGGTTATAAAGTGAAACCTCTTAAAATTGAAATCAAGGTTTTCACATCTT
Source organism: Pezoporus wallicus (assembly GCF_028554395.1). NCBI lineage: Eukaryota > Metazoa > Chordata > Aves > Psittaciformes > Psittacidae > Pezoporus > Pezoporus wallicus. The sequence goes on along the minus strand of NW_026639160.1, from coordinate 952,601 downwards.
CTTGAGGATGCTGCCTGTACTACCACGGGCTATCATGTTAGATTTGGGGTCTTGCTTCATATATGAAATTCTCCTATGAAACGAAAAAACCCTGAAATTCCAAACGCACTATCTGCCTCAATGTGCTTGGAAATTACAGACAGTACTGATAACAACAACAAAAGAATCTTCATTTTAAAAAGCTGTATATAAAAAACCAAAAAAGTATTTCAACAAGGAAGGAAGCCACTAGTGAAATATCACCTGGTCCTCGATTTCATGGCAATTGTAGTGAAATACAAATCTACAGAGTGAGAATATACAGATAAGAAACACCTGTAAATAAACAATCTTTTCACACATTGAGATTAATCAGAAACAGTGATAATGAACAATGAAACCACTGATAATCAACAATGTTACTGAAATCAAATTTGAATACATAGATACATGAGAGAAGCACCAAGGTATCCAGAGTTTCTAAGACATACATTTTAAAAGAGCAATTTTAGAAAGATCTGAGAAACTCAAATTGTTATGCAATGCAATGTAAAAAAGGTTTATTGATTTAAATTTTCATGCAGTGTACTTTTGAGTATTTTTTATGTTTCTGTGAATGTAATCAAAATAGCAGCCAGGAAGTATTTGGTATATCATTACAAAGTGTGTAAATAGCTATCTGTTTTCTCATTTGGTAGAATCTCTATTTTTGCTTGGAGGGAAAAGAACGAATGTCTGTTTTTTCTGCTTCCAAGTGAAAAGCCAAATGATCTCTTTTTTCTAAAGGAAAAAAATTCCCTGAGGGTGAAAAAAAAATAAACTGCTATTACAATATGCCTCATTGACTGTGTAGGAAAGAAGTCACAGCATTCTACAGTGGAGAATAATGAAGGAAATAAACTAGTAAAATGCTTGCTTTAGGAATGGTGTGAAATATTATCAGTCCTGAATCCAAAGGTGTGTTAAAAGTTTGTTCTCAGCCTTGCTTTGCCTTCTCAGTTATAACAGCTTCCTTGATGTCAGAGATATCAACATTCCCCACTGCTGATCAAACTCCAGCCATTCCCTGCTTGTCCGCCTGTATGTATATCTCTCTCTCGTAACATTATTAACAATATGGCTAGTCATTATCACTTCAAATATGACTGCACATATTCTGAGTTGGAGTGCAATAAGGAATGACCTTGATGCTATCTGTAAAAGGATCATACAAAGGAAAAAATGGATTGAGTGCAGTCTTCATCTACATTTGTGTTCTCTTGGGGTTATAATTTCTCTGTTTAGTAACACATTAAAAGCTGTTTCAGAAATGTCAGCATACTGTAGAATTTAGGAGCTAGCTCAGGCACACACTACTGCTATCTACAATACAACCTAAAACTTCAATTCGTGGTCACGCTAGTAAGCTGCACAGTGAAGAAACACCTTTGCGAGAATGACTGCATCATTGCAGACTATTCTGTTGGCATTGCCAGCAATGCTGGCATTACCCTGCCAGCAAAATACACTATGCTCCACTAAAATTTGCTCCTTAACAAGTAGCTCTGCTGTATAACTGCACCTGTAACATGGGATTTTCTTGATACAGCTATCTCAGTCAGATATCTCAGTGTTTTTTTCACACCCCCAACCCACTCTGCTGCTAAAGCAGTGTATAGATAGCCTTCAGAAGCCACAGCCCTGCTGTAATGGTCTGCAAGTGGCACTTAACAGTGCACTTCACTGAAGATCAGCAAACACCTCTCCCAAATAGCTGTGGGCATCATCCAGGCTGCTGTGGAGGGGAATCTCCAGAAGCATGGTTCAATGTCTGTATTTTTTCATGTATCTTGGAAAATTTTTTAGGTCATCTAAGCCTAGCAAGTGCTTGGTAGTTTGAAGAGGAGCTTCATCATTAACATCTCTAAATTAAGCTCATGTCTAATAGGACTGTTTTCTCTTTGTCTGATATTAACGATGTCCAATTCCATTTATGGATGCAAACAATACTGATAGATTTATTTAAAGAATACTTTAAACATCAGATAAATCACCTAGCTCAGAATGCACTCCACCAGTGGTAAATTCCTAGTGGAAGACAGTAAGATTAATGTACACATAGGCTGCTACATGTATCAAACCCACAGATTTTTGGTCAGACAAAAGACAAGAAGACTTATGGAAAACTGCACTTCAAAACTTTTTATTTCTAAATTGTTTTACTAGTGTTAACTGTTGTGACAAATAAGGGACAGTTTAGACTTGATGTCATGAGATGCCATGAGATGCTTGGATGAGTCACTGTGTTAGATTCACAATGCTATTCATATTCAGGAAGCTTTTAAATTCTTTCCATATTTATGGTATTTTAAAAAAAAAAACCCTAGATTTGATAATCTTGTTGTGCTGCAAAGCATCACTTTAGAAATCTGAGTGATAGATGTGTTCCCACAGAGACTGCAGTACTGGATTTTGTTTCAAGGTACGCATGTCAGACTGTTAGCAGATTTCTGGTGTACTGAAGTTTTAGAGACCCTTGTGAAAGACTATACAGAAATATTCTAGCCTTTTAAAATGTATTATTTTAATAAACAAGATTATCTTTTGTCAAATACCAGCACCTGTTTATGTTGAATAGCCTCATAGTACATCTCATTGAAAACCTACCTTCCTCCTATTTTCCCAGGCTCCAAGTCATATCTTAACACCTGAACTTCTCTTAGACACTGAATGTTTCTAAGTTTTACCTTTCACTCAGCTACCAGGCTTGAATGTATCGACCAACTTGAGAGAAACAGTCCCTGACCAGCTACATTCACAAGCACAAATTCACAGCCTTCAGCCTACAGATGGACAGAAAATACCGACATGCTCTGCTGATAGGTAGTGAAAAAGTATGCAATGCCTGGGCCTGAAATACAAAACGCACCTCTCTAGCACTCAGAAATTTTGCTGCTGCTGTTTCAGTTAGCTAACTAATGAGTGGTTTATTTCTCAAAATGTACTGAGCAAGCCCATGTTAGGCAAATCACATATGCAGAAAACAGAAAACCTGTCCAAATTAGACAGTTCTTTTCTTATTTCTGATGAGCCTCTAGGTCTACCAAGCTGAGATCTAGAGGAGCAGAGATCTAGGTCTACTGAGCAGAGATCACCAGTCTCTGATACAAACGATCATCACATTATTTCTCTTGCTGCTCTGGCTGCTGAATTATGGGGCAGATGAAGAGCTAACCCTGTTTCTTCCCCAGGAGAGTAAGAGTAAAGGGCAGCTAAGTGGTTACTAAGTTCTAAACCTGACAGGCAGTCTGTGCAAGAAGAACTAATGCATCATAAAGCACTGTACAGAAGTAAATAGTGTCATACTAAGTAAGAGGGACTCAAGCTCAACATACTGTCAGTTATATCTTCATACCATCTAAGCTCTATTGGTACATAGTTGAATTTTGCATTTTCCCCTCTGTGGGGTTTATCTACCTCATGAGAAAGCAGCTGCCTGATTTCTAGAGAACTATTATAGATAGGCACCCGCTGACATACGCAGTCCCACAGAGGTCTGACTGCCCCCTCTGAAGCTCACTGAGCACGTCACTGCAAACAGCACCAGAACATCCCTAGGGGGAACAGGAAAATGCTTGGGAGTATTTCCATTTAAAGCTGTAGAAATAACTATAGAAGATTAAAAAGAGACCAGAGTCTACAAAAGAGACTGAAAATGTCAAGTCTGCTAAAAATATTACACTCCTTCACTCCAAAGCACACATCTAGCTAAGAAATGATAGCTAAGAGAACCATTTCTCTGAATAAAAATAGTAAATCATACATATATATATATATCCCCAAAGAGAAGCATTTTGACCACACAGAAACCAAAGTGTGCAAGAAAGAAACTGGAAAATCTGCAAGTTTTAATACATGACTCAGGTCACTGATTAAATAGCACTGATTTGGTAAGATGTTAATTCAGAAAGTAGGATTTTTTTAATAGAAAAAAAACAAGCCATCAAAAGAAAGGGTTGCTGCTTTGTTTCAGATACCTGCTCCTGTGTCTAAAATGTAGAAAAAGACACTATGAAAATCACTGGGCAATGAAAAGGAGTGATAGTATGGTAATGCTGTGCTTGTATTCTGTGACAGTGACTACATTCATCAAACCAATGAAACTTCTGTGCTACAGGAAGAATAATTCAGAAAATATTAATCTGTGATAAGGGGAATCTTCAGATCCACCAAATTTTGTAACAAAAATTCTAACAAATTTATAACAATTTTTTTGTTACAAATGGCAACAAAAGCAACTGGTAAATGACCACCTGGATGACATAATTACGGCAAATCAGTGAAGTGAAAGAGTGGGTACTGTAGAAGCATACCCATCCTGCACTCACTCTTGGGGTTTTACTTTGGACTAGCTTTAAAAAAGTCAAAGATAGTCAAGTGCTGAAGACGACCACGTAAGTGGGTGAAGAAGTTTCTCTCAGGAATTGCACAGCTCTAAGTGATCCTTCCCTGTTCATGACCCTTAAGCTTCATTTTCTATCATATAAATACTTCCACTGGGGGACAGAGGGAAAAAAAAATGCTCAGTGAAAACACGTTTTCAAATGAGGGTTTTCCAAAGAAAATCTTTTTTTGCTAGAAGATTTTGCCTGGCTCTAATCTTCATGAGGTGACGGATGTTAGTCACTACCCTAAATGACGCATTTGCACTCAGAAAACAAAACATCACAAGGTCGAGTAAATGCAGACAGTGGCAGACAGAAAATGGCATTACCAAGGTAAAAGCAATTCCGTTTATCGCGTAAGTACAAAACCAAGCACCACCACTGTCCCTGGGAAACTGACAGTTATAGATCCCAACAGGCAGTTTGTATTTTTACAACTTTGGTGAGTCAGTGTACAGGGTGCAAGTGGCCAGACTGTGGCAGCCATGCTGTAGGGCCTCTCTGACAAGGCCAGGGGCTGCCCTGGTTCCAGCTGGCCTCAATGGACACTTGCGGAGGGCACTACCAAGATCATGGCACCACCAAGCCATGTATATGGTGTCTGCCTCTGTGAAAACATCATTAAGAACAGATGTACACTTGGTGGGTGGTGGTGGAGAGAAAAAGCCAAACACAAACCAGAAATGGCAGCACAAACACCAAGGACAGAGAAGGAGTCAGGAAGAGATGCTCCAGGCACCAGAGCGGAGTCTTCTGCAGCTTGCAGGAGGGGCATGGTGGAGCAGGTGTCCACATCATTGCCCTCCAGGCAGGTGGATGTTTCCTGAAGGATATTTCCTGTGGAGAGCCCATGTTGCAGCAGTGTGAGGATGAAGGAGCAGCAGAAAGATGCTGCTACAGGCTCACTGCAGCCTATACCCTACACCCATCCTCCCCTGTGCTGCTTGGTGGGGAAAGGATTCAGGTGTGAAGGCTGAAGTTGAGCCTGTGAGAACTGAGGGTGTGGGTGTGTGAGGGGAAGGTGTTTTATTTATGTTTTTGTCTTTGTTTCTTACTGTCCAGCTCAATTTTAACTGATAACAGAATAACTGTATTTCCCCAAAAGGAATCTTGTTTTGCCTATGAGAGTTAGTGGTATATGATCTTCCTGTCTCCATTTTGACCCATGATGCATTTCCATCCTGTTTTCTCCCATGTTACGTTGAGGAGAGGGAGTGTGACAGCCTACCAGGTAGGTAGGTTAGCCTACCACAGTCAGTACTGTTTATCAGTTATAAAACAGAGTTCAATGGATTTTTCTTTATTGAGTTTCTCTGAGGCTCCCTTTAGAATTAAACCTAGTACTTGATCAAAACCAATGATCCATGCTTTTGCTATGGTTTCCCATCTTTAGCTAAGTAGAAACCTAATCTTGGAAGCACTTGCTTAATACAGGGATGATTATGTCATGTATATCATGCTCGACTGGGCTCTCTCACTGTGAATAAGCCTTTTCACCTTTTAGGGCATACTCTCTCTCATTTGATTCACTCAAGGGTTCTGTGTAGTAACAGTGGTGGTACACAAAAATACCAGAAAAAAAACACTCACAGAAATTTTCCATTGTTCCTTGGCCCAATGAGGATACGGTGTTCTGACTCTTCCCGTGAGATCCTCCCATGGAACCATGGCATCTTTTCATGGGCTGTAGTGGCAATCAACTTCTCCAGCTGAGGCTTTTGACTAATGATAGCTTGTTCAAGAGCATGCCCCTAGAGAGTGGTAAAAACACAGTCAAACTGTCTCCTGCACTGAAAACATGACAGGTAGGCTCCCAGTAAAGGATTGCTTTTGGGACATCTATAATCTACACATATATAAAGAAAAGATCTGGTTGCTATGAAAATATTAAACCAGAAACTAATGTAGAATAATCTAAACATCACAGAGCTGGAATTCTTCCTTTACCTCTGATAAATAAAAAGAAAAGTAAGTAGTAAATTAATCTTTTAATATATCAGCATATAACTGAAAATTACACCGTATTTTTACACTGAGACATAGCTAACTATACATAGTCTCAATATCCTATGACAGTTTCCTGAAATAAACTGAACATGCTTTGAACTGCTGAAATGTGTTAATGTTGAGGACATCAGTACAAGTTCCCCAAAAGCAGGCAGGACAGTCCCAATTTTAGAGTGAACTATGTTAATATTTTGATATAACCTATATACCTATAAACCTACAACCTACCACTTGTAAATTTGGCCCAGAATTTGAGGGCAAAACCCCCTAGTTTCATCAGTTTTTAGCTTGAGTTCATCAACTTCCTTCTAGACTGGGCTCAGACTCATCAGAAAGAACTGTAAGCCTCAACACTTGCAGTAAGTTTCAGGCTTTTCCAGTTTGTGAATTGCTTGATATACTTTAGAGAACAAAACACACAAGGTTACTTGCTAGTAACAAAAGAGATGAAAAACCTAGTGTAACTCCATTAGTTCATAATGGTAATTCATGGCATCCCAAGGTGAAACAAAATTCCCACTTCAGTCTCCTACACTAGTGTTTCCACGTTAGGACTGGCTTCTTCACAGTCATTCTAAGGAAAAAATCCAACCTGTCTTCCTCAGCATGGAACATACCTGCTTGACACAGGCAGTACCAAAGATGTATAAGCGGTGTTCTGCAGTTAAGAAACCAAGTTCTGTTTTGGACAAATTTAAATAGGCAGGAGGCCAGCTAAGAGGGGAGGATGCAAAACAAGCCACCATGTCACCATGCCTGCCTGCACATCAATGAACAAAAATTCAGAAACAAAAGCAATAAACAAACCATTTCTATATCTTGTTCATTACATCTATTTTGGTGCATGTGGAAATCTGATGACACAGATTAGTGCTAGATAGATAGATGGTAAATAAGGCTATACCAGCCAAAGACATCATAAAGCTCCTAAGTTTTGTAAAATTTAAGGAAAACTATTATGGCCAGCATACTGCATGCACTGGGAAAAAAGAAACAAAACAAAACCAAAACCACCCCCACTGCTCAAAACTCAACAGCTATGGTTCCACTGTGAAAAAATGCCACAGTATGCAACAGTAATAGCTGGAAACAAACACTGCAATCTCTTTTTTTCTCCTAACTCAAAGACCACTGTATGGCAAAATCATCCTGGACTTACCTGCAAATTCCAAGTTTGTTTGACATACTCCCTGATGAGGTTCTCTTTTAAATCTTCAAAGGGTCCTGTTTTGGGTTCAACGCCTGGTGGTCGGTTGAAAGGTTTTCTCAACAGACAGATAAGGCCATCTGCTGCTTCTGAGTGATAGTTAATGAGTTCAGCAGGACTGGCATGCAACTTGCCTCCTGCAATTGCATATGAGCCACTCAGCTCCCTCTCGATGGTATAATGATGAACCTTCCTTCCATGGGCCAAGGATAAAGCAAAGCCACCCAGGTAATTCCGGCTTTGGCGGAGCAAGTACAGTCCATCACTCGCTCCTCCTTGCATCAGATACTCTTCTGCTTCTTCACGTGTAATATTGCCAAAGAAGTATGGCAAATGGTTAGCAGGGTTCACTGTGCTGGAAGCCATGTTTTTTTCTTTTCCAAGAAGCGAAAGTATTCTATATCTGAAAAACAGACGGAGACATGAGTATAAGCTGGAAATAAGAGAATAATCTAGTAACATGGCAATTCATATGTGGTATGTCAGAAGCACATTTTTTAAAAGATTTTTGGTTTTACCTTAGAAGTGCTCTTTCTAAATCGCAATTGAAGTTTTTCCTTGTTATAAAGCAATAGAAAAGTTTCCTATAACTGAACAAGTTACCTTTGACTCTTTGCCACTTTTCTTCTTTGCCTAGCCATACAGAGGTCCTGACATTTTCACTTTCCTGAACACCTTCATCTATCCTTTGGTCCTGGCCTTGAGGTGTTTTCCAATACAAGGAAATAACTAGGTAAGACAGATTCAGTGAGAAGTTTTTCTTTCTGGTTTTGTGCCATTCTAATTTTGCTTATGAGTAGCTTATGCCAGTATGTGGGCTGAGTATGGACAAAAGTCTTATATTAAAATAGTTAACATTCTTCTCCACAGAGATTTACCAATACTAATGATGAAAAAATTATAGTGTCTTGTCACCTTACATAATAGGAAGGCAGACTACCAATAAAAACACAGGAGTCAATCAAGTTCACGATCTCTGAAGAATAATAATGAATATAGCATAAACATCTTTTATTTTTAAAAAATAAAAAGCATGTTTTTATATATAGATCATATACACACACAGTGTAACACTATTATAGTTCAATATATATTTCTTAAAAATATGCACAAGGACTCTACAGAACTCTAGCTACAGGAGCAATGTTTTTGTGTCCTGTCTTCCCTGAGTTATCCCAGTCTCTAACCTACACTGTCAACAGAGAAATTTATTTTCTTTAAGCCTCACTGGTGGTTTACACTGCCTGGACAGCTAAGCATTGTGCTGGAATTACTTTTTTCTCTTTCAAGTTACTGAAGACATCAGAATACAAAAGTTGAATTTGGTTAATTCTTGTTTTAGAGACTTTTAAATGACTAATGGATACTGGGAAGAATACCCCAGCAAGAGTATTTGCAAGCATATCTTTAGGTCAGATGAAGTGGTCCACAACTACAATTACTTAGGTGAGTTCACTGGTCGAGTTATTGTTTCTTGGAACAGTACAAGTTTTTCTTATACTTTCTCATATACTTTCTCTTCCAAATGGTTCCTCAGTCCAATCACTGTTTGTCCTGGGTTCAGCTGTTATTTTTCTCTTTGCAATGTAATGTAATGCAATGTAATCTAATAGTTCTTTTTCTTCTTCTAGTAGCTGGTGCAGTGCTGTGTTTTGGTTTTAGCCTGAGAACAAAGCTGATAACACACTGATGTTTTAGTTGTTGCTAAGTAATGTTTACTCTGATCAAGGACTTTTCAGTATCCAATGCTCTGCCAGTGAGGAGGGGCACAAGAAGCCGTGAGGAAGCAGACACAGGACACCTGATCCAAAGTAGCCAAAGGGGTGCTCTATAACACAGCACGTCATGCCCAGTATATAAACTGGGGGGGGGGGGAGGAGTCATCTGGAAGGCCCACATCACTTCTCGGTTCAGGCTGGTATCAGTTGGCAGATGGTGAGCAATTGTATTGTGCATCACTTGTGTTTATTGTTGTTTTTTTTTTCCTTTTTAGCTTTATATTCTCTCCCCTTGTTATTTCCCCTAATGTTACTATTATTAGAAGTAATAGTTTTGTATTATACTTGATATTTTGAACTGCTCTTATCTCAACCCATGGGGTTTACATTCTTGTGATTCTGCTCTCCACCCTGCCCGGAGGTGGGGGGGAAGGAAAGCAGGGGGGAGTGAATGGCTGCATGGTTCTGAGTTACTGTCTGGGGTTAAGCAACAACACTGTTTAATCAAGGCTGGCCACAGATTGTTACATCTACAGTTTATGTAGCCTAAGAAGGAAGGATCTCCATTTAGGGACAGTTCAACACCTTCCTTCAGTCTAGAAAGAGAACAAAAATCCTATTATTGCCTTTGCATCTGTAAAATTACTTAATCTGAAAAGTTATATTCATATGAAAAATGTATGAAGTGCTTATGTTTGTATTATTTGTCTGTGTTAAACTTTTCCTTAGGGAGTATCTCTCAATTGTATTAACAAAATTTTTATTTTCCTTGTCTTTGAAGTTCAATTGTGACAACTTGATATTGAAATGCTCTTAAGTATACAAAATAAGTGACAGCCTCTCTTATCTGTAGTGTATTATGCAGACTTTAGACTAACAAGGCAACAATACATGAAAGAATAAACCCCATTGTTTGTGTTTACAACATCACTGCATATCCTGTATTTCTTTCCCAGTGTGTATATACTAAGAAAAACGTATATATACTGAATATGAAACCTCTGAACATTAACTGACAAAATACTGTTTTCTGTGTTTTATTTAGGTTACTGCAGCTCTCTTTTCCCACCTTGCATTAAGCTTGGATAGAAGCAGACGAAAGGATCAGAAGTTCAGTTCCTGTTTCTATTGCTGTGCAGGATACAGCAGTAAAAACAATGTGCCCTTCACAACTGAACTAAAGGTAAAATTTTAGGGAAGCCATCCAGCAGTCTGTGGAATCAGCATTAAAAAAATCAGGATGTTTATGAACAGGGTTAATAGACCTCTCTACTTGGAGCTGGCCAAAGCCTTTAAATGAGTTACATGAGCACATGCGGAGAGGACTTTATGGAAGACCATGTAAGAAGGGAAAGTCCATAATGCAAAGCTGCAACTAAGGAACTGATGTTTTAACACAGGGCCTTCTGGCACATGGTGCTTTGGACTGGCAGCTCTGCGGCAGGCACAGCTGTGGTGTTTGCAAGGTCTGGACTGTTAAGCAAGGCCTTTGTGCTGGTGTTGTGCTTGAAGAGTCATTCTTTGCAGCTCTCAGGGCTCAGCTCCAGAGCTACTGAAGGATTTTCCCAGCCCTGCCAGAATACCCCAGAGTTGAGCTTACAGCAGCAGAGGTGAGCTGTGCAGGGACACCTCACCCTGGGGAGGTGGGATGGTTTTCTTCTTGAAGGACCTGGGCATTTCTTCCCTCCTTCCCAGCCAACAAATGACCGTGGCCTCTCTTCTCTTCCTAGCACAACACCCGCTGCTGCAGCACCGGAGACAGGGAGCAGCTCAACATCACCAACTCCCTCCAACCCACTGCAGCCTGTAGAGAGCATGGCCATGGTGCCTGAAGACCGCTGTGCTATCTGCCTGGGCAGCTGGGAAGACATAAGCTATGTGATGCCATGCCTCCACCAGTTTTGTTACCAGTGCATCCTGCGATGGGCTGAGATCAAGCCCGAGTGCCCCCTCTGCAGGAGGAGGATCCAGTCCATCTTGCACACAGTGGAGGCAGACGATGACTACAGGGAGCATATCATCACATCACCTCTGACACCATCAGTCATCATTCACCAGGCAGAAATGCCCAGTCGCCCAGCCTCCCGTGACTTCCATCACCCTGGAGCATCCCATCCACAGGCTGCAGAAGAGGTGCCCAGGGATCCTGTGGGCCACCTCCAGACTGAGGGAGGGATAAACCTTTTTCAGGACCACCCGACCCTCCTTGAGACCGTGCTGTCCTGGGCTGAACATAGGCTGCAGCAGATCTTTCGAAACCGGTGGCTGGAGGCAGCCATAGTGGAGAACACCATCAGGGTCCTCCTGACAAACTATGGCATGAATGAAGAGGTGCTGGTCCAAATGCTTGGGGTCTATCTCCACACCCGCACAGTGACATTTGTGCAACAGCTTATCCAGGTTGCTGTGCAGTGGTGTGGCAGGGAGGCCCGCCATCTGCTAGGCCAGCAGGAAGGTCTCCTTGCCCTGGCCCAGGGACCTCCAGCAGCCCAGCAAGATCCACCAGGGATGAGCTTCCCAGCCACCCGTCTGCTTCCAGTGCCATCACCACTGCAGCAAGAAGAGCCCCAGCAGCAGCCAGAGGGGGCCGTGCCCGGACCCTCCACTCCCAGCGGGGGCAGGGAGCACTCCACTGGGAGGCAACAGCAAGTCCCGAGGAGGAGGGGCAGCAGCCCTGAGGCCGCTGCAACCAACAAGAGGCCACCACCTCGTCTGTGAGCAAAGTAGGTTGCCTTGGGGGGTGGCCGAACCAGGGCTGGGAACCAGCTGGGGTATGTGCCAGCCCTCAAGGGCTCCCTATACTTCTCATGCCAAAAATTGCATTAGACTACAGTATCTGTTCAAAAAAGCTCAGTAATGTTGCAGTGAACAAAATTCAAACAGAATTTGCCACAGCACTCTATCTGTGGAAATTTATTCTCAGAGAAGTATTTCGTGGAAGTTTCTTTTCTCCATGCCTTTAGTTTCGGACTTACAGAAATGTTAGGACCTTCATGTCTATAAAGGATAAAGAGCTCTGCAATGAAATTTAAAAATAATATAGTAAAAGTTGAGTGGGGTGGGAGGGGAAATTTGCATTCCCTAGCTGCAAAAGTTTCTGATGTACTCGCTACTGAAGTTAAAATTCACTTTGACTTTGATGTGTTTCAGATCAGGCTACTCCTCAGCATATTGTTTAGTCTCAGTATTTACTATTTTCAAGTTGAGCTGCACAGACACAAGTTCTCTTTGGTGGTCTTTTTGTATAATCAGCAATGCCAAGTTTTTCCACTGCTGATAATTCAGCACATTTATGAGTATTAATATAAATGCTGAAAAACCCCTCATACCTGTTCATTAAGAAGTCACAGAATACACACAAGCCAGAAATTATATGTATGCACAGCAACAGTGTCAACAGCCTCTAAGTAAAATTTCTGTAATCTTTCTAGATGTTCCAAACCACTATTCAAAGGGGGAACATGTATAGGCATATCAAGTTTAACTGAATGATCATATCAGACACAGAAAACAGAGAAGGTGAAACACTCACTGGATGCTAAGGGTATCATAAAGACTTCTGAGATTAAAATTGTGGCCAATAGTTCACTTTTGGCACAACAGACCCCTCTATAAGGAGATTGAAGTTTTCCTGATAGAAGCTTTGACCAACATGTTGAATGAAAGACCAGCAAAAAGGGCTGTTCATGTGCAAGACTGGTTTCTTTGACTCTGCTTATCATACCTACAAACTGCCCTCCTAAAATCAAACAAATGTACAGACACTCCAGCTCTTAGAAGTCTATTAACATGTTCTATGTGTCTACCAGCTGGGACAAAATGTGAGAGAAAAAATAACACTTCGTACATCTAGTCATGCTGCCTATGCCCTAAATTAGTTATTCACATCTCATTGTAATGAAAACAGTGTAAGTGCTATCTCCTGACTCGCAGTATCACAGTATCACGGTATGCTAGAGATTGGAAGGGACCTCAAAAGATCATCTAGTCCAATCCCCCTGCCGGAGCAGGAACACCTAGATAATGTTACACAGGAATGTGTCCAGGTGGGTTTTGAATGTCTCCAGGGAAGGAGACTCCACAACCTCCCTGGGCAGCCTGTTCAAGTGTTCTGTCACCCTCACTGAGAAGACGTTTCTTCTCAAGTTTAAGTGGAACCTCTTGTGTTCCAGTTTGTACCCATTACCCCTTGTCCTATCATTGTTTGCCACTGAGTAGAGCCTGGCTCCATCCTTGTGACACTCCCCCTTTATATATTTATATACACTAATAAGGTCACCCCTCAGTCTCCTCTTCTCCAAACTATAGAGACCCAGCTCCCTCAGTCTTTCCTCATAAGGGAGATGCTCCACTCCCTTAATCATCTCAGTTGTCCTTCGCTGGACTCTCTCCAGCAGTCCTTCTTGAACTGAGGGGCCCAGAACTGGACACAATACTCCAGATGCGGTCTCACCAGGGCAGAGTAGAGGGGAAGGAGGACCTCTCTCGACCTACTAACCACCCCCTTCTAATACACCCCAGGATGCCATTGGCCTTCTTGGCCACAAGGGCACAGTGTTGGCTCATGGTCATCCTGTCGTCCACTAGGACCCCCAGGTCCCTCTCCCCTATACTGCTCTCTAACAGATCATTCCCCAACTTATACTGGAACCTGGGGTTGTTCCTGCCCAGATGCAGGACTCTACACTTTCCCTTGTTATATTTCATCAAGTTACTCCCTGCCCAACTCTCCAGCCTGTCCAGGTCTTGCTGGATGGCAGCACAGCCTTCTGGAGTGTCAGCCACTCCTCCCAGCTTAGTGTCATCAGCAAACTTGCTGATAGTACACTCAATTCCCTCATCTAAATCATTGATGAATATATTAAATAATACTGGTCCCAGTACTGACCCTTGAGGCACTCCACTAGTTACAGGCCTCCAACTAGACTCCGCCCCATAGACTACAACTCTCTGGCTTCTCTCCTTCAGCCAGTTCACAGTCCACCTCACTACCTGATCATCCAGTCCACACTTCCTCAATTTAGCTGTGAGGATGCTGTGAGAGACTGTGTCAAATGCTTCGCTGAAGTCAACGTAGACCACATCCACCGCTCTGCCATCATCCATCCACCGTGTTATTTCCTCATAAAAGGCTAAGAGATTGGTCAAGCATGATTTCCCCTTGGTGAAGCCATGTTGACTGCCCCTCATAACCCTCTTATCCTTGATATGCCTTAAGATGGCACCAAGAATAAGGTGTTCCATCACTTTCCCAGGGATGGAGGTGAGGCTGACCGGTCTATAGTTACCCGGGTCCTCCTTCTTGCCCTTTTTGAAGACTGGAGTGACATTTGCTTTCCTCCAGTCCTCAGGCACCTCTCCCGTTTCCCAAGACTTGGTAAAGATGATGGAGAGTGGTCTAGCAATGACTTCCGCCAGTTCCCTCAGCACCCGCGGGTGCATCCCATCTGGACCCATGGATTTATGGATGTCCAGATTGCTCAACTGGTCTCTAACCCATTCCTCATTGACTAATGCAAACCGCTCTGTTGACCTGACTTCATCTAAGGTCTCAGGGGTACAGGGCTCTTCAGGACTGCCTGCAGCAGAGTAGACAGAGACAAAGAAGGCATTCAGTAACTCTGCCATCTCTGTATCTTCTGTTACCAGGGCACCCATCCCGTTCATCAGTGGGCCTACATTGCCTCTGGTGTTAGTTTTGTCTGCCATGTATTTGAAAAAGCTCTTTTTGCTGTCCTTGACCCTTCTCGCCAGGTTTAATTCTAAGGAGGCCGTAGTCATCCTAGCTGCCTTCCTACATCCTCTAGCAGCAGCCTTATATTCCTCCCAAGTGGCCAGCCCCTCCTTCCATGACCTGTAAACTCTCCTCTTCCACTTGAGCATACCCAGCAATTCCCTATTTAGCCACGCAGGTCTCCTGGCCCACTTCCTTGACTTCCTACGTGTCGGGATGCTCCGATCTTGAGCTCGGAAAAAGCAATCCTTGAATGCCAACCAACTATCTTGGGCCCCTTTACCTTCAAACAGCCTTGCCCATGGGATTTCCCCTAGCAATTGCTTGAAAAGGCCAAAGTTTGCCCTGCTAAAGTCCAGGGTTGCAATTCTACTTGTTATTCTACTGGTCCTACCACACAAGACCCTGAATTCCACCATCTCGTGGTCGCTGCAACCAAGGCAGCCCTCAACCCTTACTGCTTCGACCAGACCCTCCTTGTTAGTGAGGATGAGATCCAGCAGCACTCCTCTCCTGGTTGGCTCATCCACCATTTGCAGGAGGAAGTTATCATCCATACACTGGAGGAACCTCCTGGACTGTGGCTGGGTTGCTGAGCGGTCCTTCCAGCAAACATCAGGGAAGTTAAAATCCCCCATGACGACCACGGCCTGTGACTGTGAGGCCACTCTCAGCTGCCTGTAGAAGGCCTCCTCAACTTCCTCACCCTGATCTGGTGGTCTGTAACAGACACCCACAACAGCATCGCCCCTGCCAGCCTGCCCCTTAATTCTCACCCACAGACTCTCAACTCGCTCGTCATCTGCCCCTGGACAGAACTCGGTGCATTGTAGTCGCTCCCGCACATAAAGAGCAACCCCACCACCCCTCCTGGCTGGCCTGTCTTTCCTGAAAAGGACATAGCCCTCCATGACTGTATTCCAGTCATGTGAGCTGTCCCACCACGTCTCTGTAATTGCCACCAGATCATAGTCTCCTGACTTAACACAGGTTTCCAACTCCTCCTGCTTATTTCCCATGCCGCGTGCATTGCTGTACAGACATTCCAGGGAGTGAGCTGAGCACACCGATTTCACCCTAGGATTATAGGAGGTCTCCCAGTCTTCATCAGTTCTGGAGTGCTGCCCCACTGGGGCAAGCCCAGCTACAACCCCATCCCCCTTCGAATCTAGTTTAAAGCTCTCCAAATGAGCCCTGCTAATTCGTGCCCCAGCATCCTTTTGCCTCTGTGAGATAAACCTTTCCCACTTGTCATTGTCCAGACCGGTGCCCTATAAAACCAGCCGTTATCAAAGAATCCAAAGCCCTGCCTGTAGCACCACTCTCGAAGCCAATCGTTTATGAACTGAATCTTCCCATTCCTTCCCACATCATCAGTGGAAGATGGAAGGAGTGAGGAGAAGATCACTTGAGCCCCAGACTCTTTCACCATCCGCCCCAAGGCCCTGTAGTCTTTCTTCATCCCCCTCAGACTGCGGGAAGCAGCTTCCCCCTCACCTGTCTGGAAGATCAGCAGCGGGTAGTAGTCTGTCGGGTGCACCAGGCTGGGGAGCGCCCTCGTGATATCCCTGATCCGGGCTCCAGGCAGAGTACACACTTCCCTATGATGAGGATCAACTCTGCATATCGGGCCCTCTCTTCCTCTCAGAAGGGAATCGCCTACTACAATGACCCTTCTTTCTTTCTTATCAGAGGCAGTCTTGAGGTGCAAAGTCGACCACCTTTTCCTATGTGGCCTTGTGGGCTGGCCTTGCCCCACTTCTCACCTACCTCCTTCAAGATCCAGGGCCTTGAACCTATTACAGAGGGACACCTGGGGAAGCAAGGCAGGAAGGGGGGAGGGTTTCCCACGATGCTGAACTGGAACTCGCTTCCAACCCTCGTTGTCTTTTTGGTCCCCTACCTCTGTGCAACAGCTACAGGGCAGGGGCTGTCTCGGGCCATTCCCCTCTGTCTGAGAGGGCAGGGGGTCCTTCCCCTTTTGGGGGGTATCTCCCTGGAACCGTTCCGACTGCCACGCCAGGGAGTTACTCCACCAGTCGATCTCCCTTTCGCACTCCCTGATGGTCCTCAGCGTCTCAACCTCCTCCTTAAGTTTAGCCACCAGGCTAAGCAGATCTTCTACCTGCTCACACCTCACGCGGGTGGAATGCTGTCCTCCCTCCCCCAGCAGCAGCAGGCTCTGGCACTCCCTGCATCCAGAGACCTGAACAGCCACGGTTTGGGTCGGGGTCTCTGTCTGAGTTGCTGCAGTCATCTTACTGCAAGCTCTCTTTCTGGAGGCGACCATATTGGTCAGCAGTCTGGGACACCAGCAACAGGGTCAGCAACACGACCTGCTAGCCTCCTTCCACCTAGCTTCTTTAGAAATTTATCTGATGGACCCAAGAGGACAGAAACACTTAGGCACGTAGAGGACGGGTAAATGTTCTACTGTCTTAAAAATAACCAGTAAAAGGCTTTTATTTTATGATGATCTTGAGACGCAGCGTTCACTACAGAAGTGCTCTATTTCACCAGCAGTTAAGACTCCCTATTTCGGAGGAGTATGTGAGCTTAAGATGGATGTTCTCTTTGGTTGGATTTCCTTGTGTCCTGGGTTCAGCAGCAGCAGTCATGTTTCTCCTCCTTGGTAGCTGGTGCAGTGCAGTGTTTTGACTTTCGGCTCAGGAACAGAGCTGATAACAAGGATGTTTTGGTTTGGCCAAGGACCTTGTGAGCCTCATGCTCTGCCAGGGAGGAGGGGAAGCCAGGAGGAAGCAAAGACAGGACACCTGACCCAAACTGACCAAAGAGTATTCCATACCACAGCACGTCATGCCCAGGATGTAACTGGGAGTTACCTGAAAGGACTGGGAGACTGTGGGGTTGGAGGAGGTATGAGTTGGTGCTTAGTCAGGCTTGGGGGGCAAGTTATAGTCGGCTGGTGGTGAGGTGATGTATTCTCTTCCCTTGTTATTTCCTTTATCATTGTTATTATTGGTGGTAGCAGTAGTGATTTGTGTTATGCCTTAGTTACTAAACCGTTCTTATCTCAACCCGTGGGAGTTGCATTCTTTTCGATTCTCCTCTCCGTCCCTCTGGGAGTAGGGGGAGGGCAAGAAGGGGGGGGAGTGAGTGAACGAGTTACCTGACTGGGTTTAAACCACGACACCTTGCTTTCTTTTTGGGAGTTTAATACCCCTCTGGGATCAGTTATAGTGCAGAAGGAAATATGTTTGATTCACACTTTTCTCCTCCTGCAAATTCCTCCAGGGGACAAATAATTCTGAGCTTGCCAAGTCAGCACAGTTACAAATGTGAGGCTGTAAAATGGAGATTAAGTACCCAAAGGGCTGAACCCCTTGAGAAGGCTGAAGGAAGTGCAGCTGGTTACCTGAGAGATGAACTTCAGCTTAACACTAAAAGAGGGTCTAAAGTGCAACTCTCCCCATAGCCATTACATTTGACTTTTAAGGAAACAAATACAAGCAAATATAATGGGTTACCCTACATGAAATAAAAAAAAATAAAAATATGTATTTGAATATTTCCTATGCAAATACATAGGAAAATTAGGTACACAGTTTCCCTTATCAGTGTTGCAGATAGTGGGGACTCCAGGCATAACACAAGAGTTTTGTACCTCACACATTTCCTGCATGCAGGGATGTGGAACATTCTTGTACAACAGAGCAGCAAAACTCAAGAGAACTCACCTGGAAAGCATTAGAAACAATCTGTGTTGACCAAACTGTTACCCTTAGCCTGCTTCTCTTTCATTTCTTACATTTAGACAAGGATAAGAGTAGAATAATTGCTTTATTGAATGGTTTGCATAGCAGCGAGCATAGTGTTACTGAGGTACTAATCTCCACTGTAACATAAAAGATTGTAAATTGCAGTATGAATCTTTCTACAAAGACCAAACAGGCACATGGAAGGAGACTTAAGGGCAGATGTCTGATTATTCTACTCATCCAACTATTTAATGAGTAAAAGGACTGAAGTGCGACAAAAGATCAAAAGGCATGTAGTGGTGAAACAGTGCTCCAGATAAGCTCTTTATTTGAACAGTTATTTTTTTCCCTTTCCTTGGTTTTCAAAGTAGTATTCTATGAGCAATATATGAAAAGTATAGAAGTAAAAAGCAGTATCTTTTGCATGCAAAAGACAAAACAAAGGCTTACTGGAGAGCGCAGAACGATTGAAACAATTTGATCTAGCATAGGGTGAAATTTTTTCTTTTCCCTAAAATTCATGTTTAATTAGAAATCTTGGAATCAAGATGTCTGCCTCTGTGAACAGCACTGTAATTTTTCATTTTAAGATTCTTTTCTACCTGTCTATCTAAAAGGTGAAAGTAAGCATGCAAAGAATTAGAAATATACATTTGATGGTGACTTCAAATAGTATTTTAAATATTTAGGTACTTTCAGGGTTTAGTATAATCTTAATGGTATACTCCAAACTGATGTAAATTGTGACATAATTGCCATGAAGGTATTATAAACCCATTGTTACTGCCTCACATTTAAAGGTGATATTTACATTTTTATAGTACTTAACAAATAAAATGGATTTAAACAATTGTTGTGTTCTCATTTCTTCACCTTTAAAACCACCTTCCAGTCTGCCTAGGCAGCTGAATGGTGGTCTTAATTTGATTCATCAGATTACCTTTAAATGTCTTCTTTACCTTCCTGCATAAACATGAAGACCTGCTATCCAGACCTTATGAGAAGAATTTTTAAGAGGAAATTATGCAGCAACAAAGGAAGAACAAAGTAAATGTTTAAAAGTAAGTCATTAGGGAAGGAAATGAAGCAGAATATCATTTTCTCAAGTCATTTGAACAAACTGATCAGGACATAAGGTGAACTTTTTGACCTATTGGAAAAAAATCTAAAATCTTACTTAATTCAGCTGGCAACACTAATGATTTTTACAACTTTTGTAGACAGTGACATCTCCAAACAATGTCCCATTTATCATCTGAAAGAGATGTCCATATCACTGTATCAAAAGCAAAAGCAACATACATGAGATCACCAACAGGTTTCTTCCAATATGGTGCTCTTCCTCAGGAAGTGCCTTGGCTGTGTACCGATGTCTAAGGCAGTATGTCTCAGCCTCCACCTACTGCGTCTCTAACCAGCTTACAGTCCACAGCAACCTGTCCACCACTCATGCTTGGGCCTCTTTCATCATGTGTTTTCTCCTACTCTATGAGAAGGTTTTATCATACAATCAAACAGCCATCTCTTATCTCTGGATCCTTTTACTGACTATCGAAGCATTACGCTGTACTGTTTTTTTCCCTGCACTTCAGACTTTAAAATGTGCCTTCTTTCATTTCCAAAGGCTTTCCTGTTGTTCTACACACACTGCTGGGCAATGAGGATAGATATGCAAAGCATATCTGTTAGTTTTAAAGCAATTTTCACTCTTCAGTATTTTCCCAGCATTAGCCTTTCCTTAGCACTTTTATCAGACATAGGTGCCAAGTTCCATATTTTACTTTGTTAGCAGTTCAGTTTCAGAAGCATTTTCTTTCTTTCAGACATTTCTGATTTCTTGCAATGATTTTGGGATAACTACAGTGCTCCTTCTGAGATATATATTTTAAGAGAAGAGCAGCTTAGTTAAAGTCAGTCTGGGAACAAATGAGGAGTGTGGTAGCTTTGGGCCCAGAAGACTTTTCTGCTGAGGAGTTTACAATCTTGAGTTGAATAATGCCATTAGTGACCTGCAGGATTGTCCAACCTGTGACAGGTTTTGTGTGTTCTCATGATTCTGAAAAATAGTGGCCTTGCTAGCACCTTCCTGATCTTAAGAGAAAATAACGTTTCCCCTTGTTCATGGAATGCCAGAATCACAGAATAGTTAGGGTGGGAAAGGACACAGGCAGGGACACCACACTCTAAGCCATGTCACCCAAGACTCCATCCAACCTGGCCCTGAATGCTGCCAGGGATGAAGCATTTACCACTTCTTTGGGCAACCTGCTCCAGGGCCTCACCACCCTCACAGTAAAGAACTCCTTGCTTATAGCTAGAAGAAACTTCCCCTGTTTAAGTTTGAACCCATTACCCTTTGTCTTATCACTACAGTCTCTGATGAAGAATCCCTCTCCAGCATCCCTGTAGGCCCCCTTCAGACACTGGAAGGCTGCTATGAGGTCTCCATGCAGCCTTCTTTTCTCCAGGCTGAACAGCCCCAACTTTCTCAGCCCAGCTTCATACGGTTGGCTTTCTGGGCTGCGAGCGCACACTGAAGCCAGCTCATGTTAAGTTTCTCATTAACCAGTACCCCCAAATCCTTCTCCGCAGGGCTGCTCTGAATCCCTTCTTTGCCCAACCTGTAGCTGTGTCTGGGATTGCCCACACTGAGGTGTAGGACCTTGCACTTGGCATGGCTGAACTTCGTAAGGTTGTCATTGGCCACCTCACAAGCATGTCAAGGTCCCTCTGGATGGCATTCCTTCCCTCCAGCGTATCAACTGAACCACAGAGCTTGGTGTCATCGGCAAACTTGCTGAGGGCGTGCTCAATCCCACTGTCCATGCCACTGACAAAGATGTTGAACAAGATCAGTCCCAACACCGATCCCTGAAGGACACCACTCATTACAGATCTCCAGCTGGACACTGAGCCATTGACCACAACTCTTTGCGTGAGGCCATCCAGCCAATTCTTTGTCCACCGAGTGGTCCATCCATCAAATTGATGTCTCTCCAATTCAGAGACAAGGATGTCGTGCGGGACAGTGTCAAACACTTTGCACAAGTCCAGTTAGAGGCCATTAACTGCTCTACCCCTGTCCGTCAGTTCTGCAGTCCCATCATAGAAGGCCACCAAATTGGTCAGACATGTAAATCCTCAGCATATTGGCCTTAATAGAACAAGAAAACTGCCAAACAGTTGGTGTTGGTGCTTCATCTACCAAAACACCATGTATCTGCCCTCTTGTGTTAAAGATCTATTCATGCAAAGAGCTGAAACAAAAACTCACACCTAAAATCATTAGTATTAAAAAGAAAAAAGTTATTTAATAAATATTTTTCTTTGCACTTACTTTCCAGAATGATTTTTGTCTCTATTGAAGACAGTTAAACAGATGTTTTACCTCCACTGAAACATGACAGAAATGTCCTCATTTATTCTAAATTGCATCTGACATTCTGATATCATCAGACTACTTCAGGCACTCCAGCTATTGAACTATTTCCTGAGGAAATACTACTTAAGTTGGCAACACTATTACTGCTCTTATTATAAGGTAAACAAATGCTTAGAAAAAGCACTACAGTGTTCATATGTTATTCAGAGGTTTACTGTGTAGGCTTCTGTAGTGAGGTCATGGGGGGGCACTGATCACTAAAAACAACATTCTTCTCTGATGCTATAAATCTATTGTCTCTCTTCCACAACACCTTCTTTTGGGGACTTTCCTGTCTTTGTTAACCTTTTGACATTTTATAGTTGTCCTCTAAAAAGGTTTTTCTGCTTTATCTTTTAAAAGATTCAGAATGCTACTGGGAAAAAAATAAAGTAGACAGGCATTTATGAATTAGAATCATTCTTTCTCTGGCAATAGAAATCCCATGGTTTTCACATATACTTAAGAAAAACAGGAGGAAAAAAAAAGTTTGGCACTTAAGAAAAAAAAAGAAAACAACTCACCAACACAAAAATATCAACACTTCCTTTCACACTTTCATACTCTTTCCACGCTTTATAGTTGTTCCCTTGACTCCTTTTCCAGGGAAATCTTCCACTGTCACAAATGTAACCACTGCCTCAGGCTAAAGATGTCTCTTGTCAAAACAAGTATTTTTGTCTTAAAACAGATGGCATATTTTGTATGGAAGCCTGCTCCCTTTTGGGCAAAGTACTTTTACTGTGATCAGCACCCACTAAACACCATACAGAAAATGGAACCACTGGGGAAGAGCTAACACCCAAAGGAAAGTATTCCAAATACTCCAGGCAGACCCTTCTCTTATCTCCTGTTTCCCTGCTCTGACAAGGTGTGAACAAACTTCTCTGGGCACAGACAGACCTTCACAAACTTCAGCTGTGTGCTCTGGAGTGTCAATGGAAGTGTACAGGGACAAATGTTTCTTCCCAGTGCTGACAAAAAAAAAGCTTGGGTTGGGGTGCAGTTACAAAAGTCTTTCTCAGGGAGCCCCAAACTGCCTCTGAATGCTTTAGGAACTGAAGTGCCTTTCCAGAAATACATTAAAAAGTAAAACTGCTCTTTGTAGCACAGAGGCTGACCGACTGACTGGCCTCATCGTGAGTTAAGAGTGGCAAAATAAAGCAGGTTCCTCTTTTAGACCTAGGTCATCTGTCATCTGAAACAGTCTGCAGTATCCTGCTCTATATAAGGTACAGAAATTATTGCAGGAACAAAAATAACTGGCTTTTCATACTTCTAGAATAGGCAAGTTTCTACAAAACTGATCAAGATTTCTCAGTGCCACTTTCTATGGAAAATGTGGCATGTTACCTTATTCTTTGAAAAGCTCCTGGTAGGAGAATATAGCAAGGCTAATGTTCTACTGCATGGGCACTAACTTACAATGGCTCATCTCTTGCTGGCAATTACACCCACAGAAGTCTGGAAGAAAGGATAAGCATTTTTATGTTATTTTTTTGAAAGGAAGATGGGCTATGAGCTCACGCAGCCACACTCCCAACATTAAACATCAGTTTCTTAACATCTCTGTAATGTGGGTTTCTTTTTTTTGTAATTAGGAACCAGATCAAAGGAAGACTTCTCTCCAAGTACAGCATCCTCCAGCTCCTCCTGACTAGCTTTTGTGAGGACGTGTACATCAGAAAGGTAAAACTGCACTGCAAAAAAGCTCCTCATACCAATTAGTGTGTCAACGAGTTCACACTCAAGAAAAGACTAGGTCTGCGTCCTTTCCTCATACAGCCCTATATGCTCAGAACAAACAGTACAACTAAAGCTCAGTTCTCATTGCTATAAAGAACGGATCAGGCTCTTAGTATGCAGGAATACCCTTTAGGCAGCAAACAACCTCTTGGATTAACTGTAACCTCACTTCTCACATAAAACATGAGAATGTTGCAGAAATGCTATATAGAGAGAAGCAGGAGCCTTCTCCTCCTGTACCACAGAGGAAGCCTATTTTCAACACCTAGACCAGTGAAATACTCTTGACAAGGCCGGTTTATCACTCTGGGCAGAGAGAGGATGCACCTGGCCTCAGTGTGTTATGGGCCATCAGGCAGTATTTCCCTAGCTCTTGCATGACAAACTGCCAGGCTGGAAAAACAAAGAGCTTATTTTCAACCTTCTTTTCTCATGTTGTACCATCCTCTGTGCAACATCAACGGTTACATTGCTAAATGGTCTATAGGTAATTGTTGCTACAGATAGTTGCTACACCAGGATACAAAAAAACTGCCTCCATTTGACAGAACTTGTTCCTCAGGAGTCAGAGGCAATTGGATTTCACACTAGCAACATCACTCCCTCAACACACCACTGCTTCCATGTGAAAACATCTCTGCATCCTCTGCAGAAAGGGATTGAGTTCACTCTCCCCTTACAGAACTCTTCCCCTGAACTTCTGTATGTAGGATACCTGCGGACCAGATCTTTGCTGCATCCACTGGATGAAGATACTCACACAGCTGTTGAGCTCACTTGAAGCAGCATGAGATTCCTTACCGACTGCACAGGGTAACTGAGGACAGAATAGTTACTCAAAGCCTTTCTCAAAGCATTCTTAATTCTGGAGTGTCCTGCTGTGTGCATGACCGGAACTGTTGAGAGCAGTGCTCTTCCTCTTGATACTCACTATAAATAAGTCATCATTCTCAGAAACCTGCAAGATGGAGTTGTGAAAAAGACAGCTAATTCCATGATCCTATTTATAAAAATAACCCTTACTTAAATATACTGCTTGTTTTACCAACTTTTGAGCAAAATACTGCAGAATTCATATGTATTCTTTGAAATGCAGCACTGAAATCTAACACATTATGTCAAAGATGACTTGTTAATGCTGCTTCCTTTACTTAGATTCCTCATATTTCAGGTATTGGAGATTTTTCACCTTATCAAAAAATTCTTAAGTTTGTTTTTTGTGGGTTTTTATTTCTTTGTTTGTTTGGATTGAATTTTGGTTTGGTTTTTTGTTTGTTTGTTTGTTCTCTGTAAAGTGAACAAGTTATAAACGTGATTCAAGTTATAAAATTTGGGCTAAGCTTCCCAGAGTGGGAGCTCATCCATGAAAAACTGCCTAGCACACTTACTACCTTCCTTTTCTATGCTCTCTCTAAAAAAAGACAAAAAGGATTTTTTAGTTTAAGTTTTTCTGCAATGTATTTTAAAAGAGGTTTTTTTTTCTGGGGGGGAAAGATGTCTTTCTAGCAGATTTCAAATGCCAGGCTTTGAATCTAGATTAAAAAACAAACTTTATACTCAAGACTACAAAAATCAAAACTAGTCTGCAAAAACTATTAAGACATTGTTTTAAACTGAGCCCAATTCCTTTGAAATTTGTAGAGCCAATTTTTTGTAGAGCGAATTTTTAAATGCAGAACTACACATTTTAGCATTTTAGCTTTACTAGCCCACAGATGTTCCCAGTCACACTGGCTTTAGCTAAGAGACAGTACACTGACTTCCACATGTTCTAGAGGCAGTTGTCTCAAAAGTTTTATGATTTTTGTTTTTTTCCTTTCCTTTTCTCACTTACTTCATTATTTCATTGAAACAGTGGGAAACGGTGAGAGAAAGACTATCCAAGACATTAGGGGTAGGCTGTGGCTGATGTACCTTATGCTGACCCCTGGTCCTTTTATTCATTTTACCGAATCTGTTTCTTAAGATAAGGATTTTTAAGTCTTAAAAACCATTTAAAAGCTCTATCTTTTTTTACTTTATGATCTTAAAATACTTAGTCAACTGTATGCTGTTTCCTTAGTACATATTCTACTCTAACACTTCCTGTCTCTTGTTTTCTCTAGTTACCTCCAACCACAAATGTTATTCCTGTCAATTCAACTCCATCCCCACCCTAGGAGTTGCCTCATGGATTTGCATGGCTGGATTTACATACCACAGTGCCATAAGTCTTACTTTTACAAAAGCTTTTAGCACCTCACATTTTACCTCTACTCAGTTTCAGTGCTGAAAGATTCCTTGTGTTGCCTCCTTTCGTTTTGAAGGGAACAGAAGTTGTTGGATATGTCATTGGACAAATTGTCCAACAGCTAGGCAACATCAACTACATAAACTTGCTGCTGAAACCTTAAATTAATGGATGAAAATGCAAATACTACACAACAACTTTGTGATCACATTATTTTTATTATGACTAAATAAATATTGATAATTGTATCCTCTACTGCATACAAGAATAGGGAATAATCCCGTAAAGCCCAGGGCTGCTGCTTCTCACAAGAGTGATCAAAGGGCTTACGTTAAACTGAAAAAATTAATAATGCTTCTCGGCGCAAGAATTAGGAATGTTTATCTGTAAAAGTGTTCTTATCAATGCCAGCTGATACATAAACCATCATCTCCTCCCCAAGATTTTCTTCTTTTGTCAAATGCAAGCAAACCCAGTGTTATATTGGATTACAGAACTGTCCACCTGTAATAAAATGCTACTTTTATTCCTAAATTAGAAATTAAGAATCTGATTCTGCAAATCCTTACAGGGTGAAAAGCCTTCATTCTTATGACTGAACCTTACTACTCATGCTCAGAAACACCTGTAAAATGCGTTCAGTTTTTTAACAGGCACCCTGAATGATACAGGCACTCTTGCCCCACTGGAGTAATTCACTTAGGCATGCACCTACTTTAAGTGAAAAAGAAGTAATTTTAAATAGCTCATTGGAACAGTCTTCTTGCAACTCACATTGAAAGGTAGGTAAGTGTTGTATTCCTTGTAGTTATGATATGAAAACAGACAAGTTCCCTTTTTCAGATGTGTTATTCTGGAACTAAATGCATGCAACCAAAAGCAGATTCTGGCACAGCCTGTCTAATGTGTACACAACAGATCTCGAGGCACTGATTCAAAAGTCTATAAAGCTGGAAGAAGGATAACACTATCTAGTATCTTCAACAGATCCAGATGCAAATACAGTTTCTTACAGTCATGTAAGACTCACTGCTTTCTGCTAAATGCTGCATATTGGAATAGCATTAGGAAGGAAAAAAGTGTGATTCGCAAAAACTAATTATGATTGTGAGACCACAGCCTCTGAATCAACATGTATTTCAGAAGTGACTTCTCCCACTTCCAGTGCCTCTGGCATAACAGATACAAAAGAAAGGATGGGAGACTAAGGAAATGCCCCTACATTATTTTTTTTTTCATCAGTATCTTCAAAAGTGCTTAAATCCAGCTTTTTACAATTTCACATTCAATCTTCAAAACTGTTAGTTTGTGCTGACTGTGACAAGGCAGTGCTTCTAAATATAAATTTCAGGTTTTGCCTTCTGCGACTTCAGATGAAATTCTGCTTTTGTATCAGAATTACAACACTGCAAATGGGAGAACTGCACACTTCTTCTTTGCTCTGCCAAGCTGGTAACATTTTCTAGCACATGCAAAACCAGAACACTTCAAGTGTATTTCTCTTGGGATTTTGCAGTCATTCATTTTAATCTTTCAGCCATTTTTGAGCATTCTGATTCCAAACCCCTTATTTCAAATTAGTCTTCATCAGACTACAATCTTTCTCCCCTCACAGGATAACTGTCAGAATATAAACTTCCTTATTTTCTGTTTATCGCTCAATGCTCAACAGAGGGATGAAGAAAAAAAAAAAGTCACAGTTCCTCTAAATGGACTTGTCCTACAACATGCTGTGCACTGCTACAGTTCATGGTCTCTAAGCCTGTGAAAACACACAGCTCTGCACGCTTATACTAGCTCTGTACCATACGGCTGTGCCTGTAGATTAGGCTGTAGATTCACCTCAAGGGCTGCTCAGCAGATCTAAGCTTCTGTGGATGGAAAGCACTTGACACAGGCCTAACAGAAAAGAACATTTTATTTTTTTTTTTCTTAAGGTAGTGTCCTGGGCTCAGGACTCCCTTGGAAGTAAGAATTTTGTTTTAAAATGGAAATACTTTACAATATATCATGTAATTTTGCCAGACTGGGACTATACTTGCTACTCTCCTACTGGAGTCAGCATCACCTAGCAGAAGTATCGCTTATCTTTCCCCAAATAAACATAACTTCAAACTAATACAGCCAACTACAACACAAACTTTATGCAGCACAGAAGAAAAGTGAGTAATGCTGGCAATGCACAAAATGAAGAGCAATGGCTCTGGCATCCGGCTTGAAATATTCAGCTACTTAAAGCATGTCTAGTAATACACTACAGTTGCTTTCTTGGAAACAAAAGAGGGAAGTTTGATAAGAAAGCGACATATTTTTAAACCTATTTTGCCAGGCATCAAATCTTTGACACGTTATGCGCCGTTCATAGAGAAGCCCCGCGCTTGTGTACACTTGCTTTGTTGAAAACCTACCACAGTAGCGTACCGAGACATAATGAAATCGACTTTTTTGTACTCAAGCTGTAGATCTGCGCTCCTCAAGTGCCAGGCTTTTTCACAAACGCTGCAACAAGCAGCTTTCCCGCTCGCTTTCCGCCTGGCGCAGTTCCAACAAACACCTCCCTTGAGCAGACTGCCGCCGCTCCGCCGCCGCTCCTCACGCTCCCAGCGCCCAGTGCCTCTCCGCTCGCTGGTGAGCGCGCCCGCCCGCCTCTCGTTTCTGCCGGGCCCCCAGCACCCTTGGACCCGCCGGACGCGGCCCAGCTCGCCGTGTCCATGCCCAGGGCCGCTACTCACCGCTCCCCTCTGGTCTCTCCGCACCGCGCCGCCCCTCGCGCCCGGCGTCTGCTGCCGCTACTTCTGCCGCTGGGAGAGAGCCGTCAGGGAGGCAGCCCTCGGGCGGGCAGCTTCGCCGTGCCGGGCCGTGCTGTGCCGGGTCAGGGTACAGCCCGGAGCAGGGCTGGAACCGCGCTTAGCGCCGCGGGTGCCGTCGCTTCCTCGTTTTCTCTCGCAGCCGCGGCCACTTCCTCAACGGGGTGTCGGCGCGCTCTCCCTCCTCCTCAGCGGGCGCAACCGGTGTGCCCCCGGCCCCTTCTTTCGGGCGGCAGCCCCGGTGGGAGGGCGCCGACCCCGGCGGCACGGCACGGCAGGGCACGGCAAGGCAAGGCACGGACCGCTGCAGGCTCCATGCCCCTCCGGTGTGGCTTTTCCCGAGGGGTTGTCCCGGGACCCTGCGATGCGTGTCCCCCACGGTGCCGCCTGCGGTGGCTGTTGCTGGGACCCCATAATGTGGGTCTCCGTGATAACCCGGCGATGTGGGTCCCTGTGGCAGAGGCTGGCTCTGTAAGGTGGGCACAATATTGCTCAGCACCACGCCTGGGACAGAGGGTCAAAGTGTATCAAGTGCGGGCTTCTCCCTACAGGAAAAGGAGTATGTACACTTCGGTGAATATTTTACGTTCTGTCTTTTGGTGTACTTTGGTAAGAAGATAACTCTTGGAGGGTTTCCTTTTGGAGCTACACAGGGTCCTAGCGTTGCACAGTATCTCCCTTCCTGTTATATTTCATTCCACACACTCCATATTTTAATCAAAAATACTTCCTGTAGCAGCTCCACGTGTGATGGAGACTCCAGTGTGCCCAGACACCGAACTGAAGGGAAGTCCCTCTTGAAGGCCTCCTCAGCACTCTGTGTGACAGGGAATTAATTCCCGCTGCAGACAACCCCTCAGACCCAAAAGGTGGCAACTGCTGTTTGCCTGGGACTGTCCAGGGGTGACATGCCCCACCTGTGGGTCATAACAGGGCTGATGAGTGGCATGAGGAGCCTCGGCTGCAGCCTGAGCACTCAGGTTCCCTTTAGCTTTGACTATGCTGCATGACACTGTGGTCCTGTGATGAGTGTGGTTACCTCCTAGTGGGAAGTAAAGAGAGCTTCCTTCTTCCCAGCAATATATCAGTGCTAGCACTGATGTGGGACACTGGCCTTATTTTAGAGCAGTGGAACACTGGCTCTCCTTCCACGTTGCAAAATGGCCCATACATCCCTTACAGTTAACAGAGTTGCCAAAGTACAAAACTCTCATATTTCATACCAGTTACAAAGGTGTCTGGTTTTGCTTGATTTCAATGAGATTTTTGGTAATTGCTGTAGTGGTGATGTGTTTCTTACTGGCACTACCTACATATTAGAAAAAAGAGAAGAACTTAAAAATACTTAATTCTTTGACATGTTTTGATGGCACAGTATCAATATCCAAGTGTGAACAGAGCATAATCTGTAGGAAGCACCTTTTAGAAAATCATTATTGGACTATGAACTGGTTTTTAAGGAGAAGTCTCATCTTAAATAGGTGAAAAAATCATCAGTACTGCAGGGGCTTTAAATTATGTATGAGCAACTGTACTGGACCTGATTCACATGAAATTAACTTTCTTCACAATAGCCAGTATAGTGCTGTTTCTTTGATTTTGACTTAAACAGTATTGGTAGCACACTAATAAGCTGTCTTATTCCAGCACACTGGTTGCAAAACATTGAGGCTTTCTCTGTTTCACATTCTGCCCCTGTCCCCAGCGTGTAAGCTAGCAGTGGACAAGAATTTGGGACGGGGCACAGCCAGAACAGCTGCATTCAACTGACCAAAGGGATGTCCCATACCATATACTCAGCAATCAAAACTGGGGGTAGATGAAGAAAGGTGGAGGGTGAGGGATGTCTTCCAAGGTGGCCACTTCTTGGAGACTTACTGGGCAAACCCTGTGTTTGCAGGAGGTGATGAGTGACAACCTAGGTATCATTTGGTTTGGGTTTTGTTTTTACCTTTCCTTCGTCTATTAAACTGTCTTTATCTTAATACACCACTTTCTTGATTTTGATTTTCTTATTCTGCCCTCAGTCCTGCTGGCGGGGGCAATTGAGCGATTTGCTGTGTGGGTGCTTGGCTGCTGGCCTGGGTCAGCTCATATCAGAGAAGAGGGGAAATCCTGCAAGGGAAGTAAATATTTTTGGTGCTATCCATTGTTTACTTTTTGTTTCATGCAATTTTATACATTATCATATATTTTTGTATATGTTATTCTGAAGCTTTTCTGGTCCTGTGTAGCTGACTCGATAGGAGGCAGGTAATTGGCGAGATAAAATAATTCCTCTTTTTGTCTGGCAAAATTTCATCAAGTATATCTGGGTTTTTTGTAAAGATTCGGTGAATTTGTGGAATCTCCCACCCAACATGAATATATACAGTAGAAACCAATAGTTTGTTCATAGCCTCCCACTAATGCTGTCTAATGACCAGAGCAATTAACTTTGTAATGCTCCGTGGTTTTGGGCGAACACCTGAGGGAGTGTCAACACTTGTTATTGCAGTACGATTTGAAAGACCTCTGCTTTCAGGAGGCATGACATTTGCCTAATATCAGGGCACATCTAATGTGCTGGGAGACTTTACAACTACATGTCTACATGCTAGGTCATTCAGTGCTCTGGCAAAATTTTAACCCTGAGGTTGGACTTAACTTTTACTGCAGATTAAGTCCTGATTTTTTTTCTGATACAAAAACCATGAATAATTTCTCATATACCATGACACTGTTGCAGTCATCAGCTGCTCTGGTGGTTCCACACATGATCTACTATTTTCTTCTGCATAGTGAAAGCAATTGGGATGACCACTTGAACTCACAGGACTTAACAGGTGGGAACAGACCAGTGCTGCTGTTGGTGATGATGGAAGTTACACTACTGGTTTGTTTCAAATCTGTTTTTTATCATATGATCAGTCATGATAAAGTCGATTAACTGATTTAAAAGAATATTCCCAAATATAATTTCTTTACTATACTGACTCTAGGATCAATACAATTTAGGAAAAGTAATTACGTATCCAAGCCTTTCCAAACTTTGGAGATTTGGAGTTATGTAGTGTTTATTCCGTTGTCTTCTCATTTGGTTAACAGATAATACAAGCAGGTATGTTGAAATTGAACTTTTTTAAGCTAAGCTACCACACTGAAGCATTATTATTTATTTCATTCTCCTGAGAGATTTTTTAGGTTGGTTTATGGCTTGGAATTTGGAGATGTACTTTTGCAGAAGTAGTTTGCACTGGTGGAAGTCTGCTCTGGTGCAAAGGGTACTACTGCAGCTTACTCTCAAAACAATTACAGACTGGAGCTAAGCATTTTTTTTAAAATGCCATCTCTCTTTCTGTTGTAGGAAATGCTGTAAGCTAAGATGATGCTTTGTTGTCTGATTGAATGTTAAATGTGACTGTCTCATTTGAGGTTCAGATTCTTGATACTTGGCCATACTTACAGCTAAAGGTCAAGGGTCTCTATGAGAGAAGCAATTAATGTCAGCAAGATGGGACTCTCTACATCTATATAAAGGGAAGAATGCTGAAGTGACTCATTTTGCCTAAGGAATATAAAATTTCTGTACAGTTCATTGAGTTCAGTCATGGCTCGAACAAAAATACATGCTATTTGGGAGTTATTTATTGTCTACTTCATTTTAATTTTGATGGAAGCAGTGATTCAGTGTTGGCACAATAGCAGTAAACAACATTTAGAGAAAATTAAAACCCAATACCCCAAAAGCAGTGTTGTGACACAAAAGCAAATTACACTCAGAAAGAACTGAGCTGGATCAAAAGCTACAAAAAGTAAAAACAATAATCTCATATCCTTTGGCCCATTTCTGTTTACCAAGGAGTAGCAAAGATCCCTAACAGCAGAGATCCCATGCCTGAAGGGATTCCATATATTGTAAATACCAGCCATTTGTGTTTCCACAAAGGTTTTACTTACTTGTAGCTGAATATAACTAGAAAACAGTAGCAACAAAGTCTAGGCAAATTACACAGAAATAGACTGGGGGAGATGTGCTGCAAATTAATTGACCTGCCTGCCTATTATAAGAATCTAGAAATTCTTAATATTTCCATTATATACTAATTTACTACTTTGACTAGAAATCTTAGTAGCAATATTATGTGCTATATGAAGTTAAGAGTAATAATTCAGGGGCTTTGAGGTATTTTCTGTATCAACTAACGCTAAATGTAATGATATCTGCATTATCTTATGTCTGTAACAATTTAAATACCACAATTTTTCATGCAACAGTCACGTTTCTGATGTTTCCCCTCTATTTTTACCTTAAAACAAATAAATGGATCATGATCATTATGTATGTCTGTTGTAAAACTTGATAATTTTGCTTGCTGGTGATTAAGAGTTGTCTCAGGATGAATTCACTGCATGTGGAAGATCATGAAGTGAGAAGGTATGTTATCTACATTTTTAGATTTATGTGGGACTTTGCAGGTTAAGATTGTGGATTAGCTGAGAAAAGATGTTTTCTGAATTTACATGACTTTACAAAATACACTTATGTTAAAGTGAAGATGTAGGCTTGGGCTGGGCCAGTCCAATCCTTAAGACTTCATGTACCACATGCTCATGGCTAGTTAGCAGTTCTAGCTTTTGTTTTTATAGCAAAGATGTGTCTGTTTAAACCAGTATTAAAGAATAGTGTATTGTTTGAGACGAATGGCTAAAAGAAGCAAAAGCATATACAACAGCAAGTTATGATGGGACAAAAAGCAAGTCTTTTTTAAAAGCACATTGTTCACAGTGTTGCCTAATCCTAGCGTAGCAAATAACTAAGGCAGTGGGTAACAAGGAGCTGATAATCAGATTTTTAAGAAGTCTTGAGCAAAACCCTTAAGAAAAAGGTATTATGAAGAGAATGGGCAAGCTCTGCTGTGGAGAAGAACCAGCATAAAGTTTTTTTAAAAGATAAAATACATAATCATCTTCTAAGTCTCAAGTAACTGGGGGGAAAGATTCTGTTTCAGCACCATTCCCAGAAGCATTTTAGTCTGTACAATGCTGGATCTATAGCCCTCTGAGAGCCATCTTGGACTGCCTCAGTCATCAAACAAGAACAGCATTGGAAGCCTAGTGTGTCAGAGCTGAGGACTGTATTGGTTTAAAGTCATATCCTCTGTGGAAGCCTTTTTTTATCACTGGTTACATACTGACATACTAGAGCATGAAGAGCACGTTTTCCTGGTGCATTTCCTTTTGGAATTCCCCCTGGCTGGGGCATCAGTTAATGGATAGGTATTTAAGCATCTAAAATTTTATTCTAAGACTGTTATATGTTCATGTGGATGATAAAAGCAGCCACACTTATGCTAAACCTAGGACATCGGTGAATAGAGACAATTGGACAAAAACTATAGATCCTTAAGTGTATGTAGAAATTGAAATAGATTAAAATGTTTCCAGTGTAAACCTACTAGTGGCACAGAAAACTCCTAGTTTTTTATTTTCAACTGAAACATGGTTGGATCTAGTACAACCTGTAAATAGTCAAAGTACTTAAATAGTATTATTTTTGTATTTATATGCATTCTTTCAAATGGTGTGAAGCTAATTCCGTATTGGCCTTCAACAGTATTTCTCCCAAATTCCATGTTCCAGAAAGACTGATTACTAGGGTATCTTATGTAATTTCTTTATTATGGAGCCCTTCTCTAATCACAAGGACTGGGGGACAGAAAAGAGAGAGAGAGGGATTCTGCAAAAGTCAGTTTGAATTTAGCTGTAGTTATGTTTTGTTTGTAACACTTGCCAGCTCTTTCCTACAGAGCCAGTCTATATCTTTGCACTGCAGTCTAGGAGCTTGTATTTGCTAAGATGTAGTGCTGGTGGAGTCTGCATCTGTGCATTTATGCTTAATCTATGAAACCCTTCTAGAAACTGAATTAGCTGTTATCCACAGTGCTCAGAGCTAATGATCTAAGCTAGACCCACATTGCTTCCTGAGGAAACAGTGTTCCCAATAGTAGGAAGTGCTCCTCTTTGAGAACAGGTTATGGAGACACCCAGTAGGTCTCTTTATGAAACCAGTTTATAATTGTCACAGATTCTGACTGATGTACAAAAAGCAGATGTACTCTTTCTTGATTAGTGCTAGCCCTGGAAAAAGTATGATGCATTTACACATCACTGCACCTGAATTAACGAGTCTCCTGTTGGATCTGAACTGACCTTGTATCCCAGTTATAAATATTCTTCCAACCAAGCAGCCAGGGGCTGTTTATAGCCTGAACCAGGCTATAAAATACTATGCAGTATTTTTTATAATGCAAAGTATTAACTATCTGTTCTCATAACCTACTTTCCAATAAGTTATGAGAACAGTCTTTACAGTCAAAATAAACACTTCTGTCATATCAGAGTCCTCATGGATAATTTAGTTTTAGTTTATTTGCTGCTGCAAGGTAGCTGGGGCATTCACACTGAAGCAACATACCTGAGAAGTTGTAACCCAAGGGATATCTTAAAGTTGCACAAGTAGTATTTTTCAGTTTTCCATCATATTTTGTTTTCAGAGAATTGATTTAGCACTAACTTAATTTTCTACAGACTGCCTCTGGATGAAAACCACATTGGAGTTAAAAAAAAACAAAACAAACTCAAAAAACCCCACAAGACCTGAACTGTTCTGAATGCTTTAAACACCACTGTCTTTTCCATGGTAGAATTGATTTAGGAATCCCTCCTTCACTGGATTGCAAGAATGTTAACATGTCTTCCAGTCCATAGAAGGAGCACAGTATGGCTGCTTAAATAAATACGCCGTTTATGATGGCACTCATTTCCTAATTTTGTACAGACAATAGGATTTTACCAGAAAGAAACTGTCCTTCTTACAGTTATAAAATAACATGTCCTCAAGAAGACAGATTTGCTGCCAAAAGACAGGAGGATTTAACAATCAGAGGTTACTAACTCAAAAACTTTGGGTTGGTTCTCTTCTTTTTCTTTAATCCATACTGTAAAAAAGATGCAAAATAAATACAAAATTTGGTGGGGCCCAATAACATGCTTTTCTTTGTATGTGTACATTTATGCACACATGCATATTTTAGACTTCTTCAAAACAATCTTTAATGGTCTATCTTTAACTAAATCAGTTTGAAAAAAGCATGGACTTAAACATATACTTGCCTTTAGAATTATGTAAGAGAGAGAAAGAAGTTATAAGAAAGAATTAAATCAACCATGTCAATTAAAAAGTGTTTAGAATAAATCATGAATATGGGACAGCTGAAAGATCTCATTTTCTAAATGTATGATGCAGTAGGCATAGAAAATGAAAATAAAAACGTTTCAAATTGGAGTTGTTTAAAAGGACCAGGTTTCTTTATCCTCTCCTGTGTGTCAAGATAGGGTTTTTATGGTGGGGTATTGAGCGAACCCCACTTTTCTGTGTTTAGTGTTTTTCAAGGGCAAATCTTGGAAGGGCTGTATGTGAATGCTGTACTTAGTATCTTCCTATTATAAAGGGGAAAAACAATCTCTTCCCCTCAGAATGTGAACAGGGGAAAGACTGTCTCAATCAGGTTTCTGTCAAAGGTGAACACGAGTGCATGTAAAAAATAATTTCTAACGTCTTGGGAACTGAAACTGATGGGGATCTCATAGCTTTAAAACAGAAAGCAGAAGTTAACTTGATTTTAATCTTATTTACATTGATTTCATACTACAGTGACCTTTCTATGTCTAGTAGACATCATTTTTTGGTTATGTCTACTAGACAGACATTTTGATTAATGCTTTCAAGTTTATCCTTTAAGCCTATATTATATGTTGTTTCCACCCATGGTCATAGTGAAATGGAACTCTTAAGAAGGTGCACTGAAAAGTTGAAGGAATGAGCCGCATATGAGAAAGGAATATTAATCTAAATTATTTTAAAAATGTAGACGTGATGCTTGAGTCAGAAAGATAAACAAAAGTATTTAAGGAGTAGCACTGGTGGGGCTTAGTCACACATGATACTGCAGGCAGCCCTGATTGGGAGTGGAAGTAAAAGCACTTAACTATGTCCAGTAACCTTAACCACATGTTAATAATGTACTTTCAGATGTGTAATGACCGCAGCTCTTCTAATAGCATAGGAGTACTAAAGAACTGAAGCATGCCATATGCTATTTTTTTTTTAAAGCTTAATCTTTCTTTCTTTGGGGTTTAGTCTCTCTTTTTTTTTTTTTTTTAATTTCTAAATGCATGATGAAGCAGGCATAGAAAATTAAAATTAAATAGTTTGAAATTTGGAGTTGTTTAAAAGGACCAGGTTTCTTCAGCCTCTCCTGTGTGGCTATATAGGGTGTTCATGATAGGCAAAATCCTCTTTTCTGGGTTCAGCGTTTCTCAAGGCATAAACCTTGGGAGGACTATGTGTGAATGCTGTGTGTAGTATCATTATGTTATAAAGGGGAAAAGCGATCCTTGAGACTGGAGACAGCTATGTAACAGAAAAGGTTTGAAAGCATTTGTGTTCAGAAGACTTCCAGTGGCTCCAGGTACCCACATACTCAGATCTGGGCTGTGGTGGTAGAGTCTCACTGAAACACCTGGAGAGCTGATCCTTGGTCCCTAGTCTAATTCACCTCTTGCAAGTCATACAGCAGTGTAAAGCCTAGTCTGAAGCAAAGCCTGTATTTGGCCTCTAAATGGTGCAGTTGCAAGGGTGGAAGGCATGGACCATGGAAAACGGAAATCATTGAGTCCCACCAGGTTTTTACAAAAACACTGTAAACAGATAACATTACCCTAGTTTGTGTTCAGTTATTCTTCCATTTTGCAGTTGGAAGACAGCTCCTTGGTGGTTGCTTTGTCTCACCAGCCAGACAAGAAAATGCTTATAAAGAGAACCATGTGTATATCTGTAATTGTCTTCTTCTAAATTTAGATTAGCTCAGCTTGGCTCATTCATATTTAAATACGTAGAAATCTGTGATAAACATTATTTTGAACATACTAGAAGTTCATCTGTAGGTATCTATATTGCTGTAAGGCAGTGGTACAGTCGATGCCCCTAGGGATAGCTAATCTACATTTTAATTACTTCCTACATCCACACACACAAGTGGATATTTGAAGTTCCTAGCATTGTCCTCTTGCTTCTGCTCTCTCTTACTACATATAAACACAACAGATACATATTCTTTATTTGTCATATCTGTAAATCTTGTAAGACATATAAATGGGTTTTCATCCTGATTTTCAATACTGTAAATGTCAGTGAAAAGACAGCATGGGGTTTTGCACAACTGTGCCCTTCATTAATACTTGTTGCAAATATTACTACTTTTGAACTTCTGTATGCTTAGCAGTGCCATATAGTGCATTAAACCAACTAAGGATGAGAATTTACTATGGATTGAATACAATAAATTACAGAAAAATCTTATGAAAAAGCATTAAATCTTTTACTTACCAAATCAATAAACATCTCGTTCAGAAGTTCTAAAACACGTTTGTAATGTGAGTGCACAATATAAGCTCCTGATTTATTTTTTGTATTTATTATTAATAATTATGTAACACCATAGAGATGTATGACATTTTAGGGATTATGAGGCAAATCTCTAGCCCTGTGGGTGTAAAACCAAACATGAAAAAGAATAATGTTGAGGTGTGTGGATAGGAACAAGGTGAAAATAAAAAAGAAAAAGGAAAAAGACAAGAGACCTTAGCTAAGGAAGCAGTAGGTAAGAAAATGTATCTGGTATGCGTTGGTACACATAAAAATAGTACAATAAAAGACCATCGAGGCCACAAAGTTAGATACTTTTAATTAAGAAATGCTTGAATTCAAGTTCATGTGCAAAGCTTTAAGTAATCCTATTTGTCTGCATATGTCTTCTGAAATTATATGGGCAATAAGCCATCTTTTCCAGGAACCGTGACTCACAGCATTGGCAGGGTAGACTTGCTCTGGCAGTGACACACGTTGGGTGGGGAGGAATTCTGCTGATGGGATTCCTGTGTTATTTTTCACTGCACTGGACATTGTTTGATGAATAAGGGATTGCCTGTGAGAGGAGTGCAGTGTCTTATGTACATGTAAAGGACACTAATCCTGCGCTGAGCCTCCTCTGTGAATTCTCTCCACTACAGTGGACAGTGCCTTCCTCTGTGTTAGTTTACTGTCATTTCAGTGAGGAAGGCCCTTTCTCCCATCTCCTTGTCGTCCTCCCTGGGAGGGTGGCTGTGACTGCCTGCGCAAGGAGGCTGGGAGGACACCTGATGCCCTGTCAGCCCGGATTGTAGTTTACTGCACTGCACATTTTAATAGGCATTAAGATAGGCATTAAGAGAAATCTTGATGAGTCACTTATTAAATAACTGCAAATCCCCACACGAACTAAATGAAGTAGGAACCTTGTGGAAAATTAGTTTGTGTTTATGGAATTAGGGTACCGTACAGCATAGACAACAGTGGAGCATATTATGGCGTTGTGGCTTAAGCCCAGGTGGTAACTCAGCATCATGCAGCTGCTCACCCACCCCCCTCTTCACTCCCCAGGCAGGATGGGGTAGAGAATCAAAAGAATGTAAATCCCACTGGTTAAGATATGAACAGTTTAATAACTGAAGTACAATATAAACCTACTGATACTGATAAGGGGAGAAAATATAAAACTAAAAGGGGAAAAGGAAAACCCAGAAATAAACACAAGTGATGCACAATACAATTGCTCACCACCTGCTGACTGATACAAGCCTAAACCAAGCAGTGTTCAGTCTCTTCCAGATAACTCCCCCAGTTTATATACTGGGCATGATGTGCTGTGGTATGGAATACCCCTTTGGCTAATTTGGGTGAGGTATCCTGTTTCTGCTTCCTCCTGGCTTCTTGTGCCCCTCCTCACTGGCAAAGCATGAGAAACTGAAAAGTCCTTTGTCAGGGTAAGCACTACTTAGCAACAACTAAAACATCGGTGTGTTATCAGCATTGTTCTCAGACTAAAGCCAAAACACAGTACTGCACCAGCTGCTAGGAAGAAAATTAACTCTATCTCAACCAAAACCAAGATATATGGACGTACTGACTTCAGTCCTGACCTTCAAGTTTTGGTAGCCTAACTTTGCAACTGTTAAAAAGAACTTAATCAGACTAAGACAAGAAAAACAAATATCTTTCCATGCCATATATCAAACCCTTATTTCACTATACAGAGGTACTAAAATTCATCACTGAATGGCTTACAGTATTTCTTTAATGTAGGCAAAACATATCTTTATTCTATGATTTTGAGGGGAAAAGACAAGCTGTTTCTAATAAAGTTTACATGTGAAATGATGAAAGATTTGATTTTATGCAGACAATGGAATGTGCAAAAAATCAATCTCAGGGTCGTGGTCTGATGAAGTTATAAGCAGCTGACAACAGGGCCTTCTGGAAAGGTCATGAAATTCAGATCTACGTAGTACTATAGCTCCATCTACAGCACTTTCCTTGTTCTATTTTTGTTTATATTCCTATTTCTCAAAGGCTAAAAATATTCAGATTATTTCAGGACTAGAAAGTGAGAAGGGGAAAAATAAATGTTTAATCTGATTCTCTTTTAGTCAAATATTCTTGTCTCATTTAGAAATGTTTCTGAAAGCTCTCCTTGTCATTTTAAGGATTTACAAGAAGCTTGTGAACCACGTGTTCATGTGAACTGTTTCATCCCAGAAGCTTAACCTAAAGACAGGCAATGTATATATCAGGTAAATATGGGTAACACGGAATGGAATGAATGACTGATGATTGAAGTCTTTATCTACTTGAAAAAAAAATGAAATATCTACTGAAACAAGGAGGCACAAAAGTACAAAATGTAATCAGTTCTAAGTAATGTTAAGTTTAATGGCTTGGTAATGGAAAATAACTGTGGTGCTTGAAGGTATCACAGTGTCACAGTATGCTAGAGATTGGAAGGGACCTCAAAAGATCATCTAGTCCAATCCCCCTGCCGGAGCAGGAACACCTAGATAATGTTACACAGGAATGTGTCCAGGCGGGTTTTGAATGTCTCCAGGGAAGGAGACTCCACAACCTCCCTGGGCAGCCTGTTCAAGTGTTCTGTCACCCTCACTGAGAAGACGTTTCTTCTCAAGTTTAAGTGGAACCTCTTGTGTTCCAGTTTGTACCCATTACCCCTTGTCCTATCATTGTTTGCCACTGAGTAGAGCCTGGCTCCATCCTCGTGACACTCCCCCTTTATATATTTATATACACTAATAAGGTCACCCCTCAGTCTCCTCTTCTCTAAACTATAGAGACCCAGCTCCCTCAGTCTTTCCTCATAAGGGAGATGCTCCACTCCCCTAATCATCTTAGTTGCCCTGCGCTGGACTCTCTCCAGCAGGTCCCTGTCCTTCTTGAACTGAGGGGCCCAGAACTGGACACAATATTCCAGATGCGGTCTCACCAGGGCAGAGTAGAGGGGAAGGAGGACCTCTCTCGACCTACTAACCACCCCACTTCTAATACACCCCAGGATGCCATTGGCCTTCTTGGCCACAAGGGCACAGTGTTGGCTCAGGGTCATCCTGTCGTCCACTAGGACCCCCAGGTCCCTCTCCCCTACACTGCTCTCTAACAGATCATTCCCCAACCTATACTGGAACCTGGGGTTGTTCCTGCCCAGATGCAGGACTCTACACTTTCCCTTGTTATATTTCATCAAGTTACTCCCTGCCCAACTCTCCAGCCTGTCCAGGTCTCGCTGGATGGCAGCACAGCCTTCTGGCATGTCAGCCACTCCTCCCAGCTTAGTGTCATCAGCAAACTTGCTGATAGTACACTCAATTCCCTCATCTAAATCATTGATGAATATATTAAATAATACTGGTCATTGAGGTAGCTGACATAGTTTCAGGCCCTCAGGACCTCAGTACAAAAGGTGTGAGAAAAGCAGAATAGGACAGGACCTGGGGATGGGGAGTATCTGGGACTAGCAGATGTCCAGGGTGGGCACAGATAAACTAACTGATAAGTAAAAGGAGAGGATGATTGCTATACTTGAGGTGTTAATAAACCCATTAAGCTGGTGTAATCATCTACTAGGGACTATCCCGGACTAGCAGATGTCCAGGATGAGAGCAGTTAAACTAACTGATAAGTAGAAGGCCAGGATGATTGCTATGTCTGTAATGTTAATTAAGCTCGTTGGGAAAAGTAAACGACCTTTAAAGACCACCACATTTTTGTATGCGTGCCGGAAACTCTTTGGAAAATGATGTAATATGCTCAGTGACCATATAAGGATGACCTGGATAGCAATTCGGGGACACACGTTAGGAGGAGCTATCCCCTGTGTCTCCCAGCGCCGCAATAAAGAATACATGCTTGTCAACTTGGAACTCTGTTGGCGAGTTTGTTCCTGGAGGTTTCTCCGAATCACACTATACAGTTATACTTTGCTTGAAGACTTTATGTTAAGCCACAGCACACAGAAATGGTTAGTGTCCTTTCATCTAATTTCGGACATCTTTCATCGCTTAAATGGAATATAGATTTAGTATAGGTCAGTCACCTGGAATCCAACAAAGGAGGAAGATAGTGCTGAAAGATCATTAATTATATAGTAAGATGTCTAATGGAAGTGGAACTACTAATATGAGTATCTCACTGTTTCTGTCTTTACACTATGGATACAATTTAGGCTGGATGTCTAATTTCTGAATGGCTTCTTGAGTTATGTGATTTGTATTGCAGCCTGAGAGCTGTGACTCCTTCTTATTTGCAACTGACTGAATGAAAATCTGACTGAAGGCCTACATGTGTAAATAATTCTTATTTACAGAATTAGCAATTTATACTCACAGAATACACTGCTGGAGAGTGCA
Organism: Pezoporus wallicus; assembly: GCF_028554395.1. Classification (NCBI taxonomy): domain Eukaryota; kingdom Metazoa; phylum Chordata; class Aves; order Psittaciformes; family Psittacidae; genus Pezoporus; species Pezoporus wallicus. Next base: position 909,773 of record NW_026639160.1, on the reverse strand, counting down.
AAACTAAAGTAATTTGACATACATTTTGACATGTGGGTTTCTGTTCCGTAGCTTTCTAAAATCATGTCCTAACTTAGATTTTTATTTACAAATACTTAAGGAAAGTAACCAAAAGAGAGAAACAGAAGATGCAAACTATTTTCTTGCTCTTGGAATAACATACTGCAGATAAATATTTGCTTTGATGAAATACATTAAGTTCCTAACATCTCAGAAATTTTTTTTTTTCAAATAACCAGGAGTTAATTATCATTAGAGAAGGACAGTGATTAAGATAACAAGACTGTAGCTTACTTGAACTAATGAGCTCAACAGATGTTAGAATTTCTTTTAGTGAAGTGTGGGAACATTCACCAATAATTAAATAAATCTGCATGTTCTGTTAACTACATGCATTTTTATAAATGGTTAGGGACATCTACATATTTTTGAAGTTAAGGATTATCGCACTATTTAGTAAGCATAGGTATTAAATATTGTTCCTTTAATACTGGTATATTTGTGAAGGGTGAATGAGTGGCTGTGTGGTGCTTAGTTGCCAGGCAGGCTTAAACCATAACACTCAGTGTTGCTGTTGCTGGTGTACAGGGGAAGAAGATTCCTCTTCAGAGCATCATCATACGCAGCATGGTAGCCAAGGCCACTTCAAGTAATCAGAAGAGTGCTGAGTAAGCAGGAAGGTCTAAAGCAGCATTGTCAGGTGCTTCTCTTAAGATCTTGGCAAGTTCCTAGCAAATACTTGCATATGTTATTTGTAAAGGAGAACTGAGTAAAGAGTCAAATTATTCTTGATTCCAGGTTCCCAGTCATGGTCTCAGTTCCATTTTTGCCTCCTAATTTACAGCTCCTATCGTGATTTTTGGTTATGCAAGTTTATTTCGTTCAGTTCATCCCTCCACTGTTAAGTGCTGCAGCTTCTGCTGGGGTCATGTTCTTATTTTGAAAACCACTGCTTTTGATGCATTTCACACTTTTTGGAAATTAACATAATTATAATATATTATAGATAAAATAATATCTATTAAAAATATATATATAAAAATATCCAAACTTGCATCTAGAATGCAGCTTTTACATATACAAGACAATTGTTTCTTAGGACTTGTATTAGTGCACTGCTACCTGTACTCCATAAATTATTTATTTCCTCTGTGGACTTCGAGCATGTTCTGCTGTGTTCATTACAGCACAGCCTCTTAAATAACATCCCTTCAGGGAGAGATGGTGATGGCTGCTATTCTTAAAAAAATCTGAAGCTAGGACTAAAAATTCACCAGTTCTAAGGGTTATTTCCTGTTTCAGCTGGCTTGAAAGGCGCTGCCACAATTAGATGTCTGTAACAGTTCCATACATACTATAGCATATTCTAACGTTATCAGGACTGAACTATCACTTAACAGGTTCCATGGAGTTGCCATATTTCCTCACTGTCAGTGGGAAAGCACCTTCCTGAGGTAAGCAGGGACATCATACTGAGATTCCTGTGGAAAAACTTAGGTATATGATCTGCAGCATTTTTTCCCAGTTATAGTATATTGTAATAACTTGTTATCAATATTGCTAGAAAGTATGACCATTGCAAGTACAGTCCCTTTACTTAATCCATGTCTTACCTCTCTAAACTTAATCCGTTTTTTACCACTCTAAGCTGATCAAAAGGTATATTGACTATTAAAAACTGTATTCAGAGCTTCATAATGTAGGACATAATATCTGGAAAACTGTAAATAGTCCTTTTAAAATAATGCTTCCTAGAGCATCATATTTCAGTAGTGAGCAAAACTTAGAAGAGTAGGCCCTTAGTAAACATTAGCAGGAGTAAAATGTCATATTGAGTATCAGTAAAGTTGCCACTCACTTTAAAAGACACAAGAGTCTGTTGAAAGACTTCTGTTTCCTTTCCTTCTCCATCTGTTTGCGCTTTTCTAATCAGTATCAAAGAGGCAGATTTTTCCTCTGTTCTGTCTCTGAAGTCATTTAAGTCATGTTAAATCCTTTGATTTTCAGGATTACTACAAAATTTGTTACTGCATTTGATGTCTTGCAGGAATAGCATTTTTTCTGATGCTTCAGAGGAATTGTCAGAAATTTTGGTAAGGTGCTGTTTGTATATATCCATGGTGGAATGAGTGTTAGGTACCATGTTATTTGGTCCCTTTCCTTCATTCTTCCAGGCCAAGTACATGCTTTGGGCAACAGTTCACATGCCAGATTCACAGGGCTATTGCAGTCAGTGCTGTTAAGTAGTGCTGGATCTCAGTTCCTCACTTAGTGCTAGATAAATGCAGTATTAGAGGAGAGGCAAGTAGCTGCAATCTCACTGTAAGCAAGCCTCAACAGAGAAAACTGGCAGTGCTCCACACCTTGGTGCCTTCACGTAGTTCTCAGTTCTGCAGGGCCCAACAGCATTTTTAAAAGTTTCTATTCCTACCTCTTCTCTTCCTAATTATGAGACTTCTTACATAATCTTCTCACCCCTCTTGCTTTTTAGTTGTGCTGATGATGACACACAGCATGGAAAGTTCATCTTGACCTGGCTAAATGTGAGTCTAGGGATTCCTTGACGGCACTGTCTCCTACCCTTCCAAACTACTAAATCCTGGTGTACTGTGCAGTGAGATTATCTTGGGTTTGGTAAAATGTCACAGTTCATCACTGTTGTTTTATTGTTCCTTTTTTTTTGTCTTTTCCCTTTTAGTGGCAGATTGATATCTTTCTTATTTCCTTTAGTATTACTATTAGTAGTAACATATTGTACTTTAGTTATTAAGCTGGTCTGATCTCAAGTCACAGGGTTTACATTATTTCTGTCCTCCTCCCCATCCTGTTCCGGGACAGGAATGTAGGAAGTGTGAGTGAGCCGCTGCATGGTTCTTAGCTGCTGATGGAGTTTAAACCACAACATCCAGCTACATGACCAGCAGTGAAAAGCCTTTCTCAGCCGTGTTTTTAGGCGATATAATCTGATATGACTGCTACCACAGAAGAGAAGGAGAGTTTCTGGAAACCTGGATAGTAATTCCTATACGTAGTGCACCACCATGCAGAACTACAACTTCATGTTGAAAACATCTGAAAAGAAACATCTTGTCTCATTTCTACAAACTGAGACACATTTTTCCCCTAAAAAAATAATGAAAAAATGCCTGGGGTTTTCCACAATTATTTCTAGATAGAAATATTAATTTCATGCTGTCTGTGTATTGTAGTATGTAATTTATGTTCCAGATATGTTCTATAACATAATTTTTGTAAGGCCTGTAGAGGAAGCTGTGTCTTACACTTTTCCTCAGGCGCTTTGGAGACATCCTCATTTTTTCTAGGCTTTTTTGTAGAATCTTTAGTCTTTTGATTTTGAATCTGTTTATATGTACCTCATCAAAATTATCTAAGTCATATCTGCACATAGATACTTACGTATGAGCACACCATCTACTTTTTAGTTACATTACTCGGTTTTCATTTGCCAAATGGAATGTATCTTTGTAGGTATTGTTTTGTACACTTCAGAAAGCAAATTAACATTCCCCATCAAGAGGTTTGTTTTGTTGTTTTTGTTTTTTTTTGAGGAAAATGGTCTACTATCCAGATATTCAGCCAAAAAAACCCAAAACATTGTCAAAAAAGTACTCCAGTATGACCATGAACTTCCATGTATTTGGAGGAAAAATTGGAAGTGTGGTGTGAGTGTGTGGGGGATGACATTATACCTTAAATCAAGTGCCCAGCTGTAATAGTGATGGACACCATGCAAAAACTGGAGGAAATGTCGTGCTTGTTATATTCCACAGCTGGAGTTCAGGGGGATCTCTAGCTGAAAAAGTCATTGGATAAAACAAAAGGAGCCATGAAAGTAGGTTCTGCGGCAAATTTATTATGACATTTTCTCTCTCATGGTTAGGTAGGTCAGGTAGAGAGGCAAACGCAGACCTTATGATTTTGTTTATGCTTTATCAAGGGGAAGAAAGCTTGGCTAAGAATAGTGTTGTGTCATATGATTGTTGTAGAAAAACCTTCTATATTGTCACTTTACTATTCTATGCTTCATATTGAATTTGTACTTTAAATGCAACTGCTTATGCTATGATAGCCGCTACAGTGGGGGAGTCTATTTTGAAAGCCATACTCGAGATAGAGAGGAGAACACTAAGCCTCTTCTACCCAGGAAATGGTCAAGCAGGGAAGTTTTGATAGGTATCTATAAAAGAGTAAGTTGTATAGAATTACTGGCTAAGGGTACCAATTAGAACTGAGAGGATGGGTTCAAAACAAAGGCATAGTTCTTCACACATTGTCTTGTTGAGCTATGGGAGGCCTTGCTACATGTTTCTGTAGTCTTCAAAGAGCTGGTGCCGTATTAAGATGCAAATGGCCATGCCTATATAAAAGAAATCCTCTGAAAGGTTTTCAATACAAAGATCTTTCTATTTAAAGATGCTGTGTCAGAATCATGTAGTCCCTTAGACTCAAGTAGTTGACAGGCATGAAAATATTCAATATGTTTGCCCCTTTCATAGTCTTCCCTCATCGTTTGCTTTTGGCCACTGTTGGAAACAGGATTTTGAGCTTGTTTCTGTGTGGTCTTGTATATTCCTATTTTTAAAAGTTATAAACTAAAATACTATTTCTAGTAACAAAGGGAATCCTGGCAGTCCTTGAATCATTTTCTTCTAGGACTAGAACTTGCGAATGAGTAAGAGAGCTTGTGAGTAAGTATATACATCCTGAGAGTCTTGAAAAACAGAGCACAAATATACATACAAAAAAAAAGTTTTTCTTGAAGAAATGGTTACATGTAGACAGTTCTACTTCAGATACATCTGTGTAGCTCAGTTAAGCTGGTCTGGAACAGGCGTGTGTGCTACTTTGAGTTGGATGGGAGCATGAAATCTTATGTGCCAATACTGTCACTGGCGTCCTAACTGCAAGTATAACTGCAAAGCTCAGGAGGCCTTTTCAAACTCACTGAGGGACAGAAACAATGAATAAATTGTAGTCGTTGCTACTGATACTAAGGAGTCACCTTGCTTACTTAGGTACACATAAAACATAAAAGCCAAGTTAGGTTAAAGGCTCTTTGCAGCTTGCTGTCAGAAGTCTTCATTTGTAAGTAGCCACAAAATGCATTTATATTTTGGAAAAAAAAAAAAAAATCTTAAACCATCTGTCAGCAAATGAATTGCCTATGCAATGTGCTCACTGTGACAGAAAGATGTGTAATTGCTAAACACTTCTGTTATATACCTCCCAAATTACAGAAACTGTCAGCGTCCTGTCAGTAATTTACATTTATAGGTTTCCTTCATGAACTATGTGTTCTCACAAGCCTTGCAAGTGTTAGCATTTTAGTTATACGACTTTAGCTTTTGACCATCCTGCTGATTGCCGTAATTTCCTTTAGTACCCTGAGATTTTCTTGGAACTTCCCAAAACAACAGTTGATAGCAAAAATCATACAAAATGTTTAACATCATATGACAAAAAAAGGTAAAAAGAGAATACGTATGAGATAGGAGAATAATGTAAGAAAAAAAATTTATAGCACTCCCATAAAAACATATCTGGAAGTTACACAGAGAAAGTAGTTTTGTTTCACTTTCTGGGACATTGGGAACCTTTACTGAAGGCATATTTTATACTGGTATCATTGTAGAATGTGTTGCAAGGAATGAAAGAGACTTGAGCTTGCCTCTGCAATGTTTTTTGCATGCACACTGTCATGGAAAGGTAATGATACTGACAGGAAAAGCTAATTAGCTATGCATCAAGCAAAACAGGAACAGAAGGACAAATTGACAAGAAAGCATGTCAGCTAAGAGTAAGATATGAGTGGTCCCTGGGGGTCCTTCTGTGTTGTTTCTCTTTACAGTTACTTTCCAGTAACTGTTCCAGGGGTCTCATGCATGATAGTTAATGAAGAGAGAAGGAAGCACACTATGTGATGTTTAGAAACTGACATTAACCTCTGATGTGATGAAAAGGGGTTTGAAAACATAGTCATGATCAGATTTTATATGATAGAGTGTATTCACACATAGTGTGAAAATTTGAGTTCCTAATTATTTATAGGTCATAAATCTCAAAGTATTTGCTTGTTTCTTCTTAGGACATTTTTTTTACAGTTTGGGCTTCTGCCTTTTTTTTGTCTTTTTGTGAGTTTCTGCATTGTGTGTTTCTCTAACAATGCACCATTATGGCTTTTCAGCTCAGGAGTCTCAGACAGTGAAAAGGGGAGAGGTGTCATGTGTAGCTTTAAGCTGTGATAGTGGTAGGTTGGAACTTCTTCTACATCAGTTTACAGTCAACAGCTGAAATCAGTATTTTTAGTATCTCATTTACACTCCCGAAAGTTTCAGGTAATATCTCCAAGATAGAAGAAAGTGTGTAATGGTACAATAAGAAAACATAAAATATAAAACTTTTACATTAAGCAAGTTTATCAGTAAGTTCTGTAGTTGCTTTACTAGATGCACAGTATTTTTGCCCTCCTAACATTTGTTTGAAACTTCTGATTTCTCTCTTATTGTCTTTTTCATTCACTGTAATTTGATTGTGGAGCCTGTATATCATATCTTCCCTTGATACACATATAATTTTGTTAGGGTCTGGATGTTATAAAATAAAGAACTGTTTATCTTTTATTTTCTCCGCATCATTCCCTACACTTTCAGTTTAAAATCAGTCTTCTCCTCCTATACTCAATCAACAGTGTCCAAGCTGTGTTCACATCCTACTTGTGGTCTGTGAAGTTGTTGTAAGGAATCTTCAGATGATCCCTGGAGTAGATTAAAATGCAAAAGCTTTAGAGTAGCTTTTTATGGCGCTCTGGGATGGCAGTGCAGAAGAAATTTTGCACCTCAACTTTGGTACATAGCACTATGTACTCAGAAATCACAGCACTTCTTAAATAATGCACTGTAAAAAAGTAAAAGGTTTTGTTGGATTCTTACCTGCACTGTGCTGTCTTTTTGAATTTTCTTCTTTACTTTTCTCTGTACACTGGCTCAGACACTATTGTCTGTGCTTCTGAGGAGCTATTGTGCTATTCTTTGCACTATCAAGCTAATTTTTAATCTGTTTGACACCAATGTCAAACTCTTCCTTCTCAAGCCAAAAGAATTGCTGTCAAGCTGTGGAGGAAATGACTCATCAGAGCTTTAATTATTACTGATTTGGTAAAAAACATGAGAATGAAGGAACTTAAGATGATCCAAGATGAATGAATGAGGGATTTTTTTCACATTTCTACATTATGAATTGATAGACAAATTATGTTTACCATTAATAGAAATTTAGAGACATTAAACCATCATCCTGAGAGAGCTACAGAAGCATGTCTTATCTTGTCAATGTCAAATGGATATTGACAATCTAAATGGACAACCAAGAGAGCAATGACAGGCCTTGTGCAATTTACTAATGATGGAAATTCATGTCTCCCTTGCTTAGATGCATGATTATTTCAGAACCACAGAGTAGCTGATGGGTGCTGGAGGCATATATCTCTCTGATGCTCACAGTCCTAAAGATCCCCTTTGTAATGAGGTGAAGAAGCAAGTAAATTATCCTGCAAAATCCTGACATAACATTCTTGACAGTGCATCCCTGCACTGGAGTGTTCTCCTATAGTTGTGTAACAATTTGAATATCGCGGCAGTCTGCCTGTCAGTGTGATTTCCTCTTCTGATGAAAGACAGGGTGGGGCTATAATAGCTATTTAGCTTTTATAGTTTGGAAATTTCTTGGTTTCCTCAGAAGAAAGGAGGAACTAATTTCCAGGAAGAGATTGCATGCAGCAACAGCCTCTGGCAACTCTGCTGCCCAGGCTGGGAAACAGCCATGAGAGAAAGAGCTGGGAGATGTTTCAACAAAGGAGGAAAGAAAAAAAAGAGGAAAGAAAATTAAAAAACAATGAAACAGTGAAAATTCTAGAGAACAAGAGAGATATCTGGTACAGAGATATTGCAGAAATCGTAACACAGGTATGCCAATGTTGGTTCCAGGGGGTATTTTGAGCAAACTTCAGTATTGGTAGCAGTGAACATGCAAATTCATTTTATTGTTTCATGCACATCCTGTGAAGAGGAATACAGTTTTCAAATAATGGAGTTTTGTATTTCTGTTATTTCTGTTTTGTTTAGACATTGATTTTTGTCTAGTGCCACATATTGGCAAAGTCACTGACCAGGTGTAGCTAATAATAAAAGCCAGTAAGTTTTATTTATTCAATAGTGTTGGAAAAGTCAAGAAGGACATACATATCAATCTCCTTTCTGGTTCTGCACCTATTTCCAAGACATGGTTTGGCTTGGTGAGGGAGCAAAGGCATAAAGTGCAGGTGTTTTTAGTTCCTTGTATGTAAATGTGGGAAAAGAGTGATAAAAAATCGTGGAGGTGTTTTGTCATCAGTGACCATGAAAGTCTGTCAAAGCATGTTGGGATCAGCTGCTCCAATGTGAAGCAAGAAAAATAGCTGGTGGAGAATCAGCATCCAGACTGCTATAGCAAGGGCTAACAAGATAGCTTAAACAAATGCTAAAGCTGGAGGATGCCAGAGCCCCAAACAGCAGTTAGTTCTTATGTTGACGCAAGGAAAAAACAAAAGAGAGTACCGATGTCTGAATCAAAGAGGAGCTGTTTTCTTAATCTTTAGCAATCTGTAAGTCATGAAAATGGCTAAAAAAAGTCCCAACAAAATCTGTTACAGCTGAAACCAGGACAATGAGTTCTTAAACAAAGCCACCTTTGCGGCAAAATCGCATGAAACCAAGCACAGCATTTAATCTCTTCAGCTGTCTGCGATAGGGTGAGACAACAATAAGTTCCCCAACTTCTGCCAGGCTCTTGCACAAATCTGTGCGGTCAAAAGCAGACTAAAGTAACCTGTAGTTACCTCAGAGAAGAGGTCTTCGGAAGAGAGAACTTTTAATCTACAAAACCACTGTGCAGTGTGTAAAAGGGAGTAGGTCTCAGATTATTTTATGCACATACACAGAAATAAAGACACATATATTAGCATTTAAACAGAGAAGGGGGAATATTGAGGTTGCAAAAGATTTCTTCTGAAGAATGTGGTGTGGAAGCAGCAGATACTCTTGGGTTTAGGGAAATGAGGACTCAATATTATTTATGCCACAACCTTTTTTGAAGTGTTTTGTTGATAACAGTAGGACTGAGAATCGTGTTTATGCCTCCTAAATAAAACATTTGATGGGAAGAAAATTTGGGAACTGTAATTATTATTTAATCTGTGTTTGGCAAAGGACTCCTACTAATAATTCCAGGATGTCAATGGAAACATTCTTTGCCATGGCCAAGTCATGTTATGGTCAGGAACATAATGGTGATTGATGCCAACTTGTCTTAATATGCAGTGTTTTAGCACGGAATACAGTGTACTGAGATGTTATCATAACCATTTTAAGGCAGAAACAGATGGAACAGGAGCACTTTCACAATCTGCAATGACACAGATGTGGCCACAGCCCAGGGTGAGAGACAAAATAGTGTATTTGCCAATGAGACACTTCACGTACAACTACTTATCCCAGAGGAAGCAAGAGATTCATTATAATTTCCTTTCCTTGCTGGAATCAGAAGTGAAAGTGAAAGTTCATTTTTCTGTAGTTTGTTTTTTTAATGCAGAAAGAATATTTTAAAATCTAGTAAACAGGCTTGTGTGCTTGGAAATGGACAGGGCTTCATACTCTCATCACTCATGATTCAGCTTCCCTTCCGTGAACAGAATAAGACCATAATCACTGGACATCACTCTACAGAGATATTAAATAATAGCAGCAACAGCAAGCAAAACACTCATGATACATGGAAGTAAATAGAGATGGTTCATATCCCTTTGCAGGTTAAGAAACTTACTTCAGCTGTGTCCCTTTGGCTGCTACTCTTTAGTACTTACTCAGAAAGAGGTGAGCCAAGGAAGGATTTGTTCCACCATGTATTATTGACTTCGCTTTAATATTTTCCTTAGATCAAAAAGGCTGTTTTCTTCTACATCTTGAGTTATAGTTGACCTTTTTGAATGAAAAGAAAAAACTCTTTTCAAAAATGTCACTAATTCAGAAGTAGCACTTTGGCACATCTTACACTTTTTATAGTATTATACAGAGGACTTACAGATCCCATCACAGTTCAATATGAACTATGATTCATTAGGTCATGAGATGACTGTTTGGAAAGACAAGGTAAATCAATCCATAAAAGTAATTGCTTCATTTAATTTTGTCACTTACCCCTTTTCCATGCACATAATACTTTTTTTTGTACTGTAAAATACTGACAGAACTAATATGTCCAGCTTAATTATACTCAGGATGACACAACTGAGTTGATATGGGAGAAAAATGTATCCTAACCCTCATAACACTGAAATGAATTGATGTTTATAAACATTATAGAATCCAGATCTTCCTTGATTCTATTTATAACCCTTTGTAATGCTTAATCTGACTCAGTCATATAACATGAATGGCTATAAACGGAGACATGTGAAACAAGTGACTCGGTCTGAAGCACAATTGTTGCACATGTTTGGTTATGTTTCCTCATTGAAGCTGGTCACAGAAATATTCATATATTCTTAAAATCTTTACATATAGAAACAAAGTCGTTGAAGAGTTTTCATGCAAAATTTTTTTTTTATGACTAACATGGAAATGTATTGTGATTAAGCTTTATCCACCAAATAGATGTGATAAATATTTACAAAAGGCTCATTTGTGCTATTCTGTCAATATTTGTAGATATAACTTTCTTCACTCTCTAAGGCACTTTTTTTTTGGGTGAAAAGCCAGTTTAAAGATACCTGTAATGAATACAGCACTCTAATAAATTACAGAGCTAATTCAAGTGTTTGGCTTTGCTTTGTCCCGGTTTGCAAAGCCAGAATTGTGACAGCTGAGAAAAAGGTGGAAGGATCACTGGGAGACCAAATGAGTACAGCACTAGCTTAAAATAACTGTTTGGGTTTTGTTCTTTGTTGTTTTTGGTTTTGTTTTTTTTTTTTGAGAGGATGCAAAAGACAAAGCAAAACAAAAAATGTGAACTTTCAAGCCAAAAATGCTGCATAATGACAAGAAATCAGTGAAAGGGCCTACACTCTTTCTTGTAAAAATGCACCCAGTTTCAAAAGCTGAGTTTTAAAGCAACTATTTTGATATTAGCAAGTAGGATGTTCCATAAATTATATGAGCCTGCTTGTAACACCAACTACTCTTTACCCTGTTTCTGCTCTGCATTACTCAAGAAAATATAGAACAAAGCACCAAATACAAAATACTTTAGTTTAACTTTTCAGGGTTGCATAAAATGTAATCTCATATTGTCTTGAGCCACATCTGTTGGACTTCACATGGGACTACAGTCTTCACAAAGGCCATGCTTAAAAAGATAAGAAAAAAAAAATTATATATTCTGGGTAATTTTTTTAACCCCAAGATCACTATATAGTACTCCAACAATTGATGTGTCACACTATTTTTTAATCCATGACAGGCAAATTTTCAGGGAGCTGACATAATGGCATGGATTTCACAAGGTTGATACCAATCCTGAGTTCAAATGAATGAGACATAAAACTAAACCATGAGCAAAGAGAGAAAAAAGCCTTTTTCGTATACCTGGTTTTCACTGGATGGAAGCGATTGCTCTTGTACTAGAGAAAATGGAAGATAAAAACTAGATAATAACTAGATAACAAATATTTTGAAACAGTCATAAAAAATATCACAGGAGTCTTAAAGCTGTATATTTGGCCTTGATCCACCTCATCTGTGTCCATGTCGTGGGAAGAAAAGGGTATAGCGCTAGGTTAGTCTTTCAAACGTCTTATGGTAAAAGCATCCCAGTGATGCTTAAAAGCAGGGCAAAAATTCCCAAGTGTCCCATTTGGAGCCCCAGAGATCCAGCATAGGCATCATAAAGGGCCTGAAGCAAGAAAGCCAGGTAGATAAATGCTCCAGGTATCCCTGGTGGTCAGAAGGGTTGGTTAGAAACAAGCCATAACATCAGCAAGTCTAACATTGGCACTGCCTATTCTGAGGTCAGGCACCACCTAGCAAAGGTTTTGTGTGACTTCAGAAGTCTGCATGGGCTCCAAGAACAGTTATCCCTGCTTCTTGCAGAGCCACAGACTTCTGCTGCAAAGGGGCTTCACCTAGCACTGACCTGGCACCAACAGGTGCCCTGAAATACATTCTCTTCATTTTTGAATCCCGTGTTGCACAGAATTTGACCCAAACCAAACAGCCTTGCCTTTCCAAGCACCAGGCAAGTGGGTCCTCTTTCTTCTCCAGTGTTAGCTGTATGCCTGGTAGACCTATTAGGAGATATCTTACACTTGAACTCTATACTCAAGCTATTCAGCTGTGTCAAACAGAAATTCATGGAAAGCAGTGTGTGCAGAATCAGGTCCTATACAGCTTTATTGCATCAAAAGGACGTATTTGTGAGATAAGTTTCAAATATATTCAAATATATTACTGCAATGTGGAAATATGCACTTAAATGCCTAAAAACTCTACTCCAGAGCAGAGTTATAGCGATTTGTTGCACATGGTCTTCTATCTATTTTCATTCTTTGTTTCTGATTAGTCAGATTGTTATTACGGCAAAATCTTACAGGTTAATTTACACAGCAATTAAAAGGCAGGATGAAAGGAGGAAAAATTCTCTACTGACAAAATCAAAGCACGTAAACATGGCACAAGTCCTGTTGATAGTATGGTGGCCTGGTGTCCAGAAATACCGTCTTGGGGAAAGGTTGTAGGAACTGTTCTGTTAAGTATTTTCTAGATCTTATTTAACCTACTCCACAAATATATTTTTCAAGCATCTCCTCGTTATTTTAATTAGTGCATTTTCATTTTAGCGTTTCTATGGCTACTCAAATTCCTTTTCTCAAACTTTCACAAACGTTCACCAGCATATTGCTGTAGTACATTATTACTAGGGCATTGAACAGTACTTGAATTTCTACTAAACTAAGAGACACTTTAAGGTCATCAAGAGGTAGTGGAGAAATGTTTATAATAATGACAACTGTTTGGCACACCATTGTATCACATAGCACCATCCAAGGAAATATTAAAAATATGTAATTTCCAGCAATAAATTTTGGTGTTTTTCTGATTCAAGGTCATTTTCTTTAACCAGAGTGTTTCTGGTTAAATATTCATTTGTCTGATAATTTCTAAGACAATGTCAGCGCTTTCATCTGTGTGTATACAAGGTGGAAATTAAAAAGAAAACTTCTTTTAGTCTTACCTGGTACTGAAACCTTGCTGAAAGGATACATTATAAAATTATCTGTATGTGCATCTCCAGTTCTAGTTACTCCTTTGGATAGTGGTATGTATTTAAAAAAGTCTATTTATGTAATATACCCCACAGAATAAATTAATTGCTGGAGTATAATTTTAACACCACTGGTCTCAACAGAGCTACAACTGAACTGCTCTGTACATTGCCTTTTTAATCCTTCATTGAAGAACCAAAACCAGGTGAATATCTTTCCATATATAATTTAGCAATTGGGAAAAAAATAAAACCAAACCAAAACCCAAACATATTCTCCCCCAGGCTTATTCTGTTTTAGAGTGTGATATTTACAAATAGATTTATTGTATTTTTCACAGCTGCAGCAGCAGGGGACATACCAGCTTGCTATTATTGGATAGTCAGGTGTTGAAGAAGTGCAGAAAATGGAACAGTCAGAGAAGTTTCACTCTTTGAGCTGCAAAGAAGATGTGATCTGAAATATGATATAAACCGCCCTTCACAGCTTTCTTTGGGTCCTGATAAGAAGGGAATTTATTCCGGTGACTGTTGTCTCTTTCAGTACAGCTTTCTGTACTGCATTTACAGACAGGCTGATGAACTTCAACAGAGTGTCTGAAAAGAAGATGTTGGGAATCTCATTGAGAAGCTTCCTCTTTCTGATTCCTAATACAAATGCCTGAATTCTATTTCTGGAATTCCTTTTAACAAAAAAGTTAATGTAACTTTTGTTGAACCGTGGTGTTCAGTGAAACCTGTCTAAAAGATTCAAGTAATCAGCAAAGTGAGAGAGCCTTCACCATCACACCAAAGGCAGCTCTTTTGGAGAGAACAGGACTTCAGTCAGATGGGGTCAGCTTTTCCTTGTTGTGAAAAGGAGCATGTAATTTTTATATGATGTTAGGCATCATGCAGGCCATTCATAATGTAACATTTATATCTTGAAAGCAGACCAACAGGCTGGGAGGGAAAGCTTTCAGTCTGCTGAGCTTATTCTAGTGTTGTACTGAGGGTACAAGAGGGTTTGTGTTTTTTTTTTTGTATATTCGACTGTAGAAGCTGGTGTCTTGAGTCCTTGTTTTTAGCTGTTGGAGACAGCTGTGAAGAGCTCAGGCCATTTCTGATGAAGCTTATTTCATTTGTAGTAGAATGATTGTCACTACAGACCTCTTCAGAACATTAGATCATGTAAAGGTTTCATTGAAGTATTGATTGATGCAGGACTTTTGGGAACTGCACATCAAATGTGCATGTCTTTTGCAGGCTTATGTATGCTAACGAGGACAGGGGAATGGTGTGAGATGCACCGGGAGCAATGAAGGCAAGGGTACTGAACATAGGGTAGCCTACCACTAGTAATGTGAGGCCACCACATGGTAAAAGATACTGCTGGTTAAACACTGGAATATAATTTGCAACTTGTTTTTATCAGTGTAAACTCTTTGGTTAATGTAGCCGTTTATTTTACTCATTTTATAAAATGACAGATAAAAAAATGTATTTTTGTACTGGCCCAGAAGGAGCTATTTCTGCTGATGCTTTTTGGGGTTACTGTATTGCTGACAAGAAATCAAATATGCACTCCTGATCCAAGCTCTTGATCTTGCTGCGTGGAGTAAGAGTAATGCCAGTGCTTCCTGGCTGTTGGCACTGCGACAAGGTCTCCAAATCTAACACTACTGAGCTAATACTTAATTTTAAACAATGCAGTCATATAAGTTTACTGAAATCATTAGGAAGGGAGAACTCTTCACAATATCCAGGTAAACATTTGCCAATACAGTCTTTGGGTTATTTTGTAGTGAGTGAAGATCAGAAGGTCACATTGACCTTTTTCAAAGTAATAATAGTTCATCCAAAACCAACAGAAAAAGAAGCTGGGATGCTTTATTTAGTCAAATACCCAAACCGACTAGGCATGCAGATGTAAAATTTTGAGCTACTTGAAGTAAAACGTCGCACACTTACATGGTCTGCTGTAATGAGCCTCCTACTGCACACCTGTATGTTCTACACCAGTGAAACTCCACTCTCAAACAGGACTTTGCAGATCAACCTGGGACCTTCTGGTAATAGAAAACATCGACCTCTGCCCAGAGGGAATGTCATGCTTGTTACATTCATTGGTAATACTTGTGTAGTTCACTGAAATCATGATATTTTAAAGAAGTGCATGAATCTCAACACAGAGGCCTCTTGCAATGAAATACAAGCCATAGAAAGGATCAAACAGCTTCACTCTTGCTTAGAGATAGGTGAAGGACTTCAATGAAATCTTCCAAACTATTCCTCTCCCTCTTGTTTTTTCTGGTAGCTGTCTTATCTGGAGAGAATCCTTTGTATTTAACCAAAACAGATTAGCAAACTATCTGTAAGCAAATCTTTTCTATCCATCATGTTTTTATCCAAAATTTGATTCAATAAACTGTTTGCCTATTTCCAATTTGTATGCGCCAACATAATTCTTCCTGAAATGATATTAAGACTATTTTATAAATTAGAATGTTTAATGTACACCTAGCAGTGAGTATAGTGATCAAGTTTATCAGTGAAACATCAGCAAATTTAGCAGAGAAAGAACATTTGCTAAATTTAGTGAGATTGTGTTACAGAATGATGAAGTGGCAGCAATAAATGCAAGTGTATTCTCTCTGCCTATGCCAGCACAATTGATTTGGGCAGATCATATCTGCATTCATCCTTGTCCTAGGACTATGGCAGTGTTACAGGATGGAAGGGCTCATTTATTTAGAGCCCACTTACACAGAAAGGTCCCAGTTCTCAACTCTGTAAACTGGCACACCCTGAAATCTAATTTCAGTGAAGTTAGGCCTTCACCCACTCAGTATTTGGCTTTGGCTGTTTACTTCTCCCAGAAAGATCTCTGCTAGAAAGGGCAATAGCAATGATAGCCTTCTTTGAGTTAGCCCTAGGATATTCATAAAACTGGCAAGAGATAAGGCACACCTTTTGCTATCCTATATAAGACTAGTCTATATAAAATTTTAGTTTATTCTGAGAAAACCCATTTCATCAGTAGGTGCTGTTACAGAAAAAAAAGAAGTCTAGTAGCCAAGTTCTATCTTTAACTGAAGACTGTAAAGCCCCAATATACAATGAATATCTGACCCCGCAAGAATTAGTATTTTGGCCATGACATATCTGGGTAATTGTTAGGTGGGCTTTCCAGGAAAATGATTTTCTAAGGTACAGCATTTATATTCCCAAGTTATTTTCTCAGCATGAATGCAGTCGTATTAGTAGCTGCATTGCTGCATTGTTAGTAACTGCACTGCTTTTACCTCTGCCAACCTTTAAGGCTGTGGCCTTTGGACATGTCTACATGCAGTGTACATATGTGCAGCACAGTATCCAGGTATTCTCAGATGTCCCAGATGTACCATTATCAAGTCAGTGGAGGCATCACACTGCACTTTTAAGTAGAATCAATTACTTTGAAAGAAGTGCTGAGCTGAGGTGGTTGTGCTGGTTTTGATTTTGGAGATAGCTCATCTGGCACAGGCTGAAGTATCTATGCACAGTCCACATTGTGTTCTTCAGACATACTCCAAGTTACACAGAGCCTATAAAGAAAAGTCATACACTTACTTGCATCCAATTCTATCACCTCTTAACAAGAGAAGTGGTCAGAGGACTGAAGATTTTATTTAGCAGGTGCCTAAACTAGTTGTCTATTTAATCATGATCACAGTTACAGTCCAAGTCTTCTGAGGCCTGTAATGCTCCAAACAAAATCATGTTTTTGTATATTAATAATCTATGGTACAGTAAGAGCGGCAAAGTGAAGGGTAGAATTAGCTTGCATATACAGTGTAATTTTTAAGTTTTTCTTCATTTTTAATAGTAACTTTCTTAAATAAACATGATTATGCTGTTCTGAAAATGTTCTAGGTTAGCATTCTTTATTTCTTGTAGGGAAAGCAAATACTATGTATTCATTTTATGTTGCACAACATAATAGCCCACAGCCCACACAGTGGCTAATTTAAATGAACAGCAGGCCTTCAAATTACACTGAAAGGGCTGTTATATTTCAAGAGGGGAACATTTTTATTACAATCACATTCCTGACATCCGGCAGGATGCATATGCTTTTTTTTTCTTCTTTCTTGATCTCAGAGCAACAGGTAACCAGCTGTGAAAAGTGGATATCTCTGAGATACCCGTGAATATCTTATAAATACAGGTACCTCACATTTTTGATGCCCAAATATTTTGTACTGAGGAAAAACTGTATTTCGTACTTAAGAACTGTAGCAAAGGTTGGCTGTGGGAAGCTACATCGTGTACGATCAGTGTTCCAGTTTCATTAATAGTGGACAGCTACTAATGGCATTACCCAGCCCAGTGAGAGGGCTTCCTGTAACAGGGCTTCCCAAAAGTATTAATGCAGTAGTGAAGGGAAGTGGCAGCTCAGTATTTTCTGTTTGTGTTTGACCTGTCATCATTCTTTGGACCTTGACACAGCCTTGACTGCTTCCCTCTGTCTTAGGAGCAAGCCTAGCCATTTTTCCTACCTCTAACTGATGGTAGTCCTACCCCACATCTTTAATCTATGTTTGTTTTCTCACCTTATTAGCATTCTACTTCCTCATCTTCACTGTCTCTTTCAATTTTAAGACTAGAAAAAAAACCAGAAGCTATAGTTCATTATAATGAACTTTAGTTCATTAGTGATGCTCTCCCAACCATGGAAATTCATCATCAAAGAGCTACTATCCAAATAAAGTGAGCTAAAAGACTGTGAATTTGCAGCGTTAAAAGGACAGTTTTGCAATCTCTCCATGACCTAAAAAAGAAAACAAGCACATTTGGGTTTATAAAAATACATACATTTAAATGCTACTAAATACAAGGGAATGTAGATATCTAGGCAACAAAATGGGAACTTAAAACATTTTTGTTAAGCTTTCCATGTGAATCACATTGTGTCTTTATTGTCCACTGATGTGCAGCATACAGATATCCAAGAGTACTATCCATAACCTGCTATACTTCTGGAAGCTGTCTAGCCACAGCAACTCAAGGCTTTATGAAGCAAATTTGCCTTTGCCCATGCATCTGCAGTAGGACTGCTTCTATATACCTGTTTGACTAGCAGTGAAGATATGTCATCAGAATCTGTGAAATTTATGCCTGCGAATGACCTAAGTACCTTCAAATACCTTGATTCATGAGCCCACAGCCATGTTTTCTTAGTGAATATAAGGAATTTGCAGAAGGGGCTAGTGACCAGACAGCTCTGCTAAGATCACTTAGCCCTGTTATTGGTAGATTTGATGACCTTGGTTGCATTTATTCACCTCTCCAGACCACAGCCTTACCCACTGAAGTACTGTGATAACTGTGTGCATTGGGATTTGCAAAACTGGAAAAGGTTTAATACTCCTCTTATTATCCATGTTTAAAGGTAAGTGAAGCGCATGCAAATTCTGCCTATAATCTATTCAAGCAGGAGTTGTATTCTAGAAACTGAAACTTCAGTTACTTGGAACAATGTTCAGAAAGGTAAATAACTTCTGCCAAATGGATGGAATTTCTGCCAAGAAATTTTGCTTACCCAAAAGTGTCCTCTGGAAGATTGTTCCTGATACCTCAGCTAACATTGTTTTCAATGCTTTGAATTTTGTAATATTCGCTAAACAACCTTCACTTTGCATTCTCTAAGGCAACTAATATCTAATAAAGAAAAATGAGTAAGGATTTTATTTATTTGTTTGCATGATCCAGCTACATAATATGATAATTCAGATGAAAGAAATTAAGTCTATCATGTTGTTCTCTCCACTATGGCAATTCCATGTTTTTATGTAGTTACCAGGTTTTGTTCGCTTCGTTCATTAAAAATACACATATCGTGTATTTTTAAGGATATGGAGAGCCATTGGGAAGAGAGACTGTCCTTGTCAGGATATGTCTGACCTACCAGCTTCTGCAGTGGCAGGATAAACAGGAAGCAAGGACAATTGCTGAGAAGGATCAGGTATCATTGATGCCATGACATTTTATATAGCTCTGCAGATACGAGTAAGTGTACAGATGCCAGCAGAAGCCTTAAAAATATTAAGACATCCAAAGAGAAACATGTAGCAAGAGCCATCAAGAGAGCTGAAAAGTCACCAGAAAAGTAAAGGACAGGTAAAAATGTTCCCATTGTTTTCATGGGACCACAATAAAAATTCCCCCTTAGTGACAGGGGGGAATCTGAAGGTAATATTATCAACAGATTTCTCATTCCTGTTATTTACTCAATTTTCATATCGAAACATAAATGCTACCTTTTTGCTTGACTTCGGTTGGTCAGCGTAGGATATCTTAGAGGGGAGGAGGTGGATCCCTGTAACATGAGGTGGCACTAGGCTGCTGCCATTGCTGGTAGAAGCCTTCCTGATCGAAGCCAGGAAGAGGATGAGTGGAAAGGGTAGTCTGCTCAGCTTTCACCCTGACAAGTTGTGTCAGCTAAGCAAGTTGCCCTATAGAAGTAGAGGAGAGCATAACCTGATTGTTGCACAAGGCTGTCAGAGCAGCTAGCCTAGCCTGCATGTCCTGATCAGCCTGGGGAGGTTTTAGCAGATTCAGCCAACCTTGCAGGAACATAGGCACGTGGCTGTGGCATTCAGTGCTCCTGACAGGCAAAGATGAATTTCAGCATTAATCAGGTAAAAGAGCATTTTCCCAGCTGAGATGGAGAAACCTGATAACCCCTCAGCTATTTTTGGCAAGTTGATGGAACGCTTGTTAAAATATTGCCAGAGACATGTAAGATCTCTGTAATGACACAAATGCTGATGAAAGGATTGAATTGACGGAGTAAAGGGCTGACACAGTGGAACAGGGAAAGTGAAGCAGATCAGTTTATCACTGTATTACGTAACAATGGAAAAGAAATAGACCTGCTATTAATTCTGGTTCACACCAAATGTCTTATTCAGAAAGTAGATTATCATAGATACTGGTACCAAAAAGGTTTGTACACTATGTTAAATACTGCTGTAGCATTTAATATTTCATGACAGGGCTAGGAGAGCAAACCAGGTGGTAAGGCATTTAAAAACTACAGGCTTTAGCTTAGCAGATACCACTGGCAGACACATGACTCTACTACCTGCTATGAGCATCCTCAAGAAAGAAGTGAATAACAACAGTGCGCACCTCTACATGAAACAGCAATGTGGAGAGTAGTGGAAAGGATTCTTACAATGCAAACTCTCTTCTTCAAATCTAGCTGGTAGAAGTGAAATGTAATTACAGATTTAGACCAGGGTCAAGAAAAGAGCTTGAAAAAGTCCTGCTAGTATCCTGTGTATACTACGCAATCCAGAGAATTGTTAACAATGTGCAAATTTTGTGCACCTACACTATAGGGCTTCTAAGCGTCTTTTAACACCATTCTTGTCCTCGACGTTTTTGCAAAGGCACAAGATTAAACCACTGATACCAGGAAGAGTTTCAAATTAGTAGAATTCATGTCTATTGCTTCTTGTACTGCTACCCTGATTCTACTCTTTATATGGAAAAAGGTTCGATAGCAATAGGGAGCAGCAATCTAGCAAATGATAGAGGGCTCTTTTCTCCTTACTGCTCACCTCCAATTACTGATGCAATTGGGAGATTTGAGTACCAATTAGATCTCTGATGTCAAGACAACCTGTGATTAAAGTTTCCATTTCAAATAGCAACAAGGAAGTCTGAAGAGAAAGTTGGGAATTGTGACTGCATAGATAAAACTAATTTCATTTTCAAATTGTGTAATACACTTTTTATATCTAAAAAACAAGACCCTTCTTGAAAAGTGTAATGTAATCCAACTATTTAATACAGAATACTTATAGCTAACGCTTCGACCAGTTAGCATTAAACAGAGAAAGTAATGGTAAGTTTCAGATTGTTGAATGAGTAGTTCATGAATGGGGATGTTATGTGGTATTGAAAGTACAAAAGTAATATGATGACTGCATGGAATCAAAGAATCATTTAGGTACCCTTAAATGCATCAAGTGCGACTGTCAAGCTGGCACTGCCAAGTCCGTAAGTGCCATATCTACACATCTTTCAAATACGTCCAGGGATACTCAACCACTTCCCTGGGCAGCCTGTTCCAGTGCTTCATAACCCTTGTGGTGAAGAAATTGTTACTAATGCCCAATATAAACCTCCCGTGGCAAAACTTGAGGACATTTCCTCTTGTCCTATCACTTGTTACTTCAGAGAAGAGACCAACATCCACTGTGCTATAACCTCCTTTAAATAGTTGTAGAAGGCGATAAGGTGCCCCCTGAGCCTTCTCTTCTCCAGACTAAACAGCTCCGGGTCCCTCAGCTGTTCCTCACCAGACTTGTTCTCCAAACCTTTCACCAGCTCTGTTGCCCTTCTCTGGATCTGCTCCAGCACCTCAATGTCTTTCTTGTAGTGAGGGGCCCAGAACTGAACACAGGATTCAAGGCGTGGCCTCAACAGTATGTCACATGTTGTATCTGCTGCTCCTTCCTCCTCAGGGGAAGTCTCCTCACAGTCTTCCCTTGCTCCAACATGGGATCCCTCACATGGGAAGAAGTCTTCCATGAACCTCTCCAAAGCAAGGCCTTACCCTGGGCTGCAGTTCTTCATGATCTCCTCCAGCGTGGGTCCCTTCCATGGGGTGCATCCTTCAGAAATAAATAGACTGCTCCAGCATGTATCCCTTCCATGGGGTGCATCCTTCAGAAATAGACTGCTCCAGCATGTATCCCTTCCATGGGTGAATCCTTCAGAAACAGACTGCTCTCCAGTGTGAGTCCCTGGCAGGGTCACAAGTCTGCAGCAAACCTGCTCCAGTACAGGTTTTCCTTGGGGTCACAGCCTCCTTCAGGCATCTCTTCCCCCTCATGCATTACTGACCTTGATGTCTGCAGAGCTGTTTCTCTCGCATGTTCTCATTCCTCTCTGGCTGCAATAGCTATACTGCAGGGCTTTTTCCCCCTTCTGAAAAATGTTATTCCAGAGGTGCTACCACTGTCACTGTCATTGATTGGCCAGTGGTGGGTCTGTCTTGGAACCGACTGATATTGGCTCTGTTGGACATGGGGGAACAGGGAAGCTTCACACAGAAGACACTCCTGGAGACCCTTCCCTAACAAAACCTTGCTATGAAAACCTAATATAGCCCTGTAATGATTTACACCTAAAAGCTACTGTAAAACCTAGATGGGGCTGTCCTCTAAAGGTGTACAAGATAAACATATGCATTAAAAATTGAAGGACTGCACAGGGTTTTTTTTCCTTTTCTTTTTTTTTTTTTTATATTATATTTTCAGGAGCAATGCAAGTAGCTGACATAATGTTTAAATTTTTAAGGCATTATGCTCATACAAATATAAGTCTTTGGCTATCTAAAATATAATTTGTCCTCCTGAGAGCCGCAATAACATTTGTCATAGCTAGACAGTCTTTGCTGATTCTCAGTCCTATGTAAATCTCAAAGAAAAGATTAATCCCCGTGCTGAAATCCTGCTGCGTCTTTGTTTTCACTGGTGTTGAAATACTGGTACAAAAAAAAACATTTATGCACAGTGATATGTTGGCACTCATGGATAGCAGAGTTACGATCAATGAATGACTCTTCTGGTTAATGTCGTTCACCCGCATTTATCAAGGCATGGGTTTCTTAACCTTCCTCCTTCACAGAGGTTTCCTTCAGTGTCTCTGGATGACTAAGGGTCAAATAGAGTGCAAGGTTCAGTGTAAATATTGGTCAGCAAATGGAAAGACTGTTCTTAATATACTAATATATATCCAGTATATTGTGTGATGGGTGCTTATACAAATTCACAAAGATATACTTTTTTGATATAAAGGGTTCTTAACAGTTTAAAAATTTCACAATTTTTCTTAATAATACTAAATAGTGTTCATGGACATGTAACACACCATAATAACTTTTTCTGTATTTGCATCTCTATGCAATTTAGTGATGTTGAATCACTATTTTCTGTGCGTGTATGTTTGTGCATGATTTAGTAAGATGTATCTCTAGACAAAAAAGGAAAAAAAATGCTGGTTAAATGGGGCATTTTTTGCTCTTCACAAGAAAGATTTTTTTCTTTTCTGTTCTTCTTTGGTTATTATAAATGTTGTCAGTATGATTTTTGCAAGTAATCCTGTTAAATACTGAGCAGCACTACACTCGCTTCCCATTTCAGAGAAAATCAGGCTAAATATAGTTAGCCAGAAGTTTTCACTGACAATAACACTGTCCCCTGTGTACCTGGACAGATATTAGAGACTGGAGTCAATAGCCTATCTCCTTCAATCACCTTTATGGTAACTGACATCCCAGGAGCTAGTGAGGATTAAGCCCTGTCTTGCTTTCCCTATGGATCAACAGCAAACCTCTGCCTGCTCTCAAGTGTTCAGAAGCAAGCCCTGGATTTATGACCCTCATGTACACAATAAAGTGAATATGTCTTGCACCATTCCCTTGACCAGGAACCAGGTGAAAACTTTTGTTCAGACCAGTACAGCCAACAGTGGGAACTGCAGGTCAAGAGTGTGTCTAAAAGCATTCATCACAGTTTAGGTTTCAGTGAGAAAACCTGTGCTGAAATTCACTGAAATCTAAAGGAGAAGAAAATTGTACTCTATGGGATATGAAAATATTTTCTCCAAACTACCAATTCCACTTACAGACTATAGGAATGACATGTCCTGCAATCTTGCTGGAGCTTCTTTTCTGTCTTTTACTGCAAGCTAAGACCTAGGCAGGGTTTTATTACAACAATAATTCATATTTTTTATTTATTTTCAACACAATGCTACCTTACAAGGAGATGAACTGAAAGATAGCAGTTAACTGATGCCAGTAGTTCATCTACCTACCCACAGGGACTGAAAATATTACGCTGTAAGATGCACATCTATGGAAGAATTGCAGTTTGAGCTTTTACTGCAACATTTCACAGAGCAGCTCTGCTTGTCAAATGGAGTTTTACTGTTAAAGTATATTAGATAAGAATTCACCTATCTAACCCTAATTGAACAAAGAGGTAATCTGGAGTCACTTCAGCATAAATGAGAACCTTGATTACACCCAGGAATAATTTGGCCCCATGCAATTGTTATAGACCACTAACTGCCTGATACACTTCATGTGACTTTTAATCACATTTGCTTTATACATGAGATGTAATTCTACCAGAGATAGTCACATGCTCTAATGCATTGTAAATGGGGTACAATGCACTTAGCCAAATTTGAAACTACAGTAAATAATTTGATTATTATATTTTCAAAATTATATGCAGTAGTGTCTTGTCAGTTATCTACTTTTTGAGTTTTCCAGGTTTAAACAATGTGCAGGCATTAAAAAGACCATTAAAATGTTATGCTTCATTTACAAAATGGTGGAAGGTGCCTAAGATTCCAATACAGTGCACAAATACAAAATACAGCCTTTTTGAGAACTTGTCCTGTAGCTCCAGTCATATTATATGCACTGAGCAGGAATCTAATTACTGCACCAGGTACAGGGCATTATGCTGACCATGAGCTGTCCTAGAAAAACACTCAATTTATTTATTTTTTTAAGATAAATTTCTTCTTGGACAAAAACTCCATATAGTTTTCTGAAAAAAAACAGTATGCTAAGATCTTTTATGATGTCCTACATACAAGTTAACAGTTCATTTTCGAGCCCCACTTGGAAATACAGTATGGGAAGATAGCAAAGTATTATTACAGATATATGGTAACAGCCATTTTTAAGGATAGTTGTAAGGTAGAACTGGCTTTCTTTAAGACACTGCATAGCTAAGGAATTAGCTTTCCAAGTATGCAAGACAAGCGCTTCATTTTAGCTAGGGTGCAATTTAGTGAAAGCATTCCAAAGAAAGAGAGGTTAACAGGACAAAAAAACATCCCGGTCCTTGCTCTCTTCTGACTGCTCTTTGCCAAGGTTATGTTCTGCCTTGCAGAGAGAAAATCTTTACAAGGGAACAATTGTTTTATATCTTTAACTTTTACAGGAAACTCAAAACTTTTTCATTTTTTTTCATGCTGTACATGTCCATGGATTGAATTTTGACTCAGAAGCTGTCTTTCCAGTGCACATCCAGGTTTGTGCTAAATGTGCATTCTAGCTTTAGGCAGCTCATATTTGCTAAGGATGCCTCTTGTTCCTTAAACACCCCCTCTAGCTCAGTATGCAGAACAGAAACCTAACACTCATGTAGCTTGCCTAAGACTTTTCTGTGAGAGAAGCTTGTAATAGAAACTCTCAACAGGGTTTTGTGCCCTTGTTCTCTGCACTTTGCCTTCCACTTGGCAGCACATGAGGCATTCTGGCACATATTTTGGTACTGTAATTCTTCCCTGTGAACAGACCCTGTCCACTTTGCCCATGTTAACATCGTGTTTTACAGCAATGTAACCTCCCTGCAGTTTAGGGCAGAAAAATCTTTTCTGTGCTGTGCCACTGCTGGCCTGCATGGGACTGACCTGGGTTTAGGTTTCTGGGATGCACTACTGGGACCACGTGTGAATAATTTGTAACTATAATGAGGTGAGGCACACCTGGGATTTTAGAAGTCTGCCCTGTCTGGTACACCTGAGCAACCCTGTTGAAAGCAGCAGTGATACAAAACCATTGCTAAGGGTTGGAGCTGCCAAGCTAATTTAGCAGAATTAGTAGGGGAGTTCCCATACAACTATCCCTTATAGTGTATTGAAGTGTGGTGATCCAGTACAGTGCTGCTTCTCAGAAAAAATCTCAGGGTGATTTCAGTGGGAGAGCCCAAGTGGAACTAGACCTTGTGTTTGTCACTGCAAGTACACACCTGCAACACTGTGAACGAAACAACAGCTGATACTGATACTTGTATTTGAAGTAAATTCAATTCTGGAAAGAATCAGGATTCTGAAAATGTATGCTATAGAAAAGTCTAAATATCCTTCCTCTTGGAATAGGGTTCAAGAACTATAATCTCCCAGACTTTTGATATAAAATGAGTAAAAGTAGTGGCAAATCATAACTAAAGCTCCTAGGTTCTTCTACTTTTAAGGAAAATTAAAAGGCACATTCACAATAAGGACACAGTTACTGAGATCTGTTACCTTTGAAAATCACTGAGAAGCCATGTTGTATCTACAGAAGCACTTTGTAGACTCCTTAAATGAGTGGGCCAGATTCTGCGCTCATGCTACAAGGGGCAGTACTGGGAAAAAGCACAGCCTAAATCCCCATGTAATATTTTAAACTTTATAGATTAATCTTTGCTGTGTTGCAGCAACTATAATACCTTGACTCCTTGCTTTCAGGATACTAACTAGCCAATTCTCCAGACACATGGGATTAAGAAGTTGCTGAAAAGTAGAGACAAAACCAAAGGCAGGGCTCTGCTGCAGGCTGTAGGAGCAGGCCTGCGGCTGGGAGAGGCAAGTGGTTTGATCCACAGATTGCTGGCTGGGAGCCCGTAGAAACAGGTGTCAGGATTAATTGGTACCAGAACCACGCACCCATGCAAGTCACTTCCTCAGAGCAATGTTAGCCAGGTCATCATGTATCCTAATATACTTACACTTCTGTAAGAGACACGTGTAGAGGAGAAACCTTTTCATTTCTGTGTTTGGCAAAAGTGTGAATACCATGAATATATCTTTCATGAAAACAAACAAAATAAAGTCATCCTTTACCAAGAGTGACATTTAAAAACTCCCAACCTGGCTGTTGGGAGATACTGCTTGACTCGTGCTTCTCTCAGCAGTCACAGCAAGCCTAAAAACTGGACACTTTCCATGCTGTTGTGCTGGGTGTCACTTGAGCTTTGCAGGGCAGCGCTTCTTGGCATGAGCCCCTGTATGTCACAACTCACCCCAGCTACGTGCTGCAAGCTTACAGTGTGGTGATACCTCCCGTTGCTACTGTGTGATGAAGGTAACATCTCCCCACACCTTCCCTAGGGATTCACAGGGACACCTTGTAGTTAGACTTCCTTTCTGGAGCAGAAGCTCAACCATCTCCAGTGGACATCACTTCTAGTCTAGAAAGAAAATCCCTGAGTAGTTCTAGGAGTTGCTTTAAAAATAAGCAGCTGAAGGAGATGTTAGATCTTGTCTCTGAATGTTTCATCAAAGAAGCACCATTACAAGTGGAAAATAGAATGTATTTTCTTAGTTTATGATTGTCTCTAAGCCTCAAGAACCCTTTTTTACACTGCTGTCAGGAAAAAAAAAAAACAACAAAATGTTGTATCTGTTTCAGATTAGTGAAATTTTGAGGGTTGTGTCAGACAAAACCTATTTTTATGACTTGTTTTTCATTCTTGAAGTCTACTGTATTTTTGCAAATAAATATTGGATGTAAAGGGATAAATTTCTCAGCTAGTATATATCAGCACAGCTCCATAGATTTGAATAGGGCTATGCTGGTTTAAGCCCATCGGGGACTGGCCTCACAAAAGGCTTTGTAAGCTTTTTTAAGTTAAAGGAACAGGCTTGCTCTGTGTTTAGGCGCTGAAAGAAAGGGAAAATTATGAGCACAGAGTAATGTAGACTACAGCTTTAAATGATAAACTACAGAGTATTTGGAGGGCTTAAGGGCTAATTGTAAAAACGTACTACATTTGTTGAGAAAGTCAGAAAATTACATCCTAAGTACATGTACTCTTTACATATTTTTATATATATTCCACAGTTATTCAGTAGGGGGCAGTTAAAAGCCTAGATGAGCTTTGCAGTCGCCATTTAGGCAGTAGCATCAGCAGAGGCTGGAGTCAGTCCATCCGTGAAAGCAGAGGGAAAGAGAGAGGCTGTGATCAAGCCAACAGAAGCATTAGCCACAGCCGGGGCGCTGGGGAGAAAGCGGGAGAGGAGCAGAACCGCCAGAGCACCGAGCCTCTGAGCACACTGCGGGCAGCAGCCAGCACAGGGCGACAGGAGAGGCAGCAGGCGACGGGGCTGCAGCCCCCTTGGTTAAGTCAGGGTCTCCTTTCTCGTGAGGAAAGCCAGTGCAGAGGGTGAGCAGCTGGTGTGATGAGAGGCAGAAACTGAAGAGCATTTGGAGCTTTCTGTTCCTTCACAGGTAATTCTTTTTTCCTTGTTTTCCTACATCACCTCCTACAATAAACATAGTTTTGCACTGAGATTACAGCTCTTTATGTCCTTTGGCCAAAATCCAGACTCCTCACTCAGACAAAATTTCCACTGAAGTCAATAGAGTTTTGTGTGAGTTATGACTGCGAGATTTGATCAAAGCATGTATCTTATGCAGAGAACATGGCATGCTGTAAGATGGGGCTGACAAAGAAGGCAGAAGCTGGTCATATACATACTGGCCAGTCAAACATAATTTTTATATGTACTGGGATGCTAGTAGTGTCTTCATAACCTGTTTGTTTGTTTTTTTTTTAAACTATCCACTAAAGCTTGATGTGCCGAATTTTGCCTTAGTTTGTACCACTGCCACTGCAGTGGTTTAAGGACAGATTCTTTTTTAATTATTATTATTGTTAAATTAAAGCTACGTTATGTACTAAAAGAATAAAAAAAGTGATGAGTTTGCATGAAATAACACCAGGTGTTGCTTTCTTTGAAACAGATATAACTTTGCAGCATTCCACTGACAGGCGGGCAATATTTCATTTTCTCAGTAAATTGTGCCTTTCTCAATTGAATGAAACAAAATAAATCATGAAACGCCATTCTCAAGAGTCTCTTAAGTGACTGAATTCAGGTCTGATAATACTTCTTCTCTTGCTATCTTCTCCATGAAATGTGAATGCTGTGTATGCTGCAGCACTCAGTCACAGCTGGGTGAGCCCAGAATGGAGCAACCAGATTTAATGTATTTTATATTTAAAGAATTTTCTGAAAGTCTTGTTTTCTTGAGTTTTAGTCATACATGAATACATATATGCCTGTTTGTAAATGCACCCTTGTATAGGACTGTAATATGTGCATCTCTGTACCTATTCATGTAAACAAAGCTGTTGCAAGCAGTTGCTGTTACACCTTTGCTAGGGTTTTCAGTTTACTGTATTTAGAATGTTTGCAGGTGTTACAATTTTTAATTCTGGGTCAGAGGCATATTTTGGCTTCCCCTGTGTGTATGCCCATCTGCCCCCCTTGCCCCTTTTACTTTTCTGAGTGATGGAATTCACTTGTGTTCAGCAGCTGTCCTCCAGGGTCCAGCTGTGGTTACTACACCTAGTAGTGCCCAGTCTTCCCAGAATGGTATCCATGCCATCATTCAGGGGCTATGATGGCTATAATGTGGTATCCCTCCAAGTTTCACGCTCTCTTACACTGCACAGCGCATTTCTGAGGCTCTTGCATGAAGAACTGTCCAAACATGAACAGGTTCAAATTTGCAGCTGCCAGTCAATGGTCCCATGGAACTAGGGGAATGATTGTGATGTACAGCTATTTGTCTTCATCCCTGGGAAAAGAGAAGAATGAATGAGTATAAATGGGCTGTGAATACACTTAAGCTGGAAGGTTTCAAACCGTTAATGCAGCAAGGTTCTGATAATACCTTCTTGTTGAAGTAATAGAAAGTGAAGTCTCTAAAAGCTTTTCAGCTGGAACTTGATGGAAGGATTTGTGTGAAATGGTTCCCTGCAAGGTCAAAGAGTTAGATTTCGTAATCCAGAAGTCTCTTTCAGTACTAAACACCATTCTTACTTTTCACTGGAAGTTGTCTGCATTTAAAAGTCTCTGCAAATGGGTCAAGCTCTTTGGAAGCACAGTTTTCCCCACATCTCATAGCAGGGCAACTGAAAGCATATTTCTCTTCTTGGTTGTGCTGCGTTGCTGTTTATACCAGCAGGCACATAAGCCCTAATGCGTCTGCTGGTGTAAACAGAAATATTATTCTGAGATGGTCATTAGGCTGAATAATATTACCTTCTCACAGTGCAGAACATAGCTCTGTGGAAGATGATTTGAGTTCAGAGGCATGGCTCCTTCTGGCCAATTGGTCAAGATGATATTACGTGGCACTACAGTCTCTGTTGTACCAACAAAAGTAGTGGATAATATATAAACTGATAGCGCTGCTCCTGAAATTGTTACTAATAATGTTTTTAGTTTCTTTTGAGGATCACCTGGTAACGTTCTTTTTGCACTAACCAACATACCTGCCCATGTAAAGATCCCACTGTCATGTGTGAAAAAGCAGACTCACACTTTCATTGTCACAATGTGTGTGCTTTTGCCTCAAAACTTAGCTCGTTTTAAAAGCCTGCATTAAACAGTATGATGGTCAAAGATGCTGCTACAGAATGACCATAGTCAATTTTGTATTCCCTTTTCTTGTACTTCTTTCTCCTTATAACCTGATCTTTTTTTTTTTTTTCCCCTTCTTTTTGCCTTTTTATGGTTTTGGTTTATATACTGCATTTTGCTTTTAATTCACAGTATACCTCAGTAACTGATCTGTAATATATAATTTGAATGTTACACCTCCCACATGTGAGAGTGTCAGGCCATTTGTACACTCAAACTGGAACGGTACTCACTGTGGAAGATTCGGTTTGACATGTAGAGCTGATTCCAAATGTTTATTACTTTGCTCTTAATGCTTTGTATTACTAGGCTTAATGGAGCAATTATCGATATTATGTAGAGAAAAATGGCAATTCTGTGTGACTTGAATACTTAATATTACCAATATTGCTTTCCCTTTTAACTGAACAATTTCCATGAGTGTACCAGGAAAGAAAAAATCTTGGATTTGTTTTTTCTTCTGTCTGTTTTACTTTCCACACACAAAGATTTCTAAACATTAATGAAGAGATACTTTCACTGCCTTTTTGTTGTTGCATTAAAATTACAATGTACGTTAGATTATCTTATCTAAGTGCTGGAAAGTCAGTGGAAAAGACCGAGTGACAATGCAACTGTATGTATGAATTGAAACAGAACATACTTTATTGTTGCATTATGAGAAAACAAATATTGTTTTCAATCACAAATACCGATTACTCTATAATTCTTGAAATGAGTATCAAAGGAAGATGAGAAAAATGTCAAAAAAGGATGTGTCAGCTCTCTGGCAAAATTCACTTTTTGGCTCATACAGGGGTCAGGAACACATCCACATAAGCAAAAAAACATTTGAGCTGAATGTTAGATTTTCATCTCAGATAAAGAAGTCTGTCTTTAATTTCTTTGACTGAGCAGGGCTGCTGTATGGTATGGAGGCAAAATGCAATCACCCTCACCCTGGCTGCAGGTAATGGAATTGATTTTAGTTGAATTTGAATAAGTGTCAATGAACTTATGACAGCCTTTTAGCCTTCTCATTTAAAATATATATGTAGTAAAGCAGCCATATGAAATGAGCAAATAAATTGCTGGACTGAAGGTGTTTCCTTTCCAAAACGTCCAATAATTCTGACTTAAAATTAATGTGAATCTCAGAAAAGATGACTTATCCTCCTTTATTTAATTTGATACTCCTCTCTGGAAATTGAGAGTGACAGCTTTTATCTGTTCTTAAAAAAACAATAACTTAAATAATCAAATATTAGCTACCACCAATAGCTAAAATATTGCTGTAAACCCAAATAAAACCCTTTGTTTTCACAATTTGTTCACTCAAACATTCAAAAGCTATCATAAGTTACTGAGAAAGTATTTTTTAATCATTAGAATATAGGTTTTAGAATTCTGCTTACTGCTGCAAGAAAAAAAAACATGAATAGAGAATAAGGTATTCTAAATGCTAAACCTACCTTTCTTACTTCAGAATAGAAAGTACTGAAAGCTGGGCAGTGAATAAGGTTAATATGAGATTGTTTTCCTGTTTAAAAATAATTTAAAAAGTCAGCTAGGAAAGTATTCAGTTTTGTAAAAGTCCTGAGATGCAGATTTGCAAATTAATTCTTAAAAAAATACACTTTAGAGTAAAAAAAAATTTTTTTTTCCCCAAAACAAGGTCATAATAAATTGCACATCATAGACAGGAAATAGATTCTTGTGAACACTCAGAAACTCCTATCAGAAAGCTGTAATTC
Organism: Pezoporus wallicus; assembly: GCF_028554395.1. Taxonomy (NCBI): domain Eukaryota; kingdom Metazoa; phylum Chordata; class Aves; order Psittaciformes; family Psittacidae; genus Pezoporus; species Pezoporus wallicus. Next base: position 877,470 of record NW_026639160.1, on the reverse strand, counting down.
CCCCCCTAGCTATACTTTAATTTCTGGTTTTCAAACCTTTCCTATTTACAGAAATTTTTCTGTGGAAGTGCAAGCTCCTTGCTAGTATCAGGAGGCCTACTGACAATGGGACTGCATTACTTATTTACTTGTCAGGGATGCAGCTGGTTTCTAAAACCCACTTCATTAACCTATTTGAAAGTTATTGCCCAACAAACCAGTTGCAAAAGATATTATACTGGCTAGTAGGGCTTTTGGAGGACTTAACCATGCACAGGTCATCAAGACAGATACTCATATTCTGAGTTTAAGACATGTTGTTTTGCATAGGTTATTATTTGTTGGCTTTGCTTTGTTTTTTGGTTGTTGTTTTTTGTTTTTTTTTTTTTTTTCCTACTTTGTGTATGATTCTAACTTTCTCCATTCAGGAAAACTTAAAAGCCACATCCTTTCCTATAAGATGCAGAATAAAGAGTCACCAGTTTTGGACATCTGGAGAGCAGAAGTTCACTACAGCATGTAAAGTCATAGATAATTACCAAAAAGAGTATTCTGCTATTGAAAAATAGAGGGGCTGAAAGGTCAAACTGAGTCTCTGATCGTGCATTTACGTGAGTGATAAATTCCAGTTAATAATCCTGCTGCTGTACTCATTGGTAAAATGTCCTACATGTTCAAAGGTGAACATATGACATTGTAAGTTGAAACTTTCCATCTTTGCTCAGGTAAATTAAACCTACTGAAAACTGAGCAAAACCTACAGCATTTGGTTGGTTAAGCTAACAACAAAACTCAAAAAAGTCAGTTCCATCAGGAATTGAATACGATGCTGATACTTTAGCATTTTTATTTCTATATGTGAACACACAAGTACCTAAATACACATACACAAAGGCTTCTGAGCTGTTTCTGAGTTTTGACCATAAGCACTTGAAAGGTTGAGATACTGGTTTTCCAAAATGCTTGAATATATAAATAAATGAGTATCTCCATTTAAGTCAACGAAGCATCTAACATGTCTAAAGCAAACTGAGTTATGAAATTATCCTTTTTATAGTATTAAGATTAGCCAATCCACTAAATAGGAAGTGATACACAGTAGGACACTTGTCCACCCTGTGTAAACAGGGCATAAGACTGGTGTTTCTGCAAGAAAAAAAGATTTCTTTTTGTGTGGAATTTTCAATGGTGCTGAATCTTCGTTTATGATAACGGTTCATTATTACATACCTGTTACTCAAAGGTTAGTCGGAAAGCTCTTGGGCAGCAACACCAGATCTCTTAACTGTATTCTGAACTCTAAAGCTCTTTAATGGATCAAGTCTGGTACCTTCTACGTTTTCTGCACATGAACCCTCAGCAGAGACTTTCATCACCAGTCCTGTGTTCTTCAACAGGGAGTACCACTTTGGTTAAACCTAGTTTCAGACACTTAGCATCAGTTTGATAAAATTATGACTATTTGCTAAAGCAAAGCACAGCATCTGTGACCACAGAACAGTATATGGGATGGATTCTGCCTTCTCTACATCGAGCTGTTTTTAGGACAACATTCCACTTCTCTAAATACAGAACAAAACTGTATAAAATTATTCAGAAAGACTCCTGTCTTTTCTATTACTCTTTTATGCTAGGCCAGCAGTATGAAGGGAATCTGCAAAACCTCTTGGAGAAACTCTCTAAAAAAACCCACAATTTTCTAAAATTGATATCCTGCATTCTACCTAGACTGTATCTGTAGTGTAGCATATGTGTTTGTAACATGGTGAAGAAGCTGTCCCAAAATGCAAGAAACACTTTAGTCAATATTGAAAAAAAATGAGCAATTTTTTCTTCCCTTTTTCTTTTCTAGACATTTAAAAACAAATAATGTGATCACCTAGGCCAAACTTCCCCAAGGCACACTCTTTGCTGACACGCAGGGCAGTTTTAGCAGTCTGATCTGTGCCAGTCTCTTCCAGTTTTGTACAGATTGAGCCACTGTTTTCAGTTCAGTTAGGAAATTCTAAATGATAAATTTACTATACATATTAAAACCATTTAAACATTGAAGAGATTTTAGCTCTAAACCAGAAATTGTTTTAGTTGAAAAAAATTGAATTTGCAGTTTGAATTTGTGCTTCCTATAAATGTGTTGAATAATAAGAAACTGATTTTGTCTCTTGCTTTCAGAAGATCAAGGAATATTACAACAGTGTGTCACAGAAAACCAGCAGGTTTATGACATAGAACTTTATTTTCTGATGCCATTTTCTCTGTAACATAATCTCATCTGCTTCCTTCTGGTTGATGATACAAAATATTAAGTTAACATTGATTTTCTCTTCAACTATAATTGAGAGCAACTCTGTAATTTTCAGCCATAGCCTATTATGCCATCTAGTTTTGCACTGAAAATAAATCTGGAACTCCGAAAGCCTCAGTTCATTCAGATCTGTTTTTTGACCACACTTGGTAACTTCTACACAGAACATGAAGTTTGGTTATCAAGTTGCTTTCAGTGTCCAATAGTTCAATGCTGTTAGGCCAACATGACTTTTTTAATTGAAAAATTCCTATGTTGTTTTTACCTGCAGCACATATATTGACCTACCAAAAAATTGCTGAATTTCTTAACCTTTTCTCCACTGCAAACAGCCTTTATATCAGATGAGTGCTATATATGCAGACTTTGGGAACAATGTTCAATTAGATCACAATTAAGCACAGATTAAAAAATATATATATAATTAGAATAATGTACACAATTTAAGCACTTTCTTGAGGACTTGGCTGAACTGGAACTGGCAGGTCACATGCAGAGTGCCCATCTTCCTTTTCATGCTAAATTTACATGACACCAACTCTTTCATACAGTAAACCAGTATATTAGTGCTTGGCCATTCAGCACTGTCAATCTTGAAGTAGATATAATCTTCACCGATCATGCAGTATTGCCATTATTTTGATACACCATGCTGTACCATCCTCCAGTGTTAACTGAAATCAGTATTAACAATGGGCAAGATTCAGCGGCTGATTGCATCAGATTTGGTCCTGGAGGGAGTCCTATAATGAGCTTTTAGACTAATGCAAAAATTCAAACTATTACTATGAAACAACAGCAAAACTGGTGCTGCAGCCTGAGAAGTTTCTGGAAGGAGCTAATGTATCTAATTTCCAGGATAGGATTTCATCATCATCAGTATAATCACCTTTCCTTTGAAGAAACAAGATGTTTTTCAGACAGTTATGATTAGATGGAACAGCTGTAAGCAAAGACTTTTTCTTAGCAATAAAACACGATACTTTGTTCAAACTGCACTGGAGTCTGAAAAAACCTAGAGAAATCTAGGCCAAATGGCTTAACGATCTCTGGCACTGGCACAGATAACTTGAGCAAAATACAATCAATTGCTGTCTTCAAATTCCACTTCACACTACTATGTGAAAGACTTCTTTTTTTGCATTTCAAGACATCCTGGGTTTTTCTGTAGGAAGGTGTGATCCAAAAATATCTGACACACCTCCCTGTATTTTTGGTTTGTAAAGGAATCAAAAAGGCTACACCAATTATGAATAAATAATATTCAACCTAACATTTGTTATCCAACAATCTCTGGCTAATATCTGCTAATGAAAGTATGAGAGACTTACATTCAAGTGCAAGGAAGTCACCAATATATACATAAACATTTTGAAAACAAAGCATGATGTCTCAATAAATGGTCAAGCTGAAATTTTGATATGGCAAGGCAAATTCAGGAAGCAGGTTTAGTCTAAACGCATTGAACAATTTTGATTACTGTTGTTATTACTGTCAATCCATGCATAACTGCTCAGATCACTTGGCCTGTCATTCTCCTGTTTTGTGTATCATGCAAGGCAAAAAGAGAAGGTATTTTGAAGGGATAATTATGTCTGACCAAGCCTTTACTCAAATATCAATGAAACAGGCATTACCAGTATGATATATTCTTTCTTCACAAACATGGCAAGAACAACATCTGGATAAAAGCCAGAGCTGACATAAATCAAAAGTGCTGCAGCATGTATATAGTCATGACTTACACTTGCTGATCATCATGAAACAGATTTTCAAAGAGCATTTTGTTCAGCATGAAATAAAAAAAAAATGGACTAGAAACTTATGTTGCAAGAAAAAGCTGGTTTAACTGTTATCATTTTGTATTCAAATATGCCCAATTTTCCATTGATTTGAAGAGACCAAAGCAAAGCAGGCAAAGAAAAAGAAAGAAAAGGAATGAAAAAGTCTTGTAGTAAAAGATGAAGACACCAGAAGTAGGAAAATTCTAATTCTCTAAGTCCATCTAAGTCCATGTTCATTGGCAGATACAGTGAAAATACTCCTTGAGAAATGCCTGTTTATATACACAATGAACAAGTAAAAACTCCTTGCAGAGCTCTCTTGCCCTCTTGTATGTAAATAATGTGTACCTTTTTCACCTTTCATATGGTGAAATGGCCATTAAGCTTTCAACCATGCTGAAATCCATCTTATTTATTGCTACATTTGGTATTATTCTTCACCTTATAACTTGCGTATTTGCATAGTGATGTCATCACTGGATGGCCTTATGGACTGTTAACTTAAATTGATGCAAGCTTTTGAACTAAATGCACTGCTTCTACTTTATTGGATTTTCGTAACAATAGCAATAGCAGTATAAACAGATCTCCAAAAAAACCCAAACCAAAACAAATAAAAACAGTGAGTGACATGAGATTATTTTACTTGAGGAATAAGACCTTTCAGGAAATTAACATACACCATTTGACAATTGCTGTGTTTCTTATCAGACTGACATCTCAGAAGGACATCATAAAACCTCAAGAACTGAATCATTTAAGGTGCAATCAAAGCCTCTGACTCCAGACAGCAAAGGTAATATCAGGCTGGTTTATAGAACAAAGGCTGCAATGTAAGCCCTCTAGAATGTAAACCCATTAATTCCAATCTTTCCCGCTATAGACATGCACTCTTCCTCTCCACAACAACTTACTGTGTATTTAAAGACTGTTATTGTGCCATCTGATGTTCCCCGAGAAGCTTTTTCTATGCTTAATACTTTATGGCATCAAGTGCCACATTTGAATTTGTTTGAATTTTTGGGCAACCATATATGCCAGTTTTCTTGGAGATTTCTGAGTATGCTGAAAGTATGAAGTTTAATATAGCAGACGTACACCCAGCTAGCATTTAAACTGTCATTTCTCTACTCTGTTTTCACTGCTTTTCATAGTAAAAATTTTCATAGTGAATTCTTTCACATCATCCCATATTTCCTAGGCTACATATCTGGCTGTGCAATGCTTAAGCTTCTTCTGAGGTGAAACAGACATGGTTTTCTCTCTTACCTTTTTCTCACAAAAATTATTAAACTGTAATTCCTATGGGTGATAATTTAGTGCAGCCACCCACAGCTCTAAGGTCTATGACTATTCTGGTTTATTCTCAGTGGAACATTGTCCTGCTAGATTTCTCTGTTCTCATTTCTTGCTAGCTACTTTGGTTTTGTTTGTTTTGTCAACAGCATGAGCCGATCACCCATTTTCCTTGTACCTCAGAGGGTTTTTCCTCTTACATAAACACATACACCGGTGTTTTCTGAGACTACTCTTTTTCCCATTTCTTGAGTTCTGCTGTCAGAGATTAACAATTTTGCTTCATTGCCTCAGGATGAACACACTTATTTATCAATCCTATATTTAAACAGGTCTCTGAGAGTGACAGCGACTGCAGGGTAGGAGAGATAGAAGTGAAGCTTCCTTATGCCTGAAGCCAGGCTGGGGAGGCAGAGCTGTGACAGTTCTTCATGTTTCCTCAGGAACAGAATCCCCAGTTGCACTGGTTGTTCTGCCTACAGTGTGCCAGATGAGGAAGTACACCTCCTTCATCCCACACATTATGTAAAAACAGGTGTTTTCAGCTTACTCAGACATTACAATTAGGACAGAATAGGATACCCTGTACAAGAAGGATAACAAAACCAGGGTGTGCTTGAACAGCAAACTTAAGACGTCAGTGTGGCATGGATAGCCACTAGCTTTAGTCTAACAGGCACAGGCAGCAATAGAATCAAAATGCAAAAGCACAAAACTAGCATGGGCTGGCAACTGCAAGCTGGCAAGGTGATCATGGGGGCTCCATTCAGATCCATACCTCTACCGCATCACTGCTATTCTCCCTGTGCCAGACAAGTAAAGGGTAACTTAAAACCCTGCCCCACAGTTCCAATCACTCCTCTGCTGTGGTGAAGAAATAGCTGCAAGACTTTTCCTTTGGATTGTTCTGGATCAGCTGCTGCCCAGGCAACATTGCAGCAGGCAAATTCAATCACCTGGCACCATTAGGGCACTTCAACAAGATTCTCTATTAGGTCACCCCATTTTCCTAAGAACAGATAAAAGTTCAGCAAATTTTGCAGTTTGTTGCACATGTACTTTTTATACATCTAGCTCTGGTCTAAAAAGTAACAATATCCTAGACTGTCTTAAACTTGTAGGGTTCAATTTTTTAGTTTTTATTTGCTTAAATCTCACTAAATATAAACAGAGATGTGTACATGCCATATACCTAACAAGCTGCTACTGTTAGGAGGATAAATTCATCTTCACATTTATTTCAGTCAATTCTAAAACAACTGCAGCTTGCAACCATATGAAAACTTTACCATTTCTGTTATTTCACAATGACAATATTTGTGGTCCTACTGTTTACAGATAGGCTTTGTCAAGAGGAACTACCTTCAGAATCACAGAATTTTGCAGCCTTTGGCATATGCATTTGCCAGCCTTGAAAATGTTATGAAGATGTCTGCACAACTCTTCTGATGTAGCATGTCTCCAGTCAGATTTCATCTGTGAAATATTGAACAAAAAGGCAGGCTGTACATGAACAATCTCAGTTTACCAAAATGTACTCTGATCCGAAATGCAAGTAGAAAAACACACTTCTACTGTGTGTCCCACAGTAGAAATGGGGCACATGCTCCCAAAGAGTTAGAAACAAAGAATACTTGGTGCTGTGGCTGCATAAGTTACAAATACATCTTAGATGTCACTCAGGAGTGTTCAGTTGTAATGAAGACAGATTCCCAAACTACTGAATAGGTGGCATGTTTAGAGTAATTTCCTATCATACATGTGTATACTTGTGTGTTTCAACAATGGTTTGAGGAGGGTTTTTTTAGGGACACAAGAAAAAATCAGTTTCTACAATTTTTTGGAGGGCCTTGGCCTTGCTGAAGTACCGTTTCCCAGCTGAAGCTTTTATTTCTGGGGATATTAGTCCAGTAGGAAGAATACTGAAACTCATAATGTTCATTTAAAATAAACCATGAAATCCTGAAGATGACCTTTTGTTACCAGTCCAGTAACAAAATTATTTGGATTATGGATTTTTTTGCAATTTTTATATATTTGCAGTTATGGATTGCAAACCCTAAATTTACTACTAGATTAAATCAATCTGTAATCCACTGCAAGTCTTTCTAAATGATTACAACTAATATGCCATCAGTTACATCACATCAGTTTCTTGTATTGGGAAAGATATAATGATGTGCACTCTCCACATGTTTTCTGTATTAATATCTGTCTTGGTTTTTGTCATTTTCTTTCCTAGATTTTTCTCTCTACCTGAGCAGCAGACACACTGAGAAACATGCCTGAGCAAAGCAATGATTACAGGGTTGTTGTGTTTGGAGCTGGAGGAGTGGGCAAAAGTTCTTTGGTCTTGAGGTTTGTGAAGGGGACTTTCAGAGAGAGCTACATCCCTACTATTGAAGACACCTACCGTCAGGTGATCAGCTGTGATAAGAGCATATGCACTTTACAGATCACTGACACTACAGGCAGCCATCAATTTCCAGCCATGCAACGTCTTTCTATTTCTAAAGGACATGCTTTCATTTTGGTTTACTCTATCACTAGCCGACAGTCCTTGGAGGAACTCAAACCAATCTATGAACAAATATGTCAGATTAAAGGAGACATAGAAAACATCCCAATAATGCTCGTGGGGAACAAAAATGATGAGAGTCAAAATCGAGAGGTGGACAGCAGCGAAGGAGAAGCCATGGCTAAGAAATGGAAATGTGCCTTCATGGAGACCTCTGCTAAGCTGAACCACAACGTGAAAGAGTTATTCCAAGAATTGCTAAACCTTGAGAAACGCAGAACTGTGAGTTTACAAATTGATGGCAAAAAAAGCAAGCAGCAGAAAAGGAAAGAGAAGCTGAAAGGCAAATGTGTGGTGATGTGAAATTGCACTGTCAGAAGTTAATCACGCAATCTCACCTATCTGGCAATACTCACATAAAACCTACAGATAGCAAACAACCATGGAAGACCCTGTTCATTAGTATCTGTTTTAAAAGAAATATTTTGAATTTCCAAAAAATTATTTACTGTAGTTACTATGAAAAAAAAACAACAATTAAAATCATGTACTCCACCTTCTAGTGAAAAAAATCAGGAATCAAGAGAAGGATGGGCCATGATATCTAATTTTGTGATTTACAAAAAAAAAAGAAATTCCATCCTTAGCATAATGCAAAAGTTTTGGAAAGTCAGCTTCATATTATTTTTGTTTCATATAAATGCAAGAGATGGCAATGCATAATGTTGGAAGAAAAACAAAAAAATGGCCATAAAGAAACCTAGAAGTATAAAATGCATGCTGAATGGTGTTACGACATCCTTTTAGGAATGTTACAGACAATTCCGTGCAATTTTCATTACTGACTGTTGGGGCACTGTGCGTAAGGCAGTATGGGATCTGCCAAATTAACAAACTATTTCACACTGAAAGGAAGTGTCAGGGTAACAGTTAAAAGGTATGGATATGCTCTCTACCCTCGAGCACGAGACTTCTTTCCTGTATGTTTCAGTGTTTGAACTGAAAGATGATGAAAATCCAGCCCCTGTAGGAGAGATGCAAATCATCTTTTCTGAACCCATTGGTTCGAGAATCACTTTTGCTTCTGTCCTCAATGTATTTCAGAAGAGCAGATGTTTTCCTGTGGAGAATGTCAGATTGTACAGAAATGGTGTACATAAACGGAAAGCTTCCCCAGAGAGGATTGGCTGGGAAGTACCCTGCAAAAGCCTTTATGGGAAAGGCTCCATTCAAATGCTGCTGATGGTTAATAGTGAATGAAAGTCTATTGAACTGGTTGTACACTTGGAGAGGTGTCAATGTAGTATATAAAATTATTACTTAAATTACCAAATAGCCGAGTGAAACGTCTTTACTGTATTTCAATTAGAATGCTTTTTCATTCATGCACTACTAGATCTATTGCCTTTATATTGTCTGAAGGGGTATATATTAACCATTTAAACTCATGATTTGAACTGCTGTGACACAGAATCAAATCCTGTATCTGGAATTAGGGCCCACAGAGGACCCTAGGAGAAGATTTCCTGGGGTAAGTAGTACAGGATTTGGCATATTAAGAGTTGCAGTCAGTACTGTGTTACAATGCAATACGCAGTTCAGAATAGAAAAAGCTGGTTTAAACCACCTTTTCAGAGGCCACTGCTCCTTTCAAAACCTTTGGAAGGGGAATAATAATATAAAATGTGAGCTTTTCTGGATCTCTCTCCAAAGCTTTTTAAAACTAAGATGAATGAGTAAAATATGTATTCTAAAGATAACAAAGGCCATCTAACATAAAAGAAGCGCATACAGTTTTTAAAAGACACATCTAAGTTGTATAAGCTACAATTTGAACCTTAGGAACTTCTCTGAAATAGTAAAACAAACCACCATATTTTGGTGAATGTTTATGTTGAAATCATATTATGGGAAAACTCAGTCAAGTACTAGTATTATTAGTATGCATGCTGTTGCATTATAAATATCTTCTAGGAGCTGTTCAAATGCAGTATTTGCATTAAAAATACTTACCTTGTTCCTCTTAGAGTTATTGCTTGCTTACCTTCAACATTTCAATCAAGTGTGCAGTCATTTCGCAGGTACATTTCTTTGAGCAAGAATTGCTATTAGCATTGTCTAGAAAAGAGCACAACTTTTATCATTCATTCAGAAGAATTTTTAGCACCATTAAAATCAAGTGTAACACTACTGCTGATGTCAAAGAATACAGAATTTTGTGTGCTTATTTCATTGCATCAGAAAATTAGAGAAAGCATGAAAAAAACCCTAAGGCTTTTCCTTAATAGTAAATTTCTGGGTCTTATGTGATGCTTTTTCTCCATAAAAATCAAAGCACTTCACAAAAAAGGACAGCATCATTTTCTTAACTCCTCAGGTGGTGAAACTAAGGCATGAAGAGAGTAAGCAACTACACACAGGTTACCCAGCAGGCTAGCTGTATACCCAGGAACAAAAGCAGATTTCTTCAGTCCCAGTCCCAGTCCCCACTCTGCATTTGATCTGACTGCCACTTCACATTCTTGGCTAACTTCCAAACCATGTAAAGGAAACTGTTATGGCTTATACAGCGAAGTGCATCTTTTTCTTGTCAGTCTGTCAAAAGATCAAACAATATTTACAGATCGGGGATGCAAAACATTTAAAACCACTACATTTCGTAAGTTTTTTATAAATATTTAAACATCTATTCTGTTTGTAAGCAGACGGCTGACAATGCTCATCTTCGCAGCAATGGTTTCCACTAATGAAACTGGAAAATCAAAAGAATGATCATACTTAAGGAGTAATGGGTCATATATAGAGGTCAGCAGTACAGAGGTCTCCTGCTGATGCTAATATGCCGGTGCCAAAGGTCATCATGCATGACACATGCTGAAGCAGCCAGCATGGAATAATGACATAAACTGAAAGAAAAAAAAAAAAAGGCCATATAAAGACAAGGATCCTTGTAACATTATTGGTCATTTTAACTGAAGGAATTTTTTACGTAGTAAAGAATCTTGCAGAAATAGTATATAGGGGATCTAATTACTCATAAGCTATAACTGCAAGATATTTCAGGCTGAAATTTGGCCCTGGATTTTCTTTGAATGTGCCTCATAGCAAGTGAGTAGTAAGTTGATGGCAAAGGTGGAAATCAAACAAGTAGCTGCCAATGTCAGGCTTGAGGACCATTTCCTTTAATTCCCAGTTGATTCCTCACCTGCTATAAAATAAGCCATGAATTATTTCATGGACTTGCATGTATCAAAGCAAGGCCAATACAGAAGCAATATTACTTGTGGACCACAGATTTGAAAGAGAACGTACTTTATACCCTTGCATTGTTGTCCTAGTTTATACTACTAGATTTTACATATCTTAGATACTTGTGAGCTGGTTTAAAGCATTTGTTTTGCTATTAATTATACAATTATTTTTTTTGACACAGAAAAAAACATTTTAAGTTAAATAAAGAAAATATGCAGCTTTATTACATTTTGTGCTTGGGAGTGTGATATGAGTATAACAAACTCTTTAAAATATACAGGAAAAACATTGCATATTTAAGCCATGTAAGATCTACAGTGAATTTTGGCAATCAGAAAACATGATCTAGACAAAATGACTCTTTACAATGCATGTCTTTTCTATGTATATATGAAATATTAAGATATATAGTTACCATGAAAATGTGTTGTTGTGATTTCATTAGCAAATATTTTATTCAAAACCTCTGGATATGAAGTAATTTGTGCCTACAAGTTTCTATGTTTCTGGTGATCTGAACATACAAAATAAAGTTTTAAATGGAAACAAGAGTTTGGAAGAATCCTTGTTGATGCCTGCATTGTGTTTATTACATAAGTACATGAAGTATGTAGTTTTAAAAAATTTCATGCAGTAAAAGTTGCAAATGCAATTCTATAAATAAATAAATAGCTACTTACACGTTAGGTAGTGTACTAAAGTCTTCAGCTGTACAGATCAGATTCCTGAAAAGCCTTGAGAAAACTGGAGCAGTATCACCTTATCTAACATATACCTATCTTTTATTATACTGTGGCAAACATCTACACTTCCAAAGCAATATGCCTTCATAAAACACAGATTATCCATGGGTGTATCTTTTGGTCATCAAAAAGCAAAATAGTTCTGCAAACTAGTTTGTATTTTATTATTTATTTTAAAATAATAAAAAGATGAAATTCAATGCTTGTGCAAAATTGAAACTTATTATATGGATCCTTCTATTCCTCCTCATTTCTATAAAATTCCTGACATTTTTGCAAACTACTAAACTACTGCATATTTTGTTATCACCTGTTGAAAAAAAGGGTCAAATATAATACTCTGACACTTCTTGCAAGTCACAAGATGTAACACTTGTTCAGTTCAATAATCATTTCTGTATGTAAGGGAGGGATCAACAAACAAGCTTGAACACTCAGGCACATTGATAGGCATTTGAACCAGTGATGAAACATTGAATATTAAATGCAGTTTTCGTATCAACCCGAAACAATTCGACATGGTAGTCCACAGAGCTTTTTATTCTGAGTAAAAGACACCCTAGAACTCCTAATAAATATTATAATTCATTTTCTTATTCTAATACACCATCATTTACTATGCTTGCCCCTGACTCTGACACAGCCTACTATGGAAAAGTGAATGTGTCCAGTCAGTGTCCTAGTGTTTGTACAATATACTCAGTGACTGTTTTTCAGATGTTTGCCCTATAGTATTCCACAGAAGCACCACAAAATTTGCCTCCCTTTGATTTTTTTGTCAGTTGTTACTACTCCCATATCCCATGGGAAATATTTTCATTGTTACCACATGCCCTCATTAAATTGTGAATATATACTTGTCATATTTAGTTCACTGGCATTTTAACTGGCATGTCCCACACACCTTTTTTGGTAGGTTTTCTAATTAATTCACAGGTGTGTTTCATGCAGCAAATGGTGTCTAAAGTCCAGCTCTACTAAAACTGCAAATAGAGGAGAGAAGAGCTTAAGCACCTTTGAAAGTACATACCTGGATGCTCCTTGTGAAGGATGCGGACTGGTCTAAACCAGATAGATATGGTGTTTAGAGAAAGTATTAAGCCTCTTCTGCTTCCTACAGTTTACCTTGGTCGAGCACCACTTTACATAATGAGTCAGAATGGACCTATTGAAAATCATAATGGAACTGAAGTGGAAAAGAACATTTGTTGTTCAGTCAGATGTATTTATTCCTCATTCAGATGCCAAGAAAAGGCACAATGGATCCTACAAGTACATCTCGATGTTCTGAAAGCTGTGGATGACATCACCTGTCACATGAAATAAATACAAATACAAACTGTGTTTGTATTCATTTCAGTAAAAATAGCAGGAAGAAGTGGTTTTCCATAAGGGCTATATGGCAAATATTTTTTTCCATATATGAGAGGAGAAGGATCATTTTACATTAGCTTTCAGAGAGAAATGGGGAGAGCGTGGAGGTGCCAGTCACTTGGCATATACCTGCTTTACAGAAACTTTTGCTCAGTTCTGTTGTAAGGATCCTTTTCATGTGTTCCCTTCCACATCTGGTTCAGCTTCTGCTGCTGGTCAACTTGGTCCTTAAAAACAGACTGTTGACCTATTTATTAATTTATTCAAGATTAGGCACTCTCAAAATTCACAACATAATGGCACTGTATGCTTAGGCATATTAATTTAATTCCAGATTTTACCTGTGGGCCACCTGTCACCTGTCACAGTTGGATCATTATAATAAAGAGGTAGGAGAAATATAATTTGGTGGATAGAGTGGGAAATGGCAAAGCCAAAAGTTTCTACATGAATTTACTATTGCTCAGGGACTTCTGAGACCAAGGAGGGCTCCTAAATGTGTTTTAAAAACAAAAATCAATATTCTGTAGTCACGCTGAGGTGCACTAATGAACACTGCTGCTAGGGACATCACAACAGTAAGTTACACAGGAGAGAAATTTCTCAGGGATCAGCAGGGAAAAGGGCAAGTGCGGTCCTCTTTCCCACCATGTAGGAAGGAGCAGATATATTTGTCAATGAGAGGAGATGACCTCTGCAACCATGACCAACCTGCAGCATGAACACCATGTCCTGTCCTTCTACAAACCTCACACCTGTCATGGCTAGTTTTCCACAGTGAATTTAAAAATGACTGGAACAACAAAGTCTAAAACAGGAGCAAGGGAGAGCAAGGTAGTTTTATAGAAACGCATCTCCAAGCGTCCAAATAATAATCTCTTTATATAGACTCTGTGAAGAGCATGTTCACATACCAATGAATGGTAAAGGACTGTATCAGAAGAAAGAGGCCAGATTATGCACAGTCTAGGGATGCTGAATATAATGGAAGGTGAATATGTTTAATTTCAACGGTAATGTTTAGGAAGGATGAAGTAGAAGAAGAAAAAACTCAACTGAATATACTCGGAATTATCCTAACAATACAATCCATTAGGTCATAGAACAATCACACAGAGAATGTAGCACTTGATTTGAACATTGCAAAGCCAGGATAGGGTAAAAAAAGGAATCTAAAATTCTGTCCTCCCTTTTGCTGCCCAAACCATATTTATCTGTCCTTGCTCTCCTGTTTCTTTCCAAACTCAAACCTGATTTTAAGGTTAGCCTCATTCAGCAAGTTTGATCAACACCTAATCTCCCACCTAAGCATTTGCTTACCAAGCGTCCAATGCTATATGACATTTTACAAAAGCCACAAGTAATCTCAGTATGGTAGAGAACCTTTCAAATTACTTAATTACTTACAAACAGTTCAAAATAATTTGACAATTCCAGTAATTAGAGGGATACAGTAACTCTGTTAAATCATTCCCTTGCAAAATATAATAATAAAAAAGACAATAATAATAATAATTTTAATTATGTAACAGCATACAAAGTATGCCCAGATTGCAGAACTGGAAAATACCATCAAAGACAGATGGATGCAAACATAAAATTTTATTACTGGGATGGGGGTAAAAGAAGCAGCAACACCTCTGGCTGCTTTCCCTGCTTCTCCCCTTCCTGGGAATAGCAACCAGCCAGACCGCCTTCGCTGCAGACAAAATATTCCCTTGTCTGCTGGAGATTGTTTATAGAGCATAGAAAGAAGCAAGGCCACTGCTTGGGCAGAGAGATAAGTATATATATGGTACATTAGCTCACGGATATATATAAGTGAGATTTGTGAGTTGATTAAAGAAGAATGTGCCTCGAAAGTAGTACCTTTAAGCTTTATTATCATAGAATCATATGGTTTATTGTGTGGCCTCTATTGGCTGTGTTTTTAGTTACAGCTCTGTATCTCTATAAATTATTATAGTCTAAACATTACTGGGTGACTTAAGTTACACAGCACCACTTTAAACTTCTTCTGGAAGATAGATAATTTAGCATAAAAAATTAACATTGCATTGCAGTCAAGCATATTATTCTGTACTATACAGATGTAGTAAATGTATTTTTAAGTGCAAGCTAGTAGTTATAACAGTATTCTGTTTATTGTGATTTCTTCAGTCTGTCAGTTATGTTTCTGTGAGAGACTGATCTGAAATCAGACTCCACTGTCTATTGTCTCAAAGACTGGTATGAGAAGCTGAGATGGGTTTCCACCATGACTGAAGGATGAGTGGGAAAGAAGACCCTTCCATCCATTGCCTTGAGAATTGTTGCGAAGAATTGAAATGGGACTCCACCGACCATTGCCTCAGAGATGGGTGGGAGGAGTTAAGACACTTCCATCCATTGCCTGGGAGAAGGGAGTGAGGAGCTGAATTGGAACTCCACCATCTATTGCCTAAGGGATGAATGGGAAAAAGCTGAGGTAAGACTCCTGTCCATTACTTCAGGGATTGGTGTGAGGAATTGCTGTCCATTATCCCAAGAATTGCTGTAGACACCTGCAGTTAAAGAGCTGGCTGCAAGACCAGGGAAATGTCACCAGGAACAGAAATACACGACATGAAGTACATAGGTACTCCCCCCAACTCATTATAAAAGGGGAATTAAGACATCACCAAAATGGGTGCCTTCAAGGTGACACCAGGATACCTCCATGAGGACACCCACCTCCGATGGACTCTTGGGGGACACTCTGCTCCGATACTAACTATGAACCCTGAAGAACTCCCACCATCAATGACAACAACGGATCCCCGGGGCACTGCTGGGTCCATGGTGGTGACTCTCTCTTTTTCTCTGCACCCCAAATTCTTTCTTCATTTTCTACCTTTTTTTCCAATCTGTCCTATTGCTACCCCCTTTATTGCAATAATTTCCCTCTTTTATAATAACTGTCTTTTTGTAATCTGTAATGAAAATACTATCAATTATGGTACTTGACCTTGTTTGCATCTTAATTTCACTCTTGGGATCACTAACTGAAACAGGGTCTGGCCCTGGGATTTTCTCCAGTCGGACCCTGACAGTTTCCTCAGGAATTAGTGCTCTTCTACTGGGTCTTTTAGTTTGAGCTAGTTTAGGAAAAAACTTTCACATTAGGACCGTTTTCAGCAAGACATTTTTAAAGTGCATTCAGTGGCAATTAGAGTTTGGAATTCAACAGAAGAATTTAACAGTCATTTGTAGAGACGGTATTAGTCATCCCATTTCCCACGCGAATATGTTTTATGGTTTGAAATGTCACTAAAATGGCTATTTTAGAACACAAACCAGAAGCTTGAATAGAAACAGCTTTACCGTCTTTCATTTTAACATTCAAATACATGGAAGTATGTACATTTCCAATTTTTCTGAATGCCAAAGACCCAATTCATTCTTGGATTAGTTCGCAGTAGGTTTGTCCCAATGTTTTCCAGATTGTTTTCAAGTACACTGTGTTTAGTATGGTAATAACAGAGTTGGTGTTGTTGCAGACAGTAGGTTTTTGGACTCTATGGCGGTTTATGGTTGATGTTTTCGGTATAGGGAACTACCAAACCAAGAGAAAGATAAACCTGTAGGTAAGTTACAAAAGAGGACTTTTAGGAAATGTTTTCCTTTTTCTAACTCATTCTTTGTTTGGTCTGTAGCAAAATGACTAATATCCTTGTGTCAAAATTCCTTAAGCATGAAACTGGAACAAGTTGTTTTTTGTTTTCCAAGGATGCAGGAAACTTATGGAATATATGAAAAGAAAATTTTATTTCTCTATGTTCTTTTAATGCAGTTTAGATGTCAATTTTTGAAAACCTAACATCTCTTCCAAGCTTACAATATAGGGTAAAAATCTGTTCCCTTGGGACACATCAAAATTTATCCCCTTGGTTCTCATGCTCGCATTTCAAAATACTCCAGTGTCAAATAAAATAACTCTTGATTGAAAATAACTCCTACATTATTTAATAAGCTCTCTGCTGTTGATAATGACTGAAACTCCACCACAGAAAATCCACAGGACCCACAGGGGGAGTCTGGAAGGGCCGTCTCCTAGTCCTCTGCCTCTGCTTGAGAAGAAATATGCAGTGCCTCCTCAGTTCCTCTGAATTTGGTTGCTTTTAGGTCACACATGCTGGGCCCCAGCACAGACCCCTATGATAAAAGCGCAGGCACTTAGTTAGCTGGCAGCTCACACTGAATATGCCAGGCACTGCTAATGCACTAAAGCTGGCAAGGAGAGCATTCACAACCCCAGCCATCAGATGTCTCTGTCCACTAACGTCCATCACATTCTATCATTCTACCCCTTTGTTTTGGAGGCTGTAGGCAACTTCCTTTTCACAGGTCTAAGGTAATGGGATTCATCATCATGCGTACCAGTGTAAACACTGACTTAGAGGTAAGAAAAATTATCTTTGGCTGTGGACATGAAGTTTTGTTTAGTCAGTAAGGTATGACATTATTTATGTACGCTTTGCAGGAGATTTTCTTTTTAGAAGATCGCTGGTGGTTGGTTTTACCTTTGAAATTTAAAGAGAAAAGATCATGTTAGATGAAAGCTTTCTTGAGTGCTCATTTAAAGCCAGCTTCCTGTGAAATAAATTTGGAGTTTTCTTCTCAGTCTAGAAAGGAACATTAATTTGGTATATAAAACTATTGACTTTTGCTTTCACAGACATGATAATCTTTGCTTACTGAGAGCAAGACTAAACTGACAAATGGTCTTAATTGCATCATGGTGTGAGAAAGGGAGCAAGCAATTGAAGAGCAAAAGTTACTTGCAGGGGATGATGTTTTGCCTATTTATTATGATTTTAATCTTAATTCTACATTTGTGTGAAAAGAGACAATATTCCCATTAGCATTTCTGCATTGTAAAGAACAGAGTTCAATTCTTGAGAGAATTTTGGAGGAAAACAGAGCAAATTAAGTTCAGTAGGCTCTGGCTTGAATAGAAACAGCTTTACCTTCTCACTGACTGGATGTGCGTTTGTTCTTTGATAAAGACTAACTATTTTGAAGTAAGTATAAAAATAGGTACCACCCCACTTCTGTTCTATGTCTTTGGCTAAGATTAGAGATAGAAATCCCCCAAATTAGTGAAAACAGCTCAGCATGTCTAATTTTTGGAACACCATATTTCCAGACAGCAAAAGCAGACATTCCTAGATATATTGGGAAAACTTTCAGTGGTCTTGACGCATCCAGACAGTGTTCAAAGAATGACAACAAGCAAATCTGAATGGTGATGTTTCTGAGAATAATAGTGATAAAGACCTTCAATAAAAATTATATTCTGAACCTTTTCCACTCATTTTCTTCTTCTGGAATAATAAGATGTTCAGGTATAAGCAATTTCCATTGATACAGCTGAAAGAGATATGTACAGCATAATGTTTTTATATTACTTTTTGTATCAAAAGAACAACAAGAAACCTGGTGCTGTTTAGCACATGGTGAAAATATCACACAAAGACCTGGTTAGGGGTTACAAACCAGTAAATGGTCAGATGTAACTCTGGGGTTTTTGTCTCAGTCTAGGGCTTTCTTTCCAGTGGAAAGAGAAATGGCTTTAAGAAACCATCAAAAGAAAGGCAGAATATGATGAATGGTTTTACACAGGCAGGAAAGAAACCAACATGCAGAGATTAACAATAAAGGAATTCACAAGTGAATTAGACAGACAGAGGAGGTGCCTCTGTTCTTGTTCAAATCACTGACACTATTCTGGATTTGCACAGGTTAAACTAGAACAAAATCTGGCCTAGAAAGTCACACAGATGGAAATGCATTCAATAATAAGTGAAGCTTTTCATATTTGATTGAATTTTGGGTAAACGATTTTAATGTTTCATGCATTTGTGGAATGGGAAATAAAGTGGAAAGTTGTC
Source organism: Pezoporus wallicus (assembly GCF_028554395.1). Classification (NCBI taxonomy): domain Eukaryota; kingdom Metazoa; phylum Chordata; class Aves; order Psittaciformes; family Psittacidae; genus Pezoporus; species Pezoporus wallicus. The sequence goes on along the minus strand of NW_026639160.1, from coordinate 858,307 downwards.
ATCTGAATGTGGCATTTTAAAGTAAACTCAGAACTTAGTGCTGGCTGAGGAGACTAGGTTTGAAATATGGGGAAATTTACCTATAAATCATCTGTCTCTGAAGGCTGGAGGTACATGATGTCTTCCACTTATTTGTAGCTTATGTGGACTGAGCCAAAGATCCCAGCCTAGTTCAAACAGTAAACAGATGTCCACATTTCAGGAGCCATGTCATTTTCACTGTCTTTTTGACTAGCATGAATTATCTTCACGAATTAACTCAATTTTTGAAAATCCCTCTTTAAATGCTGCCTGTTCAGTAGTAATTCTTTCTCTTTAATAATAATGAGAAATTATAATCTGAGATTTTTCTGATGTTTGTGCAGATGGGATACAAAATAAAAGTTCAATTAGTGGAAAAAAAGTAGAACAAAATTGAAGCTTATAGTTTGTTAAACCTTTTTGCAACTGACTATTTTAAGATCAAAAAACACATGTAAGATTTATCACACAAACTTTGAGATACGCTGACCAATGGTATGCTTTCTGTATGAAATTTTTGATTTATCTGTATTAATGGTTTATAAATGAAAGAACATCTTTAAAAAGATAGTACACTAAAACAACACTCCTTTTTCATCACTTCAAGTAATTATAAGCCCTTTTCAGTTAAATAATGAGGTGGGAGAGCAAGGAAAAAGGTATTTTTAAATCTGAAAATATTAAAATGGGGTTGGCCATTACAAATGTGGGAGACTTTTGCAATCCAAAGGCTAGCTGAGAAAATAATACAGCAAGACACTTCCATCCAGCAAGCCTTGGAAATGATTGGTGGCAAATTCTCTTCCTTTTTATAAAGCAGAAAGTAGAGAAAATTGTAGCAAACGGAGTATTACCATCTGTAAAAACTGTCAATCAATAGGGAAGAAATGATAGAGAGTAAGTTAGCAAAAGACAGTATGGGTGAAAGTAATTGTGATACAAAGAAGGAAGATGAGCAAAATAAAGATATCATGCTTTTAGGAAAAAGAATAATGGAAAAAAAAAACAAAAACTTCAACCAACTAGTGAAACTTCAAAGTATTATCTCCACCTTCTGTTCCAGATTAAGAAATGTGCAGGCCATTTGAAGAGTCAGAGAAGAACAATGGGAATAAAAAGACATCTAGAAATCCTGATCTATGCTGAATAGATGAAAAAATGGTTTGGGCCAGTACGGGAGAGCTATATGGTAAAAGTTGTATTAGATTCCAACTATGCTAGTAAATGAAGAGCATAAACTCTGTTGCACATCCAATTTCCCAATTTTTCAGTAATCTGAGCAGGAAAGCACAGAAAATGAGGCTGAGTACAGAGACTGACTGAAGGATCTTTATCCTTTTACCCTCCTCCTAAGTGGCCAAGTGGGGGAAACACCAACTGATGGGAGAGGCATGCATACTACTGACATCACTGCTATGGCCCCCAGGCGCATCCTGAAAACCCTCACCAGTCTGATTTTCTATTGCTTCTGTGATCCGTAACAGTCACTGAGTACAGCTCACAATCATCCTGGCATAAATACAAACTAATATTGCCCTTCTTATGCACTGCTTTGCAACAGGCATACTGTTACATTAATACTGTTAATAGTAGGAAAAATGTGCCGATGAAATGCATACAGTATACTAACACATGATACACTAAATATGACACAGTAGCAGGCGTATGGAGCAGCAGAAGACACCAGCAGGAGGACTAGTGTACAATGCGTTGTAGTGACTGGAGAGAACATGATCTCCAGATATTGTGGTCAGTAGTTATGCCTTAGACTATATAGAGAATTAAAGAGTTATAGAATGGTTAGGGTTGGAAAGGACCTTAAGATCATCTAGTTCCAACCCGCTTCCATGGCAGGGACGCCTCACACTAGACCATGTTGCCCAAGACTCTCTCCAACCTTGCCTTGAACTCTGCCAGGGTCGGAGCATTTACCACTTCTTTGGGCAACCCATTCCAGTGCCTCACCACCCTCAATAAAGAACTTCTTTATTATATTGAACCTGAACTTTCCTTGTTTAAGTTTGAACCCATGACCCCTTGTCCTGTTGCTACCGTCCCTGATGAAGAGTCTCTCTGGCATCCTTGTAGGCCCCCTTCAGATACTGGAAGGCTGCTATGAGGTCTCCACGCAGACTTCTCTTCTCCAGGCTGAACAGCCCCAACTTTCTCAGCTGTCTTCATACAGGAGGTGCTTCAGCCCCTCTGTCATCCTTGTGCACCTCCTCTGGACTTGCTCCTACAGTTTCTATGTTTTTAGTTAAAAGTTGTTACCTTTACGTGCTGTGTATGATATTTTGATTCATTATGAAGATGAGTGCTGGTATAAATGCTGAGCTTAAGTTAGGCACTGGGTATTTTAATTCCTTTTATTCTTCAAAAAATGCACAGCTGAACTGCCAGCGGCATTCTTTCCCAATAGGATCTAGACATGGTTAAAGATAAAATAGATACAGAAAATCAACCCTGAGACTGGTATGCTTAATGCTCTTTTTTTGTGAAGAAAATCTGGTTGTTGCTTAAGTTTTGCCCTTTTGTATTCCCCTTAGTTAAAAGGAAGAGTAATTTTTCCTGGGAGATCCTCAAAACAGCTCCTGTTTTCTATCTTTCTTCACCTGTTTCTGTGGCTAAACATTCTTGGAAAAAATAAAACAGCCAATGTAGCTTTCTTTAGGCATTGTAGTTCTTCTGTTACAGTTGCTGTATATGTGGCAGAAAAAAATTATCTGCCATTTTCTTATGGGATTTTGTGTTTTATCAAGCAAGACTAGCACCCTAAATATAATTTATTTTACTTGTCCTGCTAAAAAAAATATGATCCAACAAGAAAAACTACAACCAGTATATAATCATTAATGTAATATGTTCTCTCTTATCCTAGAAATTTTATCTAAATTGGACACAAAAGTATATTCTGTAAAGTCAAAACATAAGTATTTGGATACTATAATGTTAGGGTTGCTCCACTCCTTTCTGTGAGCTCTACTTAAAAAAAACAATAAATACCATCCTATTATAAATATTAGGATATATACTTGAAATTTCAGCTCAGAGTGATTAAGGGTTTCTTCTAGCATTTGGACATAATTACTATGATGTGAAAGAAAAATCCCCACCTGGTAACAGAGGTTACCATTTTGGCAGCTGTGTGGGCAGGAGAATTGTGTTTCACTGCATTTTTTGTCTTTCATCTCATCATCTGTACTGGAAAGAAGTGCATCTGGCATAGGATTACTTCTCAGTTTTTTTTGTTGTTGTTGTTGTCTTACTTTTCCAGATATGAGGAAAACTAGATTGGCTTTATTCATTTTATGAAACACAAACATCTTTGCCAGCAAAAATCATGTCAGATTTATTTATGAGAAATCTGAAGCATGGCCGAATAAGACTCTTAGTAGTCTATAAATTACTTTAATGCCATATGAACAATGATTGCTATAGCAAGCAATCTCAAAGGGAGATTAATCATTATAGACCCATTGAAAAAAAACCCACCAACAAACAAACCACAAAAAAAATCACCTAACCCAGAAAAACCCACAAAATACCACATTTAGAGAGTTAAGGATCTGTCAAGATGGTTAATAATGGGGTGGCTTAGATTTTTCTTAAAGTACTTTCTGTTTATATATTATTTTTTTTTTAATAATCTTTAAAACATTCTGGGAAGGGCAATTACACCTACAGGGAAGATACCAATGGAATTTGAATTTGAAGATGTTCATCCTTTTTTTTTTTTTTTTTTAACTCTGCTTTATTTCTGTTGACTGGAAAAAACGAATTTTATTTAGCTGGCATGTTTTTCATGGGTTCTTTTTTCTCCCCTTTAAAGAAAAATTCTTGGTGAACTTGAAAAGTGAAAATCTTGAATGCAGTGCCATTGGTTCAGCACTTCATATGTCTTCCACATTTTAACATTAGCATGTGCATTCAAACACACATGATACTTTCAGATGCATACTACTCCAGTGGAGACTATATTAAACAGTACAGCATATGATGTTGCAGATTAAAGACTTGTTGATTTTCTGAACAGTATTTTTTTCCTCTAGAGAGTGAAAAATACTATGTTAAAGAGTACATTAATCTGATATCCATTTCAATTAAAATTAATTTTCTGTGACCCATATTTATTACAGCTGACTATTAAATATAATTATCCACCACCTTTGAAAGTCAGTTTGCCATGAAAAAGTAATATTACTTTTAGAATGACAATTTTTTAATGCACTGATTTAAATGTACTGAGACTTTAGAAAAAAGTAAGGGCTGTACCACATTTCCCTCAACATACATGAGACAAAAACCACTTGCTGTGTGTTTTCACGTTGGATATCATCGGTACCTAGAGAGGCAGAATAATGTTAATGTCAAGGTTTTGTTTCATTTCTGTGTGATTTCTTTTCAGAAGAGCTAGAGCTGTTTTCTGACATCTGCAGTGTTCTTCTGCCTATCTAAAGGATGGATAGCCAGATCATATGCTAAATTTATACATAACAACAAAGTTGAGAAGAACTTTGCAGAACCCAGGGTAAAGAAGATGAATGCCTAGAACCTTCTCTCAGAGTTCCAAGGACCTTGCTTTCTTATTCACTGCTTGTACGTCTGAGAAAAAGGAAACTGCTTTTTCTAAGTTTGGTAATATTTGACTGCAGAAATAACTACTGGTTGAGATGTCACCTTCAAGTATAAATCAAACTTATTGTTTAATTCAGACCTTCTGGTCAATGATTTAGACTGCAAGACGATATAGCATCCAGATACTACTGTTCTAAAAGCAGTATATTTTGAGTATTTAGGGCAAAAAATGCTGGTAAAATATTTTTAAATGGACTGTGGAGTTGTTTCATAAATATTTTTGTAAAGGTCATTAACTGATAATCAAGAACACTATTGATAACTTAAGTGGCAATTTTCTGCCTAGGTTAATATGGATTTGATGTTCTGGCTCTGATGCAACACAGTAATATTGCAGAACTCTTCTCAAGATAATATTTAAAAAAAAAGTCTTTCACGAAATCATAAAAAAAAAACCTGCCAAAACCTATAACACTTAACAAAAAAAGATTTTTGCACTGATTAGTTAGGGACAAATTATAGATGTGGTAATTGTATCCAACAATTAAATTGTCTTCCTAAATTTAGATTCTACCTTCTGCCCAGCACGGTATATAGCTGACCACACAGAAGTATGTGAGCTGTATATGGGGTAAACAACCCAAGTCAGCAGTATAGTCTTCTGGGATTATTCTTAATCACAAAATATACACTGCTAACAATTATTACTACTTTTGGAAGAAGGCCATGTTGAAATCCTTTAAAATATTAGTTTTAACACGGATTCATACATAAATCCCAATTTCATGTTAGCAATACAGCACCTACTATCACACCAACCCAACCTTGGTAATAAGGAAACAAATATTTGTGTTGTTTGCACTGGTCAGTGATGTGACTTTATGTTAATTACTTGATAGATTTCCTTCACAGTCTGAGGTAGAGCCAGTTTTCCTGTTGTGAGGGCTGCTGCTGAACTCCTTTCTTTTTCTTGGGGATGTATTTAATGGGAAGCCAAGGCATTGCACAGTGGATGCCAGTTTTCACTTGATGATCCAGCATTTTCTCTACATAGTTATAGAATCATACAATGGATTGGGTTGGAAGGGACCTTAAAGATCATCTAGTTCCAAATGCACTGCGATGGGCAGGACACCTTCACTGTCACTGATCTCCACTCAGATATCGAGCCAACTGCTCTTCAAATTGAGGAAAAGTACCAAATCTGTAAGCCAGTTCCTATCCAGATGGCCTCAACAGGATACAGTTGATCTTGAGAACACAGCCAAAGAAAGATGAAAAGTTGAGGGATGCCTGCAGCGATTACTAGGACAAAAAGATTTCTTCATTATGAGGGTGGTGAGACATTGGAACAGGTTGCCCAAAGAAGTTGTGGATCTCCCATCCCTGGCAGTGTTCAAGGTTGAATGGGGTTTTGACAACCTGATCTAGTGAAAGGTGTCCCTGACCATCACAGGGATATTGAAACTAGACAATCTTTAAGGTCCTTTCTAATGCAAACTATTCTGATTCTACGATTCTGTGACAGCAAGTCATTACTGGAGTAGGAAAGTAGCCATGGCTCTGGCACAGAGATTTCAGCTGGGAAATGTCTGGGGATATCTTCAGGAAAGAAGGTGAAAAGAGGCAGCCACAACAGAAATATCAGTTAAGCTATTCACAGTACATGAAAACTTTATATCTAGTTATTTTCTAAGAGCTCATTTACTGACAGATGAATAGAAACATTTATGGAAACTTGGGCAGAAAACCACTACCACTTCAAGTCATGTCCATGCCAACAAATCAAGTGAAGAGCTGACAACATCTGACATATGAAGAAGTCTGTGACCAGAAAAGCATAATGCTAAATGTCATGAAAAAGGTGAAATACGTCTGAAATCTGCTGTAATGCACAGAGGCAGTAGTAACACTCAAGGACAAGCAGTTAGCTGTTCCAAAATCTTTGTGAAATATACTGTGTAAACATAACTGTTAGCACCCACCTAAGTTTATTTTTATAGATTTATTTTTACTTAACTGATTTTAGTTGGTTGAGGTGATCTGAGAAAATACAACTGCAACTAGTACCTTTCCTTTGATCTGCATCTGTGTTTCCTGTGTCCAAGGCTCTTCCAGGACTGTTTGCTTTTCCAGGATGGCAGCAGCAGCCATTACTATGTGACAGAGCAGTTAGTTAAAATATTTTCTTTACCATAAACCATGTGGTAAACCAGTTGAAGTTGATGGGGGAAATTATATGACACATGGTTATCTACAGTGCAAAATCTTTACCTTTCACCACTGTCTTATATTATTAAGGGTGCAATTCTTGCTCCTCAGTGCATGGACTTGCACACTGAAATTATCAGGGATATAAATTGTGATTAATTTCAGAAATAACTTCACATAGGAAATCATGTATAGAAATCTCAGCACAAATATAAAAAGCAAATGTTGAATACACATACTGGAAACGCTGGTTGTTGGAATCTGTAAGATCTTTTCACCAATGAGAGGGGATCTGATGAGTACCTTTAGTTCTTACTGTGAATTTTCCTGGATTTTTTCAGTCTATCTCAGGAGTTAGAAAACTGCTAGCATCACTTTTCAAGTACCATAGAAAAAGTTCAGTTTATTTTCTCAAGACAGATTATAATGGTTTGTTGTTTTTCCACTAGTGTCTTTATGACTTTTTCCATTAACCACAAACTTTAAAAGCAAAAGCAAATTGCCAATAAAATTAATAATAAAACAGGAGAACAATTTATTAATAAAACTATATCCTGTATGAGGCAATCAATATGTTTAAAAGTTGATATGTCAGATAAAAAAAAAAATTTATAATCTTTTATTTTACCACTTTTTCAAGGCCAGTCTAGTAAATTCCTCTTATATTTAATTGGGTGACTTTCCGCCTTACTTCACAGATTGCTTTTATAAAAATACTGTAAAATCCACATCAGTAAATCACATGATAATCAGCTTAGGTTAGATTCCCCCCCCCCCATATATTTCAGAATAACTTATTTCTATAAGCATAATACAGATCATTGTATAAGGTTGTATAATAAGGTTTCACTGTATAATAAGTTTTCATTTTTTAACCCAGGTAAGTCAGCTACATCTTTAATAAAAATCACTCATTTTTATACATTTAAGATTAATTTTCTCCTTATAATGGTCTTTGAAATGAAAATGTGGTAGCACATGTGACACTACAATTCGCTCATACTGCTGACTGTCTAGGTACATGCTTTAAAGTACAGTAATGTAGCTAAGGATTTTGACATAGAATTTGGAAGCGTGTAATGAATATTGCCAGTAGTCTTCAAGAATCACCTCAAGATCATAAGCTTTACGGTCGAGTAACTAACTGAAGAACAATCCAAGCAGTCTAACAAGATCAAAAAAAACCCTTTAGAAGCATAGTGCTTTTAAGATAAATACTAATGTCTTATAGAGCAGTATGGGGGTTGTTAGTGTTAATATTTTTCCCAAATTTCTGTTTTTTGTGTTGTGTATAATTTTTATCTTTAAATACTTAAAACACAGATCAGAAAATTAACCTGTAGTGAAAAAAAAATCAGGCTTTTGATGCAATTCTGAGAAAATAAACAAGACTCCAAAATAAAACTTGGCATATTTGTTAAAAAAAACAAACAAACAAACAAAAAAAACCAACAAAAAATAGTGAGCATCTTTTAGAAAAAATATGAGTGCATATATACCAAAGATCTATACTTTGCATGTAGCTACAGTATCCCTCAAATATTTAACACCTTTTACTGCATGTAAGCAGAGTATAGAAGTCCAATTACCCTTCCTCACAGACAGTTATGAAGGGCAGAGGACAAGATAACACAAAAAATATGTAACAGAGGAAGGACTTGTATGGATGTAATGTAGTTACTGTGTTAGTGCTCTGATCACTGAACTTGATTTTACCAAACCCTTTGCCATGAAGACTGAGGCAAAGAAGTTGTTGAGTACCTAGGCATTCTCCATGTCCCAGGTGACCAGGCCTTCATTTTCCTTCTGGAGGAGACTCACATTTTTCCTCATCTTCCTTTTACCCCCAATGTACCTATAGAAGTTTTGTTGTTGCCCTTAATGTCTTTGGCCAGAATGAGTTCTGTCAAGGCTTTAGCTTCCCTAACCTGATCACAGACTGCTCTGATTATTCTTCCCTGGCTACTCAATCTTGCTTCCACCCTCTGTAGGCTTCCTTTTTATGCTGGAGTTTGTTCAGGAGCTCCTTGTTCGTCCATGCAGGCCTCCTGATGTTCCTGCCTTACTTCTTCTTTGGCAGGATGAATTGCGCCTGAGCTTGCAGAAGGTGATCCTTGACTACTGACCTGCTTCTTTGGGCCCCTCTTCTCTCCAGGGCTTTATTCCATGGTGGTCCACCAAGAGCTTGCTACATGCCTTCCTTTCTGTCCTAAGGACCTCAAACTCCACTGTTTCCCCACCAGACTCTCCCTGGTGGTCCAGGATTAACCTCTCCTCTCTGGTTCCTCTATCACTGGTAGAAGGAAGTTATCATCAACGGGTTCCAGGAACCCCTGGTTTTCTTGAGCCCTGTTGTATTGTCCCTCCCATAGATACCAGGGTGGCTGAAGTCCCCCAAAAGGACCAGGGCTTTTCAATGCAAGGCCATACATATCTGTCTATAAAGGGCCTTATCCTCTTGGTCTTCTTAGCAGACCCTCACTGTAATGTTACCTGTCCCTGGCTTCCCTTTAGTCCTGACACGTAAGCTCTTGGTCAGCTCCTCATCCATTCCCAGGAAGAGCTCTGCGCACTCCAGCTGATCGCTGACATAGAGGGTGACACTATGGAAATTCGCATAGTTGTATAGGTGTCTACTCAGAAATTAGTATCTTCTACTAAGCAGAAGAGATGATACATTGGGCAGTTAACGGCTTCAGCTGTATATGAAACCAGTCAAAAGGTGAAATAACTTCATTTACAGTCCTGTCTCATAGAACCAGATCTTGCCTATTAGGAGCAGCTGTTTGCAGTTGCAGCTCTGAAGTGGGCAGTGGCATGCAAGCAATAACAGCTATAGGCTGCAAAAGTCAGTGAGATAGACATGGTGGATGGAGAGGGAGAAATGCTGATACTATGAAAATTTTGGTCCATTCAGTCAGCCACTGGCTGTAACATCAGGAGTGTGGTTTGAGGGTGCTGTGGTGCAAAATCACAGATTGGTGGGCACTTCTGGAGGTCGTCCACTCTCACCTCCTGCTAAAAGGAAAGAAAAAAATCAAGGATATATCATGATGTTCAAAACCTTTTCCAGTCAAATGTCCACATCTCTTAGAAGTTCCCTAGTAGCGCCTGCAACAGTGGCTAATTTTGATTATTTTTTTATACTGTAACTTGTACCTGCTGCCTTTCACCCTCTCACTGTGTTCTGCTGCCCCCTGATGAGTCTGGCTCTACACCCTCCCAGACAATAGCTGAAGATAGTAATAAACTTACCCCATTAACTTTCTCTTCTTAAGATTGAACAAACTCAGTTCTCTCAGCCTCTGCTAGTAAATTCTGTGCTCCGGTTCCCCAGCATCTTGGTGGACGGACATCCTACAGTTTGACAATATTTTCTTTGTAATTGGAGGCTGGAAATTTAGCATAATAGTTCAGTTAAAGGCTTATGAATACTGAATAAAGGAAGATAATCACTTCCTTAAATCTGTTTCCTATGCTTTGCCAAAGCAGCCCTGCATGCTGTTAACCTTCACTACTGAAAAGACACGTTGCTAATCCATATTCAACTTGTGCACTAGGACCCTGACAACTTTTTCTCCGAAGTCCCCTCCCAGCAGTTAGCCTGGAGTATTGAGTTTGTCCACCTATAGGCATGATTTTACATGTGTCTTTGTTGAATTTCATGAGATTCTTGTCTGCCCATTTCTTCAGATTATTGAGATTATTGATCTCAGTTGGTCCCTTTGAGCAGCACTTCCTTTCCGTTTATCAACTGCTCTCCACATCTTAGTCTTATTGTGAACTTCCCAAGGAACTACATCCCATTATGTGAGTTGTTAAGGGTATTAGGCTCTATTGGTTTCAGTATGAGCCCCTGAGGAATGCCACTTAGTAACTGCTTTCAAGTGTTGGCACTATCCTTTAACTGTGACTATCTAGCCAGTTTTTAACCCACCTTGTAGTCCACTCATCCAACCTGTACCTCCGTAACTTGGCTATGTGGATGTTATGAGAGGCCAAACTGAAAGCCTGACTAAAGATAAGGTAAAAAACATCTGCTGCTTTCCACCCAGTGATGGAGTCAGCTAACTCATCACAGAGGGCATTTTGTTTGGTCGGCTCAATCTGCGCTTCATAAATACAGGTTTCTAATCTTGTTCTTTTTTTAATACAGACACTTTTTAGATAGAGACCTTTTGTCTATACTTTTCAGGAGCATGTGGTAGAGCATACCATCAAAATCTAGGTACTCCAATATTTCCTTCTAACACACCAGCTAAGCTGTGCAATTTGAGTGTGCCCCCATAGCTTGGCATACAGGAAATATGATGCTCTCAAAGGCGTCTGCGGCGCCAATTCGGACATATTGGTTAATACACCCAGGTATGCATGACAAAGGAGTACTTATTTCAGTTTAGGTAGAAACTGCCCTTCTCCAAGTTACTTGCATGCAAACTGGATTTAGGCTTCAAATCACAGAAGTGGTTATTTGGGTTTTGCTGGAAAGAACTCTGTTGTCTCACTGTTCATTAGAACATATCAATATTTATTCTGATATCCATATCTTATGCCATTCCTATTGCCTTAAAGAGTGCATTATTTTTATACATTAATGTAAACCATGAGGTTTCATAAGGAGAGTGATCTCACATCCTTTAAGTGTTACATTTTTACCTCCTGACGGTTGGATGGTTTATTTTTAGCATAGAATTCAGAGCAAGACACACCATGCAGTTGAGAACAACATTTAAAAAGCATATAATCATTTTCAGACTTTCTTAAATTGCACTTGGAGCCCAGCCCAATGCCTGAATACGTTTTTTTGTTTTTTTTTTTTAGATTAGATTCAAGGCACAGCTTTTTCTTTTTTTTTTCAAATAATGACAGTTTTCCCATGCTTGCTCTGAATGGGGTATTTGTCGTAATGCTCTGTAATTTTAAACCTAGTTTATCTGTGCCCCCAGTTTAATTACAAAATTGTTTACATTGTTCTATTTTGCCCAATTAGACTGTGCTGTTGACATATACATTTAACATTTTGTTAGAATAATTGGATTAGAATGTTTTGCAGGGTTAATGGTTCTCATTGTTAAATAGAGCATTACTTTCCTTCTCTGCCATCTGTAACAGCTCACTAGAAGAACAGAAATTGAATTTCATCTAGCAGTGGGATAACCTTTTCATTAAAATAGTCTTCCTAGAGACAGAATTAGATTCAATGCGGGGTTTCTAGTTTGAAAAGGTTTTATTTCAGTGGTTTTCAATTTTGCTTGAAAAGAAGCGCGTTAACCCAGGAGGTTGGGAACTTGGCATAAAATAATCAAGAGGATAAATAAAACAAGGGGCTTCCTCCAAAACCCGATGTCTGCACCCAGAACCGCTTCACAGCTCTGCAGGGGACTAACGGGGCAACACCCACCACAAGGACAAGCAGCCAGTTGCTGCACCAACAAACAGGGTATAACTCTCAGTGCACCCAGGAAAAAACAGCAGATACAGTAGGAAGTGGCTTTATTCTGAAAGGCACAGAGGCACCCATCTGTCAGCCTGACCCCATCTCAGGGGAGATGTGTTGCCTACCAGGGGCTCAGATCAGAGGTGGTGCTGAGAGACTGCCTGGTCTACTAAGTTCTACTGACCTACCCACTCCTAGTGATTCATGTGGGTGCCAGTGATACTGACAGCAGTAGCCTGGGAAGAATTAAGGACTACAGAGCCCTAGGAAAGGTGGTTAGGGCACTGGGGCTCAGCTTTTTGATCCATCCTCCTAGTCAGAGGTGAATCTGGCAGGTTAACAAATGGTTAGAAGGGTGGTGCAGTCAGAGGTTTGGTTCTTAGACCATGGGACTTGCTTTGGGAAGCCAGGTTTACTGGAGGCTGATGGGGCTGGTCTGACAAAGGGGGAACAGCTGCCTTGGTGGGAGACTTGCCAGGCTGGTCAAGGCAACTTTAAACTAGATGTGCTGTGGGAGAGGGGCACCAATCCGTCCCAGCACTCCCAGACATAAGCCAGCATCTGTAATGAATGCTCGAGTGATGCAGAGCTACTCCAGCCACTCCAGACAATGAGTCAAATTTATTTGGAACTCAGATAAGATGGCTCTATACAAAAGCTCATAGTATGTGGAATAACCAAGAAGAATTAGAGATGTGTGCATGTCTACAGGGATATATCACTGGCATCACAGAAACATGGTGGGATGGGTCCTATGACTGGAACGTTGGAATGGAAAGTTATAGGCTCTTTAGGAAAGACAGACAATGCAGAAGGGGAGGGCGTGTAGCTATTTATATCAATGACAGGCTGGAGAGTATGGAACTCTGTCTGGGGACAGGTGATCAGTTAACAGAGAGTTTGTGGGTCAGGGTTAAAGGGAGAACAGCAGTGGGGGACATTACTGTGGGGATCTGTTATAGACCACTTGATCAAGAGGACTCTCTGGATGAAGCACTATAGATAGACAGGAACAGCCTCACACTCACAGGCCCTTGTCCTCATGGAGAACTTCAATCACCCTGATATTAGTTGGAGGGACAGTACAGCACAGCACAAGCAATCCGGGAGGCTCCTCAGTTGTGTGGAGGACAACTTCCTCTTGCAAGTGATAGAGGAGCCAATAAGGAGAGGTGCCGTGCTTGACCTCGTGCTCACCAGCAGGGAAGGGCTCATTGGAAATGTGATGCTCCAGGGCAGCCTTGGATGCAGCAATCATAAGATGGTCGAGTCCGAGATCCTCAGGACAGTGAGAAGAGCGTGCAGTAAGCTCACTGCCCTGGACTTCAAGAGAGCAGACTTTGGCCTCTTCAGGAATCTTCTCAGGAAGGTTCCATGGGATGAAGCCCTAGAATGCAGGAGGTCCCAAGAATGCTGGTTGGTATTCCAGGATCGCCTGCTACAAGATCAGGAGCAATGATGCAACCTGACATGAAGGAAGGCAGGAAGCCCATGAGGCCTCCATGGATGGATGAGGAACTGCTGAGGAAACTCAGAAGAAAAAAGGAAGCTTATAGAAGGTGGAAGCGAGGGCAGGTGGCCTGGGAGGAATACAGGGACGTTGTCCAGGAAGCTATGGACCAGGTGTCATGGTTTAAGCCCAACACTTAACTCAGAACCACACAGCCATTTGCTCACTGCCCTTCCTTGATAGGCTTGAGAGGTGGGCCTATGTCAGCCTCATGAAGTTCAACAAAGCCAAGTGCAAGGTCCTGCACCTGGGTCAGGGCAATCTCAGCCATAGTTACAGGTTGGGCAGAGAAGATATTCAGAGCAGCCCTGCGGAGAAGGACTTAGGGGTGTTTATGAGGAACTGAACATGAGCCAGCTTCACAGCCCAGAAACCAGCTGTGTGCTGAGCTGCATCAAAAGAAGCATGACCAGGAGGCTGATGGAGGCAATTGTGCCCCTCTACGTTCTCGTGAGACCCCACTTGGAACACTGTGTGCTGTTCTGGTATCCTCAGAAGGACATGGAGCTGTTGGAGCAAGTCCAGAGAGGGCCACAATGATGACAAGAGGGCTGGAGCACCTCAGTGTGAAGACAAGCTGAGAAAGCTGGGACTGTTCAGCCTGGAGAAGAGAAGGCTGCGTGGAGACCTCATAGCAGCTTTCTAGTATCTCGTTTCCCCTCTCCTCCAAAGGTTTCTGAAATGTTTATATGGAACACAATATTTAGGGGGTTTCTTTTTTACTGCATCCACCAAACACATACTCTTCCAGTGTTGCAAAAGTGAGTACTTTATTTTGATATAGATGTTCTGGATAGAGGTACTACAAAGATTCTTAAATGTAGAAAAAAAAAAAAGGCATCTGGAAGAAGGTCTTTTAATTCTCATTCTGTGATCTAAACCATGCGCTTTCTCACAAGCTGCAGCTGCTCCAGCTAACGCAATTAAGAACTGTCCCTGTAAGTATTCTATGCAGCAACATCAGAACCTATGAGTTCTGAAAGCTTGAATTGTCTTTTAGTTTCTAGACTAAATTTTGTTTCCTGTATTTCTAACCTGTTTTTCCCTTCTGTTTTGAATTTATCTTTCTAAAATATAGGTTGTCAGAAGTTCACATCATACTAAAAGTAGTCTTGTCCACAGTTAATGCAACAGCTGTAATTTCTTTTTATCTACCAAACCCCAATGATTTACACACATACTAAGATCTACATTTTCCCTCAACAGTCTTTCACAATCAGCTGCTGATTGACTGTTACAGACAGACGTTTTCTTATTTCGTCATTTCCAACAGATGTGTTCTTACCTAACAGAATTACTTATTATTAGTCTCTAAGATCTTGTGTTACTGCGTGTTAAAAGCCTAAACCAGATGTACTCAAATCTCGCATATTTAGGCCAACAACAGCACGCAAATGGAAAGTAGGATCTTTTTAGCTAATCCTGTGATTGTAGCAATGTACACATCTCAGTATTGACTGACTACTGACTTAACGTATGCATCAAATTTTAACTGTTCTTAAACTTCTTTTTAGAAATGACAGCCATCATAAAATACTGACATAAAAAAAAAACCAGCTGAGGACAAAGTTGAATTGTGGGACTCATGAAAACATATTTTCTACTAAAAAGATAAATCTAAATATTTAGGCTTTGTGTTAAGGTCCCTAACAACAGCTAACAAAATTATGTGTCAGTGTTTGCATTAATATAGTGTTGTCTACCTTTACCAACAATTTTTTTTACTGGAGACAAAGTCCAGCAAGACAATAATGATTTTATGGAGGCAGTAATTTCGGGGGAACATGGCGACTCAATGAACATGAGGAACTTTGACATATGCACAGCGCATTTCACAAATCAGTAGTCAAAACCAGACAGCTCTAAAGTAGGAACCAGCTAAAAAAAAGAGAGGAAAAGTTGTAGACAAATAAAACAATCAGACAGTCTTCTGCCAGAATGAATTCCTCTGCCAATAGGCAAAGAAATACAATTTTTAATTTATTTATTTAATTATTTTTTATTTATTTTTTTCCATGAGACTGTATACTGAAATGCAGAGAGATATTCCCGTTCCATGGGGGAAATATTTAGCATGAGGAAGTGTGAGAGAAACACTGTAAATCTCCATTTAAGTAAATAAAAGAAATAATGAATAGGTGAATATGAGATTGCAGGATATTGGGGTTATATGATATCATGTAATTTCTAAAAAAGCTTCTTATAGTATCTTTATAGCTTTTAGAATTATTTGTTTTTATAGAAGTCAAAACTTTACAGAAGGAATGAAAAAAAGCCAAAAAAAAAAAAAGCGTTTAAGAGCACAGTATCAATTCCCACTCAATTTTGATCATCCCATTAGAATTAATTGAGCTTATCTAGAAGAAGCAGAAGGAAGCAATACATTTACCAGTTTTAATCTAATCCAGAGTGGGGGTAAGAATCACACTAGCTTAGAGTAATGGAAAACAAACAACCTGTTTTCAGGTCTGACTTTAAACTGAAGAAATATTTTTATCTTATAAGTTTCAAAATAATTAATAAAAATAAATTCATAAAATAAAGTGACTATCAATTTTTAGCTGAAGTGAACCCTGTTTCACACCAAGACATTTATGCAAAATATGAGACAAGAAACAGAAAAATTATTCTGATGTATTGTGGAAGTTACCCAAGTATTCTTACCCAGGTATCCTTCATGAATTCAAGTGAACTTAAGGCTTATGAACACAAAGCTTGTGAATAGCAGAAGTAGGACAATCACCTTGACATGTTGTGTCATTACACTTTCTTTATGTAGCATGGCCTCAGCTCCTGAGCACTTTGTTGGGTTTTTTTTGTATGAAAGAGAGCCTGTCCATTTCTTTTCTGCCCATCATTGTTCATTCTGTTGTGCTTTTCTGAAACGTCATGAAGATATTCCTCCTGAGGCAGAGAGCATAAAAGCTCTGCTTTTGACAGCAGAGGTGCTAGAGTAACCCTACAATGTGTCATTAAGAAGTCACCCACTTTAAACTTGAAAAAAGAAAATAATAGCTCCAGCTAGGCTTGTGTTGTAACATAACATAGTCCTGCTTCACCATGTAAAGGAAACAAGAGTGCACCTTGGCCTGCAAGTAAATGCCACTTTGTAAGCACTCCCTTAGAAATACTGAATGTCTTGCTGACATAAAAAGTAACAAATTCTTGAAGTGATTAAAAAAATGAATAAATTACCAGGTGGAACAGTAAACATATTCTGTTAACAAAACAGTTCAGCTATATTTAAACCTAGCATAATCAAATACTGTATTATTATTTTATGCCGCATGAAATTCATTAGTTTCAGTTTTAGTTTGATTTGCTATTGATTCTACATCCTTTTCCAAGCTAAATGTTGCCTTTGGGTTTGATAAGAATGAGAATACATTCATTTTACATACATGAGAAATCTCTAATAAATTAGAAATTAGGGCTCCATTTTAGCTGGAATGAATAACATCCTGTTATTGTGCACTAGGCTACATTTCTTCATCAAAAACCTGTCACTGCATTATGGGGGGGGGGGGGGGGGGGGGGAACGGCTGGTGAAACTGAACATATGATTTTCTTTTTTTCTTTTTTTAGTTAAGTCCTGTTTCATTCTTTGCTGTTATATGGCATTAAGGTTGCAAAACAGAGACGTTTTATGTAGTAGATACTCTGCAAGGGAACAATATTTCTACTGTTCTTTTTTACCCTGGATGCAATACCAAGGAATGACACTTTAAGCAGCCTAAGTGGTGAAACAATGGCTATCTTTAACTTCAGTGGCTGGGAAATCTTGCAACCATAGTGATAAAGATCACCAGCTAATAAACTGCTTTTCCTTCAATAAAAACTGAAAGACCTTTATTACTAATTCTTAGCCAGACTAAATAGTGGCCTGAAATATTAAATTTGTTGTACTCTGGATCTCTACCAAAGATGGATGTCTCCCAACTTGAGAAGATCTGTCCTGTTTTTACTGTTTCTCTTCATTATCAGTTCAGAATAAAGTTGCTGGTGTCCATTTGCTAAAAGAGTCATCAGAATTTTCATGAGACTGCATACTATAAAAAGAGAACACTGTGGTCTGTGTTTTTGCATAATTTTAATTGCAAAATGACATCTTTTTCTGCTCTGTTCAATTATATTGGGTGACTGAGGTTTTTTTTTTTTTTTTAGCTTAGCAGCTATTTAATAAAAAATATCTCTACCTAGTGAGCTTTTACAAAGAACCAAAGTAAGTAAACTCCGTAATTTGGATGTTAATGCATACTACTAAAGATACAAAGCTGTTTCTCCTCAAGCTGAAGCAGTACCCAGTGAACTTTTTCAAGGAGACACCCAGTCTTGTTACAAGAGTATCCCAGATCTGATCCTAATGCCCCAGCTGGTGCCACCCAAAGCTTTCTCATGGCACTGGCAGAAGAATTCCTGGCTGGGATTAGCAAGACCTCCTCCTAAACTTTCATCTTTCCCTTCCACTTTTACAGAGTGTACACGCCCCTCACCTGCCCTGTGAGTTTAGAAAATGTCCCTGTACACACTTTCAGCACCTAAGGCTCTGTACTTCAGTAAGCACTCTTCTCAGAGTGCTATTTATTAGTTAAATTGAAAAAAAAAAATCAAATTCTTTCTCAGTTTCAAGAAAAAAGAAAAAATGTGAAAAGAAGGAAGTGGAAAACTAGAAATATCAATATATAGATTTTATATCAATATAAATATCAATATATAGATATTTATATCAATATAAATATCAATATATAGAAATTAACATTAGTACCTTGTCTAGAAAATTACCTAAAATAAAATAAAAAGTTAATGCTTTCTCTGTTTATGCTTCTCTCTGCTCTCAAGCACTGTGGTTCATTGTTTCGGTGCCAATCACCACAATTAATTATTTTTAAAAAACACGAGTGAACTCAGAAAATGTAGCAATTCTTCACAATATTCTATAAAATAACTATTAAAAATTATATAGTAGGAGACACGATACTAGGAAAATTCATTAAAAATAAATAAAATATCTCCTGCTGAGCAGATGAAAAGCTTTTAGAGCAGAATTACAAATATTAAGCATCTAGCCTAATTAATTTCTTTTTTTTTTTTTTTTTTTTTTTAAAGGAGTTTCACAGGCTCATAGATCATTCTACCTGAAGGCTTCTAGTTATTTTTCTGCCTTATACTGCAAGGTTAAAATAAATATTGTATAATTCATAATGATTAGTTTTTGCTCTAGAAGGATCAGACAGTGTAGACATATGGCACCCTCATAGAAATGCTATCTTTGGGTTACAGTACTTGTGGTTCTTTCATGCAACTTTTCATTTTAATTTAGGTAGCATTGATGCTTTATGTCTGTAAAAAAAACACTCTGAGTGTGATGGTTATAGCAAGATTTAATGCATACTGCTGGCAATTTTGTCTAGTTTAGAGATAATAAGGACAAGTATAATTTTCCCATAAGATGGAATTTCTGCTATAGTATTTTTGTGGTAGGCATGTTTGCTAACTGTTGGTAGCAATATATATAGGTACAAAACTACCTTAGGGAAGTAAAGAAGTACCATAATTAAAGCAGTTTAATTTTACTTATGACCTGCCAGATACAGTTGATTTGTTGCTGAATACAGTTTGATTATATAGTATAGTAGTATACCATTTTAAGATTGAAATGTATATTTTATTTCAATTTCATTATGGTTTTAGTAAAATAAAATAAAATAAAACCATAACCACCAGTCCTGGAATACTTATTCTGTTTGCATTTGAAATTGAGCTAAGATGCAACTTTTTTTTTTGCATCAAAAAGGGAAAAGGAATAAAAAAACCACCATCTTTTAGCGTATTTTCATGTTAGGATAACAAGCTGTTCTGAGACAATTGGTTGTGAATCAACACCCACACATCAGCTTCAGTATACTCTCTATATCCATTTATTGTTGTAAAAAAGCTAAGGAGTGGCATCTGCATGTTTCAGAAGATTTTTATTTGTGGCTATTAAATTACATGTCCTAATTACAGTGGTCTGAACTGGAAACCCTTTAGAAATTGGGCTTCCCATCATCTCTGATTATTCCTTGAAATATCTTGCTTATAAATAACTGAAACACTAAACACCTCAGAGGAATTTGTGAGGAGGTTTTTTTTAGCTTACTAATTAAATACCTCTGACTAGATAGTGGCCATCAGGGAAATATAAGCATTGCCATGAAATACAGACTGCACTTTTATCTGCATACACCATGCCCCTCCCCTTCTAGATGTCTCCCTTCTTTCAAAGGAGTAAGTTTGTGTTTATCTGAATCTTTAGGAAGGGATCTTTGCATATACATGGGACTTCTGGCACAAAAAGCATCTGTGTATGCCCACAGCAGTATGTAATTCTGCAAGGAGATGACAAGCCCAGACCCAGCTACCAGAGATGCTGGGATGAGGTAAAAAATGCTTCCATCACATGAAACACCTCTGTCAGGCTAGTTGAACAGTTCTGATGGGTTGTGAGCATATCCAAACGGTGGACTGTCACTGAATGGTTACACTCACAATCCAAACCCACACATTGGTTTGAGTTTGATTGCAATTTGGCTTTCTGGGCATATGGTTTCTTCACCTCACCATCAATTCTCAGAGCTGCTGAGACACTGGATTGCACACAGAATTTATAACTCATGGTTACCAGCCTGGGAACTGTTTTATATGAAGATCCCATATCTCAGCCTTTGCCTTAGTTCCTTCATCACTCTTAAAGCTGTTCTATCCATATCAGGTCCTCCAGGGTCTCCTGACCCTTTTCTCAAAACCTTCTGTCCTTCCAACAACTTCCTGTTAAAGACAACAAGTTACCAAAATGCCTTCCCAAGTAAGCTGCCACTGGGTCATCTGACAGAATCATTCATCTCAGTTTGATGATTTCCTTTAAACATATGCTATAGAGTACCCTTTCAGAGAACATTCATTAAGAGAATAACCCCTGCATGATCAGAAGCACAGCATCCATGCTGTATGCGCAACTGCTGGGCACAGTGTCCACTTTCCTATTGTACACTGGAAATGATTGCAAAAGCTGAAGGACAATTGAAATTTCTAAGTTGTAGAGAGAGTGAAAAAAAACAATGACTCACTGAGAGTATTCCACTCAGCAGTCAAGTAAGTAAGCTATTTTGCATATAGAAAATCACCAGCTTAAATCATTGCCAATTGGGCTACTTTAATAATGATGTTTTCAAATAATAAATGGTTTGAGGGTAAGCATGAAAATTCCAAACATCTTGAAGGCAAATCCTCTCACTGTGAATAAATGAGCTTTTTGTCCAGTACACTACATAAATCAGGTTGAAGATGCTTCAAGATACTACAAATTCTCCTAGTTGTGCTTTGTTTTTTTCACTAAGATGCTTGGGTTCGTGGGATCAAAGAAACAATTTCTTAGATCTACTTCAAAGAAATACTGTAAAACGCAAAACATGAAATGTGAACAGGCTTTTTTGTCTCCTCTTCCCCCACACATCCTACTCCCTTTTTGCATGAGAAGCAGTGCTCTGCTCCTCAAGATTTATGTTTAGTGACAGTGTGTATATCCTTGTCATCTAACACTTCTAACACATTGTAAGTACCACCTTTGGGTTGACAGAGTTTATTAGGTTTTTTATGTTAAACAGTGCTAGACTGTCCCTCTGAACAGCTAAGATACAAAAAATATGATAAAGAATAAACTGGAACATGAAATCTGAAAAGGCCATGTCAGAAAATACTGTCACATAAAGTTGTATCTCAGCTACAAATTCAAGCAGGATTAATTCACTGAAATCACAACAGCCATACAGCAAAGTCATTACTGGGAGACTAGTTCTACTTAACTTTGATTTTTGTACAGATCTGCAAAACAGCTCTGGTTAAGAAAATATAAAAGTCTGGTGATGCAGAGGGCTTTGGGAGTGCAAAAGAGGCAGCAGGGCCTTTTGCTGTGTAAAAGATAATGAAGATTTGTCTTTAGCACAAGAAAGAGGTCTGACTTCTTCCTCATACAAGTTTTACATTGAAGCAAGGTCACTGAAGTCAACTGGAGTCACATCTATGCAGTAATTTATATGGAGTAAAATCTCTGAACTAAGCTTTTAAAATAAAGACCTACAGGTGCAGAGCTATTATCCTATTAGAGAGGAAGAGAAAGGAAGGCAAAGAGGAAAAGAAATATTGAAAGGTTATCACACTGTAGAAAGGTATAGATTTATAAATCTTGGTACATGTGTATTAAAGGATAGGCAATCTTGGGAAGGATAACTCCCCTACCCTATGACTCAGATTCAACATTAATCATATTAGAAATCTGAAAAAGTGTGGTTAACTTTTATTCTGTATTGTTTTTCATTTTCTAATCATACCAAATTCCCAACTTTGGCTAGTCCCGCTGGGGAAATGACAGAGTATGAAAAGAGACTCTTCTCAAACATCTCCAGGGTAAACTGGACAGACAAAACCAGTAAAAAAGCCTTTACTTTTGTCTCACATGATATTCAGCTTTCATGGGTCTGTGTACCTCAACTGAATCCCTGACCTCCTGAGAAGATGGGAGATGTGCTTCCTTCACAGCACTTTCACTCAAGCAAATTGAAACTGTATATCTCAAACAACACATTTAAACATCTGATAATCATTACATTAAATGTGCCTACTTATATGAGTGATAAATTAAATAAAGCTATGCAACACATAATGAAATAATTCAGTAGGAAATGCTAGGAAGTCTCTGAGTTTAATGAAAATAATACAAAAGGAGGATACAAAATGTCAAGGCTGTTAGTACCTGGAGCTGTTATTTGGGGTTGACTATGCAGCAGAATCCCCAGAACCAAATTTTGAGCAATGTTATTTTCTTTTGTTAGCATCAGCTGAAGTGCATGCTTTCAAAACTGGTCCCTTAGAAAAACATATAAAGAGATTCAGCCACCATCAAAGTGGAAGCCCTTTAGTGGTGCTAAATTTCTGACACAGAAGCTGAACCAGTTAGTTGAACATAGCCATTGAGTTGAACATAACTGCTTAGAAGTACTTTCTTTTTTTTTTCATGTCCCTTTTCCTGAGGGCATCACTAAAACCCGATGCACTCTGACACTGTAGGTACAAATGTAAGCTTCCCTTTGTAATACAAAGCTTCTACCTTCTGAAAGGTACAGTGCCTCATTTGAAATACAAAAGCCTTTTTTGTCACGATGGGCACTAATAGCATTTTGTATACAGCAACGACATCAGCTTCTCAAGGCTGCATATTCAAATCAATCCTTTTCAGTTTAAGCTCTCTCCATTTGCTGAATTCTTCTGAGTAAGACTTAAATAATTGGATTCTACAGGGATTCTTCACTCTATTTGTCATTAAATTAAAAAAGAGGAAGTAAATATGCTTGCTGTGCTACTTAGACACATAGGCAAGGATAGTCAATTGTGAAAAATAATGCCGAGCAAAAAGTAAAGAAGCTATTAACGAAACAATTTATAATCCAAGTGCAACCCAAAACCATCATCAATTAAGTTTTATTAATTCTTTTAATCTGAGAAGTCACATTTTTACATATTTACAGCACTCCGTAAAATTGTTGATACTGCCTCAACTTCTGTGGTCCTTGCGTTAACAAATGACTAAATAAGGAGTATATTCCTTATTTTCTGTATATTCCTTATTCCTGTAGCTGTAGTTTTTAAAGTGATGCATTCTGAAATTTATGCTTTGGAAGAAAATAAGAAAGGGTGTGCTGTATGTTTGTGTTTGTATACCATAAATAGAATTATTTTTCTTTAAATATATAATTATTTGAAATCATATCTGTTAACATTCACTCCTACACCGTAATTTTTTTTTAAATCAAGCACAAGAAGGCCTTTGCTAAAAAATAAACGAAATAAACTACTACACAAAGTTATTTCATAAATCATACACTTAAAGAAAAATCACTTAGCAGGAATATGGCACTAACAGGGTTACACTTGTGGAAGCAGTGTAAAACATTTGCAGTCTACTTCTCATATTCACATACTCTTTTATCTGCTGTTTTCGAGCACTACATACTTAGAAATCTCATAGGTCTTCCTGCTCATAATTTACAAAAGCTATTCTTAGCTGCTTGAATACAAATGAAAGAGACATTAGATAAGATGCTTAAATAACAACTGGAGCAGAGGCTAGAAATTAGGTCTCTTTTCTTCCAAGTCAGTCCCTCAGCACTGAGGCAAAATAATTAGGTTCACTCCAATTTTTGTTCACTGACTAGAGGCTATGTAGCAGCTATATGCAGCACAGAAGCAACACCAGTACAAGAACAACCTTCAACTTGTTGATACAGACAATTGTCCCTGGAAAGGAAGACCCCTCGAGGTCCTTCAGACTCAAGGCTGAGCTGGGTTGTAGGGCTCCCACACCCTGGGTGACACTTTTAGTTGATGAATTTTTGAGAAAGAGAGGAACCAGGCATGCCAGGCAAGGAAAGACCGTGGGAGGAATAAGTATTGGCACACTCCTTTGTGGTGCTTGGTTTATGTCTGCTCCTCCGTTATCACAGAAAAATACCTGTGGCTATGATAAGGGTAAAAAGCAAGGCAGGTGCTTGATATTCAGAACTATAAGGATTGAGGTACTCTGGGCAGTCTCAGAAACAGAACTTCACTGTAAGTAACAGGGAGATGTGTTTTAATCCCAGGAGGTTAGAGTTCTGTTTCTGACCATGCCCAGAAGAGTACCATATTGGTTTCCACATTCTTTAGTCTTCTGTAGTGATTTTAGTGCTAGTTAAAATAGAGCAGTCATGGGAGATGCACCGCGGGAAGGGGACAGTGACACCATTTGGTTTTAAAACTAGTTTTAAGGCCTCTAGTTCTTTTAGACTTAATTAAAGCTCCTTGTATAGTAAATGAATTGTCAAAAAAGTGGTTCAAGTTATCCACGTTATCTGCTTACAGCAAGACGTGCATATTCACTGCGAAGAAAGAAGTAGGCAGAAATTAGGTGTCTAATTATTTATAAATTTGTAATCTTAGCTGCCATTACAATAAAGTATGTTGTCTAAATAGCTGTATACTTCTTTCCATATTGTAAAATGATAAAGCAGAAATAATTGCACTTCTCTTGTGTTTGAAGCTTTACTATCAAATTGATGCTACAAAAGGACCCAAAAAATTGAACTCTTGCTTAAACTGCTTCTCCTCAGATACTTGTTGTTACAGTCTATTAAAACAGAGTTATTTTTGATCAACCTTTCCCAAATTAGCTCATGGCTGAAATACAGAATACTCTTCTGTAGAAAATGCAAGGCTGCTTTCGTAGTATTTGAAGAAAAGTTGAAACAGTTTGAACTCCAAAACATAACTGAAGAATTTACCATTATGAACAATGAACAAGATTTTCTACAACTGTAAAGTAAAAATCATCTATGAACACCAGAGGTCTTTAAGTCAGAGGAAACCACTGTCATATGTTCAGAAAACGATCCACCTATAGAAGAATACTGTTTTGGATAATTTTTATTATCTTTACTAAAGAAAAATCAACTTTTTAAAAGCTCTGAGGAAAAAAAAAAAAAAAGAAAAAAGAACGACAGAAAAAAAAACCACAACACTCAAGCCCTTCTTTTCATTCATGACTGATGCAGAATGAAAGTTTGTACAATAAGGAAAATACATCCAAGTCATGGCTACATTTACATCTCCAGAACTTTTGCTTACATCTAGTTTTAAAAGGCAGTTTGAACATTTCTGTGTAAATTATAATGACAATGTCTTGGTAAAGTTCATGCACAAGCGCAGTAAAAGTAGAAAGCTAGTATGAATATCTGGTACTTTAAGCCAAAATTTAAGACTCAGTCAATTAGGATGCAGTTTGGCATTTGAATGACTGACCTAATTTTGAAATGAGCTGTGTGTATGCAATATTCATGAAGTTTAGTGTTTTTATAAATAAGCCTTCTGTAAAGAATGTTTATTGTTATTAAACATGCTTAAAGTCTTTCTCAAATGGATTCAGTACACTAGAGTAAGCATAAATACGTTATGGACAGACAAAAAATCTATTTTAGAAAAACGAAAAACTCTGGAAAGCAGCATCAGGACAATACTGGAAGACTGCTCGAGCCACTAAGGAGAAAAACTGATGTCCGAGTCCCTCAGCTGTCAGCATTTAAGTTTGAAATACAGCTCTCCTGCCCTCTCCCCCCCACATCATTTCTGATTCATCATGCATCATCCAGGCTGGTTTCAGCAAAATAAAACCCTGTCAACAGATAATACCAATTCCTTAAAAAAAAGAAAAAAAAAACATGGCCAGCTGGCCAGGATTATAAAGGTAAAGCAATTTACTTTTTTTTTTTTTCCCCATCTGTGAAAAAATGTCTATCAGGAATCAACACGTAAGTCTTTCAGACCTCTGTCCATAGCCTTTAAGACTGATTACATTATGCTCAAAATTCCAGTTTAGAATCACAGAACCCAGGTCAAACCCCAACCTATGACTTGTCAGTGCAGACACAACCACAAAAACATTTTCAGTTCCAAGTACTACTATTAGGCCACACGTGTCTCAACAGAGCTTATAAATATCATTATTTTTGAGAGAAATTGTCTTCCCATGCAGACCATTATCTCCAGTGCTGCAGATAGGGATATTGCACTACTAGAAAAATGATGTGTACTGGATTTATTTCAGTCACAGACACACATACATATGAGAACATGTAGACTACTGGGTATTCAGGGACCTTTTGGACCTTTTACATGCTTATGTAGGGAGACAGTGGAGGTATTTATTGCAACTCCTAAAGTCCCTGTGAGGAAGAGTATCCCTTTCTCCTTGTCCTGGGTAACAAGAGGATCGTAAAACTTTCATCCTGTTCTTGTCCTGAAAAATGCCTTCTCAGAAGCACAGATCCACAGAAAGTTAAATAAGAAGTCCAACTGAGAAGACCACCTCAGAAAGCAGTGTATACAGACTTCTACTCATCAACATCTTCAAGAGTCGTTTCTTTACAAGTAATGGTATTAAACAAAAAGGGAAAGCAAGAAACTGCCAACAGTAATAAAGAGGACCACAGTCTTTCCTGAGCTGTTTTTCAGGGAAACTTGCTTATGGGAAAAAGAATTATCTATCCTAAATTTCTAGTATAGAAAAAGATTATTGGTTTACATATTACCTTTGCTGGACAGTTGCTTATCTGCAATCCAGCCTACTGGATACTCAGAACTTTTTTTGAGGTTTTCTACAAACATTCAGAATGATTTTGACGATACCTGAAGAGATTTAAATCTACAACATGGTATATTCAATGACCTGCCCATATGAACCTTAGCATGATGAAGTGGGGCAAACACAATGAGGATCATATGGGTAGCTAACACCCTTTGCTGTTCTGGGGTTTACAAGTTTCCCAGAGACCTGTTATTGCTCCCAATGAAATCTTGATTAAAGGCTCTCTTAGATGAATCTGACTGGAATCAGGGCCCTGGCCTCTTCCCACTCCAATGATGGTCTGACAATTTACACTGTTTCTGGAGGATGGTAAATCTTGTGATGGAATAGCTGAAGTCTGAGCTAATGAGTCCAGGAAAATTGAAGGAAAAAAAAGTGTCATAGAGAACGTGATATAAAGTACAATCATAAAAGTGCATCCAGGAATATAAAGGGGAAAAGGAATTCCAGTTAGTCTGTATCTTCAGAATAAATACCCTTTTGCTGCCTTCAGCCTGTGAAAGAGAACACTGCATAAATATCCTTATTAAAATTATTTTGTATCACAACATCACATCTACTCGAGTGCTACAGGCTACTGTTTCACAGCTGCTAGTTATAAGCCCGTGGGACAACAGAGGCATTTTTTGACATTGTTTCTTCACAGCAATGTACTGCTAGCTGTACTGCTTTCAGGGTAGAAAACCTATCCATTCACTTTTTACAGAAATGCACATGCGTACGCATTGGAGCAAGATCTGATCTGCAGAGATGGAAAACTAGGTTGTGGAAAGAAAACTCTCACCTCTGTGACTGCTCCCCTATCATTTCAAGAAGAAAAAAGTGTTTTCTGAGCTAGTCATGATGAATTTAATTTAATCTATGCATCTAGTAAATAACAGTAATGACCTTGTGCTCCACATGTGCATGTTTTAAAGCAGTCAAATGACAGCACCAATATTATTAATCCCTCTGGTAATTATAGTGATCAAAGAAACAGAGAAAAATTGCATGTTTCAGTGGGGAAACTGATGGTTAATTTATTTACTCCCTGGGATGTATTGAGGGATTAATTAGCTAAATCATGGAGGGTTTTTAAAGGTCTTTGTGTTTCCTAGAAAATAATCAATTGTTTCATTAAAAAATTAATGAGATTGTATGTAAAAGGATGTGTAACATTAGACATGTATGGACATTGTGGTTTCAGGTTCTTGATTTACTTATGAATTTATTTTTAAATGAAATGACTTCCTGCAGCTACATTCACATAACGACCATGAACAGCAGAGGGAAGTGAAGGCTGCAGTGCTGCCCATTTTCATTTGCTGTATCCCGCTACAGCCTAGTCTGTATCCAAAAGGTGCCAATTCATCTGGAATTGCATTGGCTTCTGCTTACACTCTACTGCTGGTCTCTTCTCAGAAACCAGCTTTGCTCACAGCTAATACCAGCATCCAAATTATGTGGCCCTTTCACTCCGCTAATTCTTGAACCACACCTGTCAGTTGTTTTGTAGAATTTCAGATGGCACAAGCCAAAAGAGCATCAGTATCACTACAACAATTTGTCACCATTACCAAGCTCACTGCCCAAGTTCAGTGTCCAGAAATATGATCAGAGCTGATGAGCTTGCTAGTATTGATATGATATGGGAGTTTACAGAGTCAGAGAATTATTAGGGCTGGAAGGGACCCCTGGAGATCATCTAGTCCAACCCTCCCTGCCAAGGCGGGACCACCTAGAGCAGGTCACACAAGAACGTGCACAGGTGGGTTTTTAATGTCTCCAGAGAAGAAGATTCCACAACCTCCCTGGGCAGCCTGTTCCAGTGCTCTGACATCCTCAGTGTAAAGAAATTCTTCCTCATGTTGAGGCAAAACTTCTTGTATTTTATTTTATGGCCATTGCTCCTCCTCCTGTCACTGGGCACCACTGAAGGGACTCTGGCATCATCCTCCTGTCATCTGCCTTTGAGATATTTATATGCATTAATGAGATCCCCTCTCAGCCTTCTCTAAACTAAACAGGCCCAGATTCTGCAAGCTCTCCTCATAAGGGAGATGCTTCAGACCCCTGATCATCCTTGTGGCCCTCCACTGCACCCTCTCTAGTAGCTCTTAGTCTTTCTTGTATTGAGGAGCCCAGAGCTGGAGACAGTACTCCATATGTGGCTTCACTAGGATTGAGTAGAGGGGGAGGATTGCCTCCCTTGACCTGCTTGCCACACTCCTCCCGATGCACTGAAAATGTTTATGAGGGAAACTGTGAGAGTATAACAAGCATCAAGTACTCACAGTGCACCGAAGTTGCTGCTTTACGCTTGTTCCAGACTACTACTAATTATTCCCTTCTGTAAGATTCACATTCATTAAAACAAAAAAACAACTGACACTCAGCACTTATACAAAGGCTGCTCAAAATTTGCTGATTCTATAGGAGTCACCTTATGCTGTGCTGCAGGATCAGGCCTATCTGAATTGTACCTACTAATTATGCTGCCTACCAGGAAAGCAGGAGGTACACAAAGCTGAGTTAGCAAATTTTATCCACCATGAACTCCTTACAGCAGAGCGGTATTGACTTCAGGGAGATATTTTTAGATAATCTATATCCCCACATCAACACAGTAAAAGGTTGCTGCAGTGGGTACTGACTAGAGCTGGGCAGATGATATAATTTTTAGAGCATCAGAGTAAATATTATTTCCTTGTCCAGCTAAGGTAAAGCTCTGTTTTCATTAGCTGGAAAAAAGAAAACAAACCCAAAGCCAACTAAACAAACAACCCCCACAAAAAAAAACCAACCAGAAGAGGTGCTGGGTTTTGTATTTTTATTTTTGGTTTGTTTTTTTTTGTTGTTTTTTTTTTTTCCTAAGGAAAAGCTAAATGAGCTTTACAGCAATTAACAGGAAGTGAGAAGCTGGCAAAACAACACAGGAAGTGAGAAGCTGGCTCCAAAAGCACACTAGGATTGTAGCATTGTACACACTTTACCGGGGTTATACGTATTTTACCGATCTTCTGCTTTACATGCGGTCATGTAAAACGAATAAGACGCTGCTGCAAAGAATTTGTTCTCAAAACTTGCTCTCTAGCAAAACTATAACAGCTGGACAGACATCCACAAATCCACTGGGGATGATTCATAGCCCCAGGCAACTGCCCTGATTTTGCAAGCTGAAATCTGGCAACGTACCAGTTAGCTGCTTCTGCTGCTAAAATAGTAACCGAAGTGAATAGTGAAGATGCATTTTCAAACCAAACCATTTGGATGTATTAATTCTTGAAGAGAAAACCCAAACAGGCATTTAACATTGATTTTAAAACTGCTTTTTAATTAATTAAAAACACATACCTTTGTTAAGATATTTATGTGTTGCAGAGAAGAATTGAAACACTTGAGTCTTTCGTATGCAGAATTAAGGCTTCCAGAAAACATTCAAAGGCCTTTCCTCCCAAGTAATTTATTTAAGCAAATTGCTGATCCCAGAGAGTGTGGCACAAACTTTAGTGGAGTAGAAGATCAACACAAGATACTGTTTATGTAGTTAAAAGTACCAGCTAAGAACTTCAGCAAGTGCTAGAGAACCCATTAGGATTCAGCTGTTGGCATGAGAAATCAAGACTTCATAAAAAAGCAATTTGTTTTTGACAGGTGAAATAATACTGGTTTTACCTGTAATGTATGAAGCATGTACTGCGTAACTGACAGTTGCTGGAGGCAATGTAAAAGGTCTACTACAATAATACTATTTAAGGATGGGTATGATACAAACAGGAGTAATTTTTTTTTTTTATGTTTGGTGGTTTAGTGTAACCATAGTGGTTCTACAGCTTGGGTGTTGTTTTTTGGTTTTTGGTTTTTTTTGCTATAGTTTGCCCTACCTAAATTTTTTGTATGATGTGGGAAAGGTAGTCTGCTGTTTGTTACATATGTTTATTAACTCATCTTTGGCCAGCCTTGGCAGTTGTAGAAAAACTGGAGGTGACTGTAGCAAAAAAGGAGCTGTGCAGGTCTCCTACATCAGAAGGCTAGTGACTTGCAGGGAAAGAAAGATGTTGCTGTCTAACAGAAGGAAAGGTTCTGCCTGCACATGCTTTCTTATCCCACTATGGATGGAGTAGTACTTCCCCTGGTTACGCATTTCCACACACCTTCTAGATTTTGACTTTAGGGGCTTTATAGGCCTCATCCTTCTATCCTGCCTTTCAGCTCCTCTCTCTAGTTCAAGTGAGCTCCTGTGAATCCACCATTCACGACATGCTGGCACTGCAGAATGGAAGCTACGTGAAAAACATAGGGAAATTCTTGTTACTGGGTTTTACTTTTCTCATCCTTCTGCATTTAAAAATAAATGTAACTGTGATATTAAATGTAGTGGAGCCTGCTTTCAATTGCCAAAGAAAAAATATTCAGTTTAGTACTGAGATGTTCTTGCTTTTCATAGCTTACATTCTAGGGCATAAACAGTCCTCTTGATATAGTTGTAGTCTCCATCAGAGTTCTAGTATCATTGGCAATAAACTCCACTCGTCATTTTGACTTAACCCTGAGATGCACTCTACTTCTTCCATGTCAAAAGCAAACTTTATATATAGAGACTTGCCTAAGAAGTCCACTGATTTTTATTGCAATGCCCAGACATTCAAACTGTGATTTATGGCTTTGAAAGCCACAAGGCCCCTTGAAAACCACAGTCTAGCCTTTGCTGTGAACTTAGTAAAGAACGTAAAAGACCTTTTTTATTCTGTGCAAGTCCTTCCTCCATCTGGAGCTCTGAATTTTGCAAGGGGATAATGTCCTTCTACCCTATAGGGTAAACAGCATGACATCACTATCACAATGAAATTGAGTCAAATACCAGAAAGATTCCTTCAGGTCTACTTTGTTGGTAAATAAGCTCAATAGGGCAAGAATCCATTGTTTGTTTGTTTGTGTGTTTTTCTCACATGGCTCACCAAATTCAGTTGGAGATGAAGGGGAAAAAAGGAGCAGTGGGCAACTCTAAACTAGAGGTCAGCACTTAAATTAAAGAACTGAAAATAAGTAAATAAGTCTCATCTATTGATGAGCATCTGCTTATTTTGTACAAGAAGTCATGAGCCTGGAAAAAGCACAGGACTTGACAAATTAACATGTAAATACCTCTAATATTCTTTTCATTGTTTTAGGTTGAATGTATTTGCCCATGGTAGCCCCCCTGACAGCAATGAACTAAACTTTGTGTCAACAGTTACAAATCTTGCTTTGATATTCCCTGCAGGAAAGAATGTAGGTGACAGGCCTCTATGTACGTTAGATTTATTTTCATATTTGTGTTTCATCTGCCTTGATGCCTGCAATCTTCAAGTGAAAACATTGTAAGAGAAAAAAGAAAAACAACCCCAAAACACGCTTGGTAAAGTATTAATATTTCATAAGAAAAAGAAATAAAATATAATCTCCTTATAAAGAGGTAACACTTGGGAATATGTTATGAAATAGTCTTTTTCAGCATCAGCCATGAGATCTGTTTATAGCAGGCTTCCTCCTTAGTGTCTCACAGTCTGTTTGGAATACTATAAAAGCCAAAGTTCTTTTGATAAGTGGATAATCCATGGAGTAAATTAAGGCTCACCTAAGAGGATGCAAATTCCTTTAAATAACAAAGACAAGCTTTTGTTAGAATTATTTTTTGAAGGGGATCTCTCCAAAGGTCAGACACATCTTTTGAATATTTTTTCAGTAGTGAGACAGTGGAAAGCTTATAATGCATAAGCACGAATATGGCAAATATATTTATGGCTGCTGAGAAGAGGCTATGGGTGACTTCCTTACCTGACTGCACTTACCTAATTTGCGCAGGATCTGCATTTTCCTTGTTATTCTGCCTTGGACAAAGATTTCTAGGCAAGCAGGAGTAATCATTATTAGAGTAAGTGTGATGAAAGCAGAAAACATAGCAAACAGATGTTGACAAATTTATTACATAGTTGCAGTTTTTTTCTTTTAAGTGAAAAAAACCCCTCAACCTAGGAATTCGCTATATTTTAGAGGTATTAGGTTGAAAAGCCTTTTTGGAGGTGGTCCTAACCATGTTATAGCCTTCATTTAGAGACCTGATTCTCCCATTTCACATGCAGACATTCACACAGTGAAAATAGAAAGTGGAAATAAAATATTAGTAGTGACAGCACAGCATGCCCACTTCTTGCCCACTTTACCTAATTCTGAACACTGAAGAATTAAGAGGGATCAGCTAAGTTGGCAAAACTGACTGCGATGCTGCTGTAGGGCCCAGAAAGGTTCCCTTTCTTTTTGGATCCTCTCTTGTAGTTTGCTTGCAGTCTGACACAGATTTCTTTGCATAACATCTTGCTCCTCCCCTCTGGTAATGAACCAGTACGTGCTAGAAACAAGGTGAAATGAAGTCCAGGAGCACAGCTTGCCAAATAGAAGCAAAAGCATTTGACACACACCCTGAATATTACAGTATCTATAAGATATAAAAGAAAGAATAAAAGCTTCTTACATGAGTAGAAAAGTATGACTAAATCAACATTAAAAGGAAAAGAAATCACTACGTAGGCATGTGTTCTCATCTTTCATCACAAAGTCCTAAGAAAACATTTATACAAATTTCCTAGCTTATCTTGCCCCATGTCCCAGGCTATGATTCTGATGTTCTCTGGAAGATTAGCCAGAATTTTGGAAGAGTATTCCCAGTTATTGCTCCATAAATTTGAGTGTAACATTTAACCGCAGAAGTTAATATCTTGGTGCTCAAATTACTGGCACATACATGCCTTTTGGCCTGGAACCTGATCAATTCATCTACATCCTTCCTTTTTTTTTTTTTTTCAAATCATAAAGAAATGAGAGGAGAAAAAATAAAAGTGCTGAAGGCACAGGTAAAACTGAAGTTTTCTAAATGAAAAATACTGATTTTCTAGATCTTCCTTCTTGTGTTTTCCAGGAGAAAGTCCATCCCCATATTCCTGCTGCCCTTATTTGCAGATGAAATGGGACCTGCAGAACAATGTTGAAAACTATAGTGAGGAACTTCAAACCAATCTTTTCAGGAAAAGGCATAGTAGAAAGAATTCATCTTCTAGTTAAATGTAATTGTTTCAAGGGTTAGATTTTGCCATCTGCCATTGTATTCGTTACTCTGTGAATAGAATTACTACATTTCCCCTTATAAATTAACTAAACCAGTGAAATGAAGAAGAAATCACTTACTGTGAAGAAGTGTGGTAGCATCTATTCTTATACTTGCCATGGTAATCTTGTGCTTTTGCATACATGTTAAACCACACAGCAACAGGAGTGGTTTTGCTTTTGTTTGTTTGAAGGTTGGTTTTGTCTTTTTTTTTCTAAAAAAAAAACATTAAATTGCAGCTGTTTTTTCCAAGCTGTTTCATTTCATGCTGTGCTGCTTTGAATACTGATCACAACAGACTGAACGTGGGTTACAGACACATAGGTTAAGGAAGCACTTATCTCTTGTATGAGAACACTAGATATCCTATCTGAACAAACAAATTTGCACATGGAGGAAATTGGAGCTCAGGA
The DNA here is from genome assembly GCF_028554395.1 of Pezoporus wallicus. Taxonomy (NCBI): domain Eukaryota; kingdom Metazoa; phylum Chordata; class Aves; order Psittaciformes; family Psittacidae; genus Pezoporus; species Pezoporus wallicus. The sequence continues at coordinate 823,810 of NW_026639160.1, read as the reverse complement.
ATCATCATTTGAAGTCTGACATATCTCTTAGGCATGATTCACTGCTGTGAGTACACTCAGGGCCAGGGGCCACCATTCTCCCAGAAGTCAAGAAACAAACCATTAATCTGAGCAAAGCTAATGAAATGCTGCCTCTCCATGCAGCTCTGCAGACTTCCTTCCCCTCAGACATACAGCTGTCCTGCCTCAGGTGGGATATCTGCACAGCAGAAATACATCCTGCTCTCTGCAGCTGATTTGCTGTTAGGGAAATCCCCTACAACTAACACAGATGACGTAAGGAAAACCAGTTTCTAGTAGGTCCTACAAGAGTCTTTGCAATCTACCTGACACTTTCCCACAGCTCACTGCTGCCAGAATATTTCCTGAGTAGTTTCTATATAGAGGAGCTTCTGTGGTACAAAATGGTCTGCAACACTTCCTCACCAAGCACCTTCCTTTGCTTCCATGTTGATTTGACCAATCCCTTTCCCATATTGGAATTTGTCTTTATGAAGGAGTTTCTGTTGGGTTTTGTTTAGTGTTTTCTAGCTGCAAGTCCACTTCTGGATGCACACCAGAGCTAATGAAAGTACTGCTAAAACTCACAGGAGGTGAAAATAATCTGCACCCATAGTCAGTTCCCATTTTCTGCCAGACAATAAAGAAAGAAGAGGTTCTGACTGCAGAAGAAATCTGAAGGTTAGGAACTACTACTAATGGCAGATTTATCCTGAGACAGGGGAAGCATCATGTGAGCCATAATACTGGAGTGGCAAGTGCTACCGCCCATAATATATATGATATATTGCTCCTTCATTCACACTGTGTTTTGTTCAACAAATCCTGTGCATCAAACCAGGATGGGAAAAGATAAACATATTTGCAGTTCAGCATGTCAGTAACATGTTTCTGTAACAGTCTCTCACTGCCTGAGAGCCCATGAGGATGTTTACTTACAGATAAGCTTTGAAATTCTGAGGTTTATTATTGTAAAATACTTCTATTATATTCAAACAATTTTATCGGTATTATTCAACTGATTATAGTTACATTAATGAGCTGCAAAGCTACTGAACTCTCAGGAATTAATTTTCCAGAAGAGGAAAATACTTGAATATGTGACTAATCAGAAACATTGAATGCTAACCTAACCTCTCTCACTTCAGTGTAAAGATAGCTAGGCCACAGTGAACACTTTGGAGAATTTGAAGTACACTGTATATACTCATGACGCTAAAGCCCAAAACACTTAAACACAAAGGAAGTACAAACGGAAATCAAATTGCATACACAGCTTCACACGCTGTTTTTTTATTGTTCTGCAAATTTCTTCATGGCCTTTGGCATGAAGGATATAAATGCCCTATTCATTATGAATCCCCCCATGAAATCACTGACCATCCTATGCCTTTGTTGAATCTAAATAAAGACATCTCTGACAAACTCCACTTTAGTATGCCAGAGTGTGAAGGAAGCAGGCAGCAAGAGAGTGCCATCATCGGCAGAAACACATAGAAAACTTGTTCTTCATACCTCCTTTAGCTCACATGCTCCTCTCTTACCTCAGTGGTCAGGCCACCAGCTTCCAAACCTAGACTTCTGCCTCATCACTCAGAAATACCAGCTGCAGTTTAGATTAAGCAACCAAGAGCTCCTGTGGCGGAGATGCTTCTGGATATGGGCTGCAGAAGCATAAGCATGGATGTGGAGATGCATGGCTTCAAATTGTGATCTTGCCTTGCACGGGCTGCAGCAGAAGCACCTGAACACACTAGGGTGGTGTGTATACAGCTCCTGTGAACAAACAGTGGGTTTTGATTTCTTCACAGACACACCTGAAGATAGCAAAGATCTTGACCTTACTAGCTTCCCCATGTGCCCAAAACACATGCTCTGCCTGGGGGTCAGGAGAGGATGGTCTCTTTTATGTAAATACCCCTGCATCCAGAATGACTTCTGGACTGAGCTGTGGCCCCTTTCTGAGGCAGAATATGGAGAAAGGCACTGCAGGAAAGCCCCAGTTTGAGTTTGCCTGAGAGGTGCCAAAGAAGGAGGTGCAATAAGGCAGTGCTGAGCCAACAGCTGCCTCTGCAAAACCTGTAGCAAATCTACAACAGCTGAGTGTGTGGTCACCCCTCAAGGCCAGATTCGAAGGAAGAGGCTCCCACTTCTGATATGTTGCTTCACCACTGAGCCGGTCTGCACCTCTCTGCATGCTCAGCCTCCTGCAGGTGAGAGCAGGAGCACTTTTTTGGGGCTAGCTTCAGAAATAACTCATGGGATAACAACTGATTTTCCCCTTCTCCCTAAATACACTGTGCATGTTTGTCGTGGTTTAAACCCAGTCAGGTAATTCGTTCGCTCACTTCCCCCACTTTCTTTCCCTCCCCCTGCTCCCGGAGGGACAGAGAGGAGAATCAAAAAGAATGCAACTCCCACGGGTTGAGATAAGAACAGTTTAGTAACTAAGGTATAACACAAATCACTACTGCTACCACCAGTAATAATAATGATAAAGGAAATAACAAGGGAACAGAATACAACACCGCAGCACCAGCTGACCAATAACTCGCCCCCCAGGCCCGACCAAGCTCTGACCGATACCTCCTCCAACCCTGCAGTCTCCCAGCCCTTCCGGCTAACTCCCAGTTACATCCTGGGCATGACGTGCTGTGGTATGGAATACCTCTTTGGTCAGTTTGGGTCAGGTGTCCTGTCTCTGCTTCCTCCCGGCTTCCCCTCCTCCCTGGCAGAGCATGAGGCTCACAAAGTCCTTGGCCAAACCAAAACATCACTATCAGCTCTGTTCCCGAGCCGAAAGTCAAAACACTGCACTGCACCAGCTACTAAGGAGGAGAAACATGACTGCTACTGCTGAACCCAGGACAATGTTTTAACTAAATATTTAATTAAATACATGTGCATGTTTTAACCTGGGGAAATCTCCTGTTGCCGTTTACATTGTCCCAGGTGTGGTGGAGCCAGTAGGGCTGGTGAAGCAGGGAGCAGAGTAGCTTCTTGCAGGGACTGCCTGTGGCAGAAGTCTTTGTACTACAAACCGCTCCTCTTCATATGCAACATCTTGCTGAGCTGGAGAGAGGCACTGGGACATGTGGTTGGAGGGGGCAGAGGGGTGTGCAGCGAGGACTGCCCAGGAGGGATGGCTGCAGTGATGGAAAGGGTCATTGTGGGGCCATAGGTTGCAGCCTGCCAGCAGTGCACACGGTGCAGGCACCATTGGGAGGTGGTGTTTGTCCTTCTGCTGCCAGATAGCAAAGTGGCCAGAGTCCAGAGCTGCCTTAAAGCCTCTGAGCAGTTGCAGCTGCCCAAGACAGGGATGAGCTGATGCAAGCAAGGGAAAGACATGCAGGGTTGGTTGCAACAGTGCAGTCAGGGCTACACACCCTCTAGGTACCACTGAGAGCAACACGCGTGCTTGGAGGAGATGAATTTGATTCTCAACATAAAGCAAAGTAACTATGTATCTCCTCTAATTTATGCCAATATACCTGCATTCTTACAGATTCCTCCTGAGAGCTGGAAACAGATAGTACCATGATACATGTTTGTGAGTAGAAGGCTCGTTACCCTCTGCTTCCATCAAGCAGTAAACACTCACAAATGTTACAATCTGATCTACAGAAGTGAGCTGCATCATTTTTTAACAGCTGTACCGGGGACATGCTGCATTAAAACAACAGAAAACAGTCTCTACACCTCCCTAAAAGAGCTTTCTAAATGACATGGATTATTTGGCTTATGTATTGTTATTGCTATTCATAATTAATGGAAATGTACCTTTTTTTTCACTAATGGAGAACAACCACTGCAAAAAGCACTTTGATCGCACTATACTTATTGCACATTTTAGGAACTAAACGTGCACTTAACCTGTAATTGAGGTTACATAATAAAAGCTCTGTGAATATTGCAGGTGGAGAGTGTCCTGTCAGTATCACATACTGCCATTATACAAAACTATTTGCTCTGAGGAATGTCTCTTTGAAATGATAAAATCATTTTTCTGAAGGAAAAAAAAAAGGAAAAGAAAAATCTTAAATGCAGCACTTCTGTGTTTCCCCACAGCCTTCACACCTCTTGGCAAACTCTACATGCTCAATGAACACTGCATGTGAGCAGTAATTAAAAATAATAATAATAAACAAATGAACAATGTATGGTGGTCTGAAGCTTCTTCCACTGTTGGTGATATAAGGAATGGAACCAAATGGAAAAAACATCTGCAGAGTAAAAACTGCAGAAGAAAAATCTGAACATTTTTGTCTGGGAGCTGCCCTACTGCATGGTGATATAGAGAAACATGTGAAAGGGTGCTTGGTCTGTGCTGTATGGAGGGGACTCTTGATTTTGCCCAGTTTCTGTTCACCTTTGTTCCACTTGGGCTTACACAGTCACATACTACTGAATTTCAGGCTTTATGTAGAATCATTGGATGCCAGTATCCTATAGAAAGCAAAGGGTATGTGTACAACTACCATGCTCTTTGCTTCCTGTTCTCTCTGAACAGAGCAATACCTGACCCCACAGGCACATAACTGCTGCCCTGGCAGTACCACCAGAATTGTCACATTGCACAAAAAGTGCTATGTATTTATATTTTGTTACCTGCCTACCAAAGTGTTAAGGGTGTTTCTTATTTTGTGATATTTGTCAGTGTAATTTGAGCTTCAATATATTTCAGTTTCAAAAAGAGGAAAGAAGACCAGGTGACAAAAATAAACTTTAGGTTACTTGCAAGTTCTTTGCACCATTTAAAAAAAAAAAAATTCACAATCTCAAAAGCAATTTTTTTTTTTTTTGGTGGAAGTAATAGTCTGAGGATCAACTATTTAATCAGTGTACTACAAACAGTCTTTGGGTGATGATTCATCTTCCAGGCATATGGTATTTTTTTGTAATTATACATAAAAAACCAAAAAGAATATCATTTTAAAATTAATTTATGCCCTTTTGTTTTTAGGATTTTGGCTTGACAAATAAGCTTGTAATTCATAAACAACCTAGGACCAGAGTTCAAAGGAAACAACACTGACTGGAGCAGTTTTGTTGTGTTTTGGAGAACACAGAGTACCATGTATGCGCCATGTGCTCATAGAAGTAATCAAATTCCTGGAAATCTCAAGGGAGAGAGACATTCTTCATGATAAAGCCATATTCTGATATTATGTGAACCATAATATTAGAAAACAAGGGAGGGTTGGATATCCCTTGGAAGCAGGACTTTGATGACATCAATATTTCTCTTTAAGTCACCCACTGTGACAGCTGTCCCTATGTTAACCATGACTTAGGCACTAGTCTGGGTAGATGCTCCTTTTAACCTATCTAGACTTGCTCTGAGCAGAGTTAGCAGCTATTATTGCAGATGGGTGATTCTGTTTTCACATTTCTTACACCTTTTCCTGGTGGAGCTTCACCAACATGAGCAACAAGAGGGGAGAACCATGCTGCAGCAGCTGCAAGCAAGATTTTTTAATTAGTTGAGACCTTTGAGAGCCTCATAATAACACTAATTACAGGCCACAGACTGCAGCTCTCACAGCCACTGTTTAACACATCTCTGGATTGAATGATACAAGTCACTGCAGATAAAGTTCTTTGCAGGTAGAGGAAAAAAAAATAATTTAGCTCACCTATATTATTATAAAAAGATATAATCAAAACTGATCATTCAGGAAGTATATTCTGGGTTTTAATGTACTAATAATTATGGAAACACAAAAGTCTGTTTCATCCTTTAAATTGCAGGGAATTTAAAATTTGCATTTCGCTCAATTTTAAAAAAATTACCTGCATAATATTAATTTAAAAAGCAGACTAAAAATGATCATCATTAACTTTTTTCTGAGGAGAAGAACAGAAACCTGGATGACATAACAGATGCAATTGCACGTCATACTAATTAACTGCGAATTTTCATCAAAATTAATTAGCAACCTATTTGGCATTCAAGGTTAGATAAAGCATGGCTATAAAAACAGATTTTAATGATGATGAACAGAAAGGAATTTTAATGTGCTGCACTGGTATTAATGGTTTGCGCCTGAAGACAAGAGTTTTGCTAGATTATCCTAAATTCCTGAAACTTGGAGTGTAACATGTTTTTCTTTTGTCCTTTTTGCAACAACTAAAAGGAAAAAAATAGACAGGGACTTTTCATCCTTAGTTCTAATCTGCAGTTTAATAATTGACTTATTTCACTTCGCATTTTATGCCAAGGCTTCTTTTGGGGATGAGCAGCCAATCCAGTATGGTAGGTTCAGTGTGATAAGCTAGAGTGCAGGGCAAGACATCAGATAACACTAGTGAATGCAAAGACTAATGATTTTGACTAGGTCTTCATCTATTCTATCCCTTGATCATCAGTGCTCTTCTAGTTTCATCTGTTTACTTTAAGACTGTCATAAATATGAATCTCATAAAAGCTAATATTTGAGGCTATCAGCCTGCCATTCTGAGCAATGTAAAAGTGGCCTTCTGACTTATCCCCAAGGCTCATTTTGAATACATTATTCAGAATTGTCAAAGAGAGACAGTGTAAAAATGACATTGTGGCAATTCCAGACTATTTGTCACACACTAAGTATCTCACACAGGTGTGTGAATTGGTAATGAATTCCCTCTGACCTCACAGCCACAGAGTTACAGATACTCATATAGTTGATCAAAGGAAGCCAGTAGATTGGGGTTTTGTTTGTTTTTTATTTTAGCAAAGATTTATCACCAACTGTATGCAGTTTAACAAGAGCAAGTGCCGGATTCTCCACTTGGGACAGGGCATATATATGGTTATGCATACATGCAAACTGCAGGATGAGATGCTGGAGAGCAGCCCTGCAGAAAGAGATCTGGGGGGTTGGGTTGATGGCAAGTTGAATATGAGCCAACAGTGTGTGCCCTGGCAGCCAAAAGGACTAACCATGTCCTGGGGTGCAGCAAGCAGAGCACTGCTAGCCAATTGAGGTAGGTGAGTGTCTCACTCCACAGTGCTCTGGTGCAGCTCCACCTCAAGCACTGTGTGCAGTTGTGGGCACCTCAATGTAAGAAGGACTTCAGACTATTAGAGAATGTTTCCAGAGGAGGGCGACCAAAATGGTGAAAGGTCTCATGGGCAAGATTTGGGAGGAGCAGTGAAGACTTTTGGAAAAATAATTTAAAAAAATCAAAAAAACAGTGAATGTCTGAAGGCTTGACTCCCAGTCCAAGCATCCACCTACGGTCACCATTTGAAGGATGGGGACCCTCCCACAAATATTTCTTTCAGAGAGATGCATTTGAAAGTTGTAAACTTTAAAAATCCCTCCTTAAATATTCACAAGCAGATCATGTGGTTGAGTATTTTCAAGTACTATTGTAAAGCAGTTTCTAGTAGTGTCTAAGAAAGATTTGGAAGTAAACAAATCACAAGCCATTGGTCTGTGCTGGGATGTCGTGGTCCCCCCAACCCAACCAAGCACTGACCGATACCTCCTCCAACCCTGCAGACACCCAGCCCTGCTGGCTAACTCCCAGTTACATCCTGGACATGACGTGCTGTGGTATGGAATACCTCTTTGGCTAGCTTGGGTCAGGTGTCCTGTCTCTGCTTCCTCCCAGCTTCCCCTCCTCCCTGGCAGAGCATGAGGCTCACAAAGTCCTTGGCCAAACCAAAACATCATTGTTACCAGCTCTGTTCTCAGGCTGAAAGTCAAAACACAGCACTACATTAGCTACCAAGAAGGAGAAAAATGACTGCTACTGATGAATCCAGGACATGGGCACTGGGGGATATTAAGCACATTTCTCTACAAGCATGCACCAGAGTAACAATAATTAGCAGTTCAGAGAGAAATTAACAAGAGGCTGAGGGAAAAGGAAATATTCTACAAAAACTTTAGGCAGAATATCTATTTCGCATCCTGGGATTCAGTAGGATGGATATCCTCTGAACCCATGAGCCTTGCAAAGTAACTTCCCAGAGCTATTGAAAAAGTGGTGGAATTGAAAAAGATCTTTGCATTGACAGCTTCAGCCTTCCTAACTGTAGCTCTGTCCATTCAGCAGCTGGAGCAATTAATGTAGAGCAGAATCGTGGCTGACATCTCTGCCTGCCTCCCACTTACGATGGTGGCCCAGTATCTCCAACCACATACTACTCAGGTCAAAACAGAAGGAGAGGATGTTCTTTCCGTAGCACCCCTGAACAGGAATCCTTATTTGTCACAGGCCACCATACAATTTCCTTACTCTTGGCTTTGTAACAGAGAATGTCTTTTGCAGACCTATGAGTAGGCTAAGAAGATTGACGTCCCACAAGGAACTAATATGGTCACTATTAGAGGAATACATGTATTTTTTTAATATGAAGACAGTTCAGTAACCTTTTCAGCAATATACATCTTAGTTCATAATTTGAAGCTGGATATATAAATATCATTCTGGTCTCTGAAATTCTTTTAAAATTTGATTTAAAGATCTAATAGTCCTCTTTGTTGGATAAGATGTTTCTGGCTCCAAATGCACATCTAAATCACAAATGCATATCTGCAAATGCATGCATGCATATTGGTATATGTATTATGTCAGTCATAGCAAAGTTTAGGTTAAATCTTCTTAAGTACTGAGGCTAAAAGCCTATGTGTCCTGTTTCCTGTGGTTCATTTGCATTCCACTTCAAACAAATCCAATAAATTGTATTTTCTGTGAGCTTATTTTACTTAAACTTTTACTTTCTTAGGGTAAAAAAAGAGTACTTCTAACAGCTGACTAAAATAGCTTCAAAGTCATCTTATTTCTAGCCATGCTCTGTTTTCTTCCAAGCAGTCAAAATAAATATGTTATGAATAACAGTAACACAATTGAGCGAGCCTTGAATAGTCTGAATAATTTAAGGATTTTTTTCATGTCTGTCAAAATGAGATAAAAATGTCACTATAGCAAATATACACGTAACTATTTATACACATGTATACATGTATGCACTTGACTGTGCATGTTCACATCTGTATTACTATTTCTATGCTTAAATCTAAGCAAGTGCACAAATTATTATTTGAAATAGTAACTATTTTCTGAGGGAAAGGAAGCATCAACCTATACTGTAATTCAGTTTGTCCCTAGAAATCCTATAGGGTATCAAAGTCCATAAAAGATCTTGCTGCATCAGAAATGCAGATAAATTTTATGTGAATGTTATTTACAGAAATGACAATGAAACGTGCGATGAAGTTTTCTGGGAAGTTTCATCTTTGTAAAGGTTTATAGTCAAAATATATAATCAAATGAATGCTATTGTAGAGTTACAGAAAGAATTTGGAATTAAGAATCTGGAGTGAAACATTCTAAATCTCCATGGGCAGCTTAACCTTAAACTCCAGAACATATGTTGCACCATTTTGCTTCCATATGTGAGGTTCTCCAGCTCTTTTAAAGTTCACTTCAGATCTCAAGCTCTGGTCTTCCAGGGAGGTAAGATTAACTCTGAAGACTGGAGTACTGGCACTTTAAATTGTGCTGTCTGCTTACAAACTTAGTTTGAGATAAGCCCTAAACAGCAATAATTTTAATTATGTGAGATTTACAGGATTGACATTTCAGGAAAGAAACTTTCATTCTGCCCACGACTTCTCTTACCTACCTGCTCTTAGAAAACCTAAACTACTAATTTGTTCACCAGGATGCTTTATTCCAACCTCTGTTGAACCTCCTGGTGTCTTCTGAACCTCTATAGTTAGTGCTTACAGTGGTGTTCTCCTTGTTTAGCCACAAGCAGAACTTAAGACCACATAGACGACTTTCAAAACCTTTCTCCTTGTTTAGCTACAAGCAGAACTTAAGACCACATAGACTACTTTCAAAACCTGTTGTCCATTAAAATTCTTGCCATCAATAGATCTACAAAGATCGTTAGTGGATGAAAAACCATGACTCATTATCAGCTTCCATGTCATTGACAAATGAAGCTAAATGCTTTGATAACTCCACACAAAGCATAAAAAAAATTTTAATGCATGGAGAAAGAGATAGGAAGAAAAGCTTTATTCCTATGCACTTAAAATGTTTCAAGAAGCTTTCAGAAAAACTGATGGAATGTAATGTTGCAAAGACCTCTTTATTCTCAATGGAGGCAGTCTTGGTTAGTTGAATTTAGTATAGCTTTATTCCCTGAATTTGTATATCTGTTAGGCATCTCTATCAACAATAGAAAATATACAACTGCCTAAATGCACTGTCAATTGTACATCTGTATGTACAATGAACATACTTGCATGCATGGTAACAAACCTGAGAACTGTATGTCAGTCTGTGAAGACGCTGCACAAAATACAGTAGTCTGGCCAGAAAACAGCTCATGGCACAGCTTGGTTCTCTTGTAAAGGAGAAAAATACCCCACCATAGTCACTGGTACTTTGGGGGAAAAGCTGTGGGTAAAAGGCAGTCAATTTGAGGTTTTCTGTATCGTTGTAATAAAAATGTTAGAATACTCCCTGGTGTAAAAAAGCAAGTTCAATCTTAATTATATAAACTGTTTAGAGAAAGGTTTCTAGAATCAGACCTTCCATGCACATAGCATATATGACAGAAATTAGTGGATACTTTTAAAGCCTATAGACGAGTTGCGGTTTAAGCCCAGCCGGCAGCCCAGAACCATGCAGCCCCTCACTCACTCCCCCCCACTTCCTCCCCCTGCTCCCAGAGAGATGGGAAGGAGATAAGAACAGTCCAGTAACTAAGGTACAACACTGTCCTGGGTTTAGCAGTAGCAGTCATTTTTTTCTCTTTCTTAGTAGCTGGTGCAGCGCTGTGTTTTGACTTTTGGCCTGGGAACAGCACTGATAACACCAATGTTTTTAGTTACTGCTCAAATGTTTTAGTCTGACCAAGGACTTTGTGAGCCTCATGCTCTGCCAGGGAGGAGGGGAAGCCAGGAGGAAGCAGAGACAGGACACCTGACCCAAACTGACCAAAGAGGTATTCCATACCACAGCACGTCATGCCCAGGATGTAACTGAGAGTTACCTGGAAGGGCTAGGGCACTGCGGGGTTGGATGAGGTATCGGTCAGTGCTTGGTCGGGCTGGGGGGGCAAGTTATCAGTTGTGGGGTGGTGAGGTGTTGTGTTCTTTTCCCTTGTTATTTCCTTCATCATTATATTGTTGGTGGTCGCAGTAGTGATTTGTGTTACACCTTAGTTACTAAACTGTTCTTATCTCAACCCATGGGAGTTATGTTCATTCGATTCTCCTTCCCATCCCTCCAGGAGCAGGGGGGGGCAAGAAGTGGGGGGGGAGTGAGTGAACAAGCTGCATGGCTGGGTTTAAACCACAACAAACACAAAACCACTGCTGCTATCACCAATAATAATAATGATAAGGGAAATAACAAGGGAAGAAAATACAACACCTCACCACCTGCCAACCGATACCCAGCCCAACCCGAGCAGTGGTCTAACCCTTCCAGGTAACTGCCCCCTGTTTATATAGTGGGCATGACGTGCTGTGGTATGGAATACCTCTTTGATTAGTTTGGGTCAGGTGTCCTGTCTCTACTTCCTCCCGGCTTCCCCTCCTCCCTGGCAGAGCATGAGACTCAGAAAGTCCTTGGTCAGAGTAAACATTGCTAAGCAGCAGCTAAAAAGATTGGTGTTATCAGCGTTGTTCCCAGGCTGAAAGTCAAAAACACAGCACTGCACCAGCTACTAAGAAGGAGAAAAATGACTGCTACTGCTTAACCCAGGACAGTATGGTAACTAATCTACAAAGAGAAAAGATATTTGTGTAGTGATGCTCAAAGTTAGTTTAGTAGGAACCTTTCTGGATTTTGCTTTAAACTTGCCTACTCAGGACTCCCCTTATCCACATCCTCACACTAGTACCTTAGTTCTGATCTACTAACCTCACTAGCTATGGTCTTAAAAATTATGCTGGCCTTAGCCCAAAGCCTCACTTGCTCACTGTGCCAGTGGTGAGCTGCAAAGATGGTTCAAAGTCCTTTCCTGGTCCAAATCTAAATGTAGCTCAATTTTATTTTGACTGTACTAACTCCTTCCAGTCTGTGGCACAGAAAGGCAGGTAAACCTGGCACTTCCAGCATGGCTGTGCTATGAATCTCCAATGGCTGTGCCATTTGATCCTCCTTTTCATAGGCATAACTGCATCTTATATCAGGATAAACACAAGCACTTCTCATAGTCTTTTAGTCTTCTTTTAGTCTTAAACATTGCAAAGTGATTGCTATCCTAGACCATAGCCCATGACCTCCTCAGATACAGATCTAAACCTAACCTGAACAGGAGTCTTTATTTTTGTGCTTACTTGTGCTTTATGAAAATATTTTCTATTTTGGCTTAAAATAATGATTTGCAACTGGAAAATTGATAAAATATTATTAGGGACAAGAAAACCTTTCATCTTTCAATTCTTCCTTCTAACAGTCTCTTGATAAACAGGCTAATAAAATACACCTACTAAGATGAGAAAAAAAAAAAACAAAAACAAAAAAAAACAAACCAGCTTAAAACTACACACATAGTGTTGTAATTAATGTTAACAAGAACTTCTGCAAACAGTAATGGATATTTAAAGCTGAATCTCCACAGAAGCTACAGTTAGCTCAAAAATTTCCTGTGAGATTTCTTGAAAACTTGTGAGGGGTTTGTGGTGTAAAATCATAGAAGTACTATAAGGAAAACACACGAAAGTAGATGTGTTGATTAGTATGTTAAAAAGATACTGTGGTATGATATAGAAAGTTTTCAACAATGCTGTCTGCACAGAAAGATTAAGCTCTTTAAGCTCATATTGGAAAATTTAGATGGTACACCATTATGTTATATAATGTATGATAACAGGATTCTGGTACTATGACTCCACGAATCCTGTCACCTTGGAGTCTCATTTCTCGATTTATCGTCTATTTATTGGAGCATAATCAAATCCATTTCTGTTGAGAAACTGTCTTCATGCAGAAGGAATACTTCTCATATTATTTTTGGGAGCATGAAATTTTATTACCAAAATGGTCATACATCTTCCCACATTCTGCATATCAGAATTCTGTGATTTACTCTGCAATGGTTAAACATGATGCATTTCTCATATCCTATCAGTTTTCCTGATGCTTATGCTCTTCCATCCCAAAATTAGTTTTAAGGGTAGGACCTCATTTTGCAGCTCCAAGATGGAAACAAAAAAAGACAGCAGATACACTCTTGCCAGGTGGCAGGTTTGTTTCTGTGGTCCATATTTCAAATGTGGCAAACTTGAGGGTGGGTATAGGTCACATGTGAAGACTTCATGGACTGTCTTCATTATCCTAGTTGCTTTTAATAAGTTATGCTCCCCAGATTAGAGAAGAGATGATATTTTATGGATACGCACTTACGGTATGCCAGATGGAGCAATAATTCTGATTTTGCTGTTGTTGGACTGGAGAGGTGGGAAGTCTGAGTAGCCTCTCTCCCCAGTGCCTCCACAAGATGCCTAATTCACTCATCTAAAGTTAATAATTGTTATAATTTCCATTAAAAACACAGTAGATTCCATTGCAAGATATGAAAATAATATTTCTCCAAAATAAGAATGATGGTGGAACAATGTTCTGCTTCAGACTGTTGTTATTTTAGTAGACAATTTTTTTTATTTCAGGTAGGCAATGTTTTTACAGTATCAGTGGTAAATCCTACCATGGGCCAGCCCATATATATAGAAGTCTTTGAAACTGTAGAGTTCATTTCTCTTCTGGATTAGTCCCACACATGTTCTATATATAAATTATTTGAAAGATTATACTTTGAAACTAGATGTAACTATTTACATTTGAGGAGCTAAATTTCCTTAAGGTACAGGCCATTAAAACTTCACAGGTGTATAACTCCAGAAAGCAGTGTGAAACTGTGTGTGGAGGGAATCTATGACCAGTGGTGTACAAAAGTAATCACTGAGCCAGCTCCCCAAATTATACTTTACTCACTGACTTGATAAGGAAAAAAAAGACTACAATGCATACATATTACAAAATGAGACATCTTTATAAAAATCCCAAGGCACATGTAAATTCTGCTAATATAAAGTACCCCATGTGTTTTATTTTTTTCTTCCAGATCAAAAGTTATCCAATTAATTCTTGACTAAGTTCAACAAAGCTCAGAGAGAGCCTTATACTTTTCTGAACAAACTATGACTGATTATAACCTGGTCTCTCTAATATTTTTGATAGATTTGTAAAACTTTTCTACTAAATAAGCTATCTCTTGCTAATGTCTAGTTTTTTTTGGAATTACATGAAGCCTTCATCTTCAGCAAGTTCTCCATTAGCTTGGAGGAGGGACCATGATTAGGTACAATTTCTAGATAGGAGCAGATTAAATAAAATTGGAATGAAGTTCAATCCAGAACCTGAAAGTCATAGAAAAAAAAGGAAATAACTATATGTGAGGTGCATTCTGATAACTTGAACATGTGAAACAGCTTTTGCTTAAATACATTTACATGCAAGTACCTCTTGATCTAAAGAAATACTTAATAATTTTTTAATTAACTTTACAACCCCATGTCTTAGGCCCTGGGGAGTTGTGTTTAATTAAAAAGCAGCTTAGTAAGATATTTGTTGATTTTGTTACAGTTTCCCAGTTTGATATTTGAGTGAGGTTGGAGGTTTTTTTATTATTATATTAGAAAAAAAGATTTTTCTGATGTTTGTTTGTGATAAACTATTTCTGAAAGTGTCAGTTCATGATTTTCATTGGCATTGAGGAAAAAAAAATACCAAAATTTAAAAACCCCATGTCAGATAGAATCAGTGTCAGTTTATGTTGTGGGTCTGCTCTCTGATTCCTTGTTAGAATCAGAAAGTACTTTAGCATTTTTAAGGCTTTTCCTGTAAGTGACACCAAGGATTAATTGCATTGTGGTAGACTGTGTATGTTATTAAATTAGATTAACTTGGAACACCTGGCTTCATTCTTGAGTATGAAAACAGTAACTTCAGAGATATTGAAGCAACATTCAGATATTTGAATTCTGTTTGGATACCTGGCTGAATGCCTGCATTGAGAGAAGCTACCATGAAAGAGAAGATAGATCATATTGCCATGTACAGGCGTATGATCCTACAGCCAAGGGAATGTATTCTCTGTTCACCTGGTACATAGTGTTTACATCAATGTTACATAACCTTAGAAATACAGGCACTCCTTTTAAGGCAGTGACATAGGTATGCTTTTTTTCACCAGGTTTTTATACCATCCTCATCAATCTGGCGGCTGTGTGTCTGAGCAGTAAACATTGTACTTCTGCTCAAAATAGACAAAACATTCATGGTACTCCTCAGTGAAAAATCAGTCTTTTAATCTCAATTTAGCTTATAGAATCAAAACCCAATGAATTCTGTAAAGTACAATAAGAAATTATCCAAATCAGATTGTTACTGTTAATTTAAACTTATTTATAAGAATTTTTAATCACAGCAATTAGTAAAATTGGCACTAATTAGTTCTCTTTACGTGTCAATAGTTTTCCAAGGTGACCTTAAAAGAAAGCTATTGAAAATGTTTTGGGATTTAATGCAGTGTCATTTGGCATTTTTAAAATACTTTAATAAACTTGATAGGTTTATGTAGATGTCTGCTTTAAACTCGCTGTCTTGGTAAAAGCAAGATCAGTTGCTGTATTATAATCTCCAGGGTGTTAAAGACACACATTCTGGACATAGAAGGAACAGCACTTGCTCACTGTTTTCATTCTGCATGGGTAAATAGGTCACAGATGTTATATGCTGTTTTCACACTTTTCAAAAGCAAACTCAAAAGGCAAGGGTCACTCATTCAGTTAAGTGCCCATATTAAAAATACTATAAAAATGCTAGTCCTCCAGTTTTGCATATACGTATTGAAAGTTTTAACGACACTGAACAGACATAATGAGTGAGACAAAACTGCTTGTATGGTATATGGCCATTCTTTACTGTCCTAATAATACAGAATGGTAATAACACCCAACCTAGGTAGTCTATGAGTTAGCTTTATTCCTGCTTTTCAGGCTTGAGGCAGTGAAAACTTATCAGAGTTAGCTATAAAACTAGATGCATTGTAAAGGTGTTTCGTTTCATTGCTTTTGGTGGGTGTTTTTGAGCGGAGAGGGGTGTTCTGGTTACAGTACCACCAAACTTTGTCTATGAACACAGTGATTTCAGTGCATCTATCTATATAAAGACAGCCTGGAGCAGTAAAGTCTGCTATAGACACTTGGTGCTTCAAGTCCTGTTTTTATCTAAAGCAAGGTGTTTTGCATGAACTTTATGGGCAACTAATTGAAGGTAACTAAGTTACCACAGCTTAATGACATGACACTTGTCAACTGAGCCAAAATAGCTCACCATGTCTACGTCTTTACTTACCTGCAAGTAAGAAATAAAATGTGTTTGCTCACACCATCATTTTCTTCATTAGCCTAATCCATCACCAGTCTCTGGAAGGATCATTTCACAGCCACAGCCATGGCTTTTTTTGTATGTGATAATCTAGGTTCAGTATCTCATAGAATGAATTCTTAATTTAAAATCACAGAAGCATCTGCATTTTTTTAATCTCATGTATTGGTTCCTAATACTTGTGTGTGTGTTATGGATATCTTTGAACACTATGTTTTTCCCCATTCTCACAGGTGCTAAAAAAACTTGGCTATGCATTCAACAACACCATCTGTTGAGGGAAGGCACGCTATGAGAGAAAGTGAAAATATGAAAGACATTTAGAAAAGGAGAATTCACTAATGTAAAAATTTGAAGAAGAGTCTGTAAAAATAAATCATAGTCTATTTACAATGTGCGAAGTGAATATATCAGTCCTGGAGAATGTATTCCTTAGTAGCTAAAAGGCAGTAGTCTCATTTTTCAGACATCTGCTTTATTTGAAACCACCTAATAAATTAGAATCACTATCCTCTGAATAATAATAATAATGATAACAGCAAAAATAACAATAATGAATTGCATATAAGAAACAAGCAGTCTTCAGGAATATAGCAGGATATTACCCATTTCTATCAGCAGAATAGAAGCAGTGCTTTTGTAGACCTGGATAAAGGTTTAGAAGCGCCAGAAACTGTTTGTCTTTCTTTCCCCAAGTGTACCATTGGCTAAAGGCAAGTTATTAACTCTCCCTGCAAATGTTTTGTAAAGGTAAGAGATCTGCAGAACTCAGTCCTCTACTGTGAAAATTCATAACTCATGATGGATATTAGAATTTGCAGTAATATTTTTGAGATACAAGTCAATGAGTCATTAGATCCTGCTTTACCTCACGAAGTTATTAGTGTTTTGTTGTTACAATGAAAGAACACCTCAGGCAGGGATCAGTGTTATGCTGCACAAAAAAATGAAAAGACGGGACACGACCCAAAGAGCTATTAATTTGGAAGCTTGTCTAGTGGAAAACAGCTCTCAAAGGTGTTATACAGCTGTTGGGTGAGGTGGGGAACCATGTTAGAAAGAAGACACAGTGGTCAGTCATAGGAAGAAGAGCTAGTACAGCCACCATGAGTAAACTGTGTTTAGTGAGTCCCCACTTGATAAACAGAAAAGACATGCCATCTTAAGTGCATTTTTTATCTTTCTGCTGCTTGAGAATTATCAGTGTGGGGGCACTTTCTGAGACCATAAAGTTTCATGGACTGAGGCATTATGGAAGATAGGAATAAATATGAATAACACTTTTGTTCCATCTGCCACAAAAATACAGTGTATTGGCTCTGCTTTCTATGTCTAGTTTGAGTTAATGGCACTAATAAAGAAATATTGGGTTTTTGTTTGTTTGCTCATTTGTCTTTAATCCACCAGCACTGTCAGAGTGAGTACAGCTGTCAGAAGACAAGGAAGCTTGGTCTCCACAGTGAGCAAAAGGTAGACTGCCTCTTCTGCAGTTAGATGCCAGATACCTTTGAGCAGCAGTGGTATCAAATTCACTGCAGGTGGTAGGACCTGATCAGACATTTGTCTAAATGGACAGTCTAACCCACACCTCATATGATCCCATCTACGTGCTTATTGGCATCTGAGCTAGCTGGCTTGAAGCTTCAGTCACACCTTTCCCCACAGAGTAGACTTATCCTCTGTCAGATGTGGAGGTTTACTGGTTCAATAGTGGTTTAGGCATGTTTGTAACATCAATCTAAACAAGATTTTGCTAATGGGCTTGTTACCATGGATAAATGCACAGGGCCAGACACTTGATGAACTGCAGTGGCATTGTCCCTGATTTTTGGAAGGCTGATCTTAACCAAACCATTCAAGTCACCACAAAGGCAAAGGCACAGCCATGGAGGTATTATTTCTTTTCAGATGCTCCACAAACAAACTAAAGACAACAAAATATTCTGAGTAAACTGGGTATTTGCTCAAAAGGAGCTATTACAGTAGCTAATGCAAGAGCTCAACCCCCTCCTCCCCAATAAAGTGGGAACACAGTAAATATAAAAGAGAAAGTATTCACACAGGATAGCTAGCTAG
Organism: Pezoporus wallicus; assembly: GCF_028554395.1. Lineage (NCBI taxonomy): Eukaryota > Metazoa > Chordata > Aves > Psittaciformes > Psittacidae > Pezoporus > Pezoporus wallicus. The sequence goes on along the minus strand of NW_026639160.1, from coordinate 805,324 downwards.
TAAAGACAAACCAGTCCCGTTTCCTGGACTGATTAGTTCTAATGTGGTAAAATGCCACTTAAAATCAGATTTTGTGTAAACCAATAGGCTGACCTTGGTCATCTCTTTTTCCAAGCTGAGAATAGTTGACATGTATAACACAACAACACTGTCATGTTTTGGCACAGTATAGTCGATATCAACTGCACTGGAAGGTATTAAGGAGTTACTTCATGATTTTTTTAAAAAAGTTTGTCTCTTTAAATTTTTTTTCTGTGACAATAAGAGCAATCAAGAAAATGATAGTGTATTACACAGATTACTCATCTTCATGTGACAATCCAGTAAGAAAGAAAATCAAGTCACTGATGTGTCTAAGAAGCATCATTGTTACTTTCATATGCATTTAAGCAAACAATTTTCAAAATGACATTTTTAAAATTGAAATTGCTAATGAACCATTTATTTTAATAATACTTAATTAGCATGTGTTATATTCCATTCTTGGTGGAAGGAAAATTAAAAGTATAATGCATTTCTAGTTTTAGGACTTTTTTAATTGAAAGGTTAGCCATAATTTCTTTAACCTTTCTGAAATATAAAAATTGAAAGAAAGAAGGAGAAAAATAAATATAATCCGATGTTTGATGTTTATTTGGAAGACACGTTTGCCAGAATATGAAGCAGTATTGCACCTACTGCCTGATCATAAGCAATAAAAAAAACTTTTTCACCAAATACTGTCCTGAACCTTTTCAAAGTATTCATTGAGCAGAGTAAAAAGAAACTTTTTTGCTGATCTTTCTTGTTTTCCATATTATTTATTAATTTCAGTCCAAAAAAAAAAAAAATCTAAACCAAAACAGAATTCCCCTCTGCCACTCTACTGTACAGTTACTGTACTGTTTACAGCAGCTGGAATTAGACAATTTTCTCCTTTGCTTTTTACCAGATCAGTGTATTGAAAGTAATGGCTTAGGAGCTGGTGAGTAAACAACATAAATAACAGACAGCAATTCATGCAGGCATAATGGGTGCCCAACCAAAAGGAGGCCTTTTGAGACATGCAGGATTTGAAGACACTGTTGCCTTTGGCTCTTAGAGCTGAACTGTAGCAAGACTAGCTTCCACTCATATATATAATATATATTACTAGATGTTGGAAAAATACATTTTTTCAATAAATCAAACTGTGTGAGTGCTTTGGAAGCATCTCACTCCCAGTGAGATGTTCAGATTCAGCTCACCAAAAACCACAGCCACAAATGTTTTGAGGAGCCCCAGAACAATTCAGAGGGATTTGCAAGTGCTAACATGAGATGAGCTGCTGCCAAACTGGAAGGCAGTGGATGCCCACCATGGAGCTATTGCTGTCACGATTGCCACTGAGCAGGGCTCAGGTGGGAGCAGTTCAGTGAGCCCAGAGTCCAGCACAGATAGCTGATGCGCATGCTGAGGTGGTGAGGCACTGAAACATATTGCCCAAGGAAGTTATGAATGCTTCATTCCTGGCAGTGTTCAAAGCCAGGCTGGACAGGGACTTGGGCAACATTATCTAGTGGAGGCATCCCTGACCATGGCAGGGGGGTTGGAACTGGGTGATCTTAAGGTTCTTTCCAACCCAAACCATTCTATGATTCCAGGATTCTATAGGTGTACATGCAAACAAGCACTCAGCAAGCCAACCTATATGTTTCTTTTTTTCCCTTTCTGTAATCAACAAGAAAAATCTGAAAATGAGGACAGTAATACAGACTTACCAGTTACACACAAACTGTGCTTGGCAGCATGAGTTTGCACCAGGATGAAAAACTAATACATATTGCAAAAATACTTCTCCAAACATGTTGACTGTCGTGGTGAGTCTTTGATAATTTGTACTTTTTTCAAAAACTTTATAAGTCTAGAAAATATAGTAGGACTGTGTGTGGTCCAGGGCAGGAAGCATTAAGCACTTTCCTCCTTTATTTCTGTCACAAACTCCCTAATGTTAAGCTGGGCTCCAAATACTCCAGCACCTAGTTCTTGCAGAAAACAGACTGGACTGATGGAGAAGGCACTTCTCGATTTCATCACAATAGAAAGATCACTGAATAGGTGAGAAAATTTCCACCAGCTTCACAGATTATTGGTTCCTGCACTTGCACTGATTTTTGAAACATTATTGTAACAGTCTTCCAATACCTGAAGAGGGCTACAAGAAATCTGGAGAGGGACTTTAACAAGGCAATATACTGACAGGATAAGGGAGAATGGCTGACAGAGGGGAGGTTTAAATTCGATGTTAGGAAGAAATTCTTCACTGTGTGAGGGTGGTGAGGCCTGGGAACAGGTTGCCCAGGGAAGTTGTGGCTGTCCCATCCCTGGAAGTGTTCAGGGCCAGGCTGTATGAGACTATGAGCAACCTGGTCTAGTGAAAGGTGTCCCTGCCCGCCACAGTGGGGTTGGAAATAGATCATCCTTATGGTCTCTTCCAACCTAAACCATTCTATGACTTCATGATTCTAAGACCATTGACTTCCACTGAACAATACGTACACATGAGGAAAAGCAAGCATAAATTCCCTATATTCTGATAAAACTGGAAGAGGAACTTCAGGTGACTATACATACAAAGCGCTAATAAAAGTTTTGGATAAAGGTAAATGCAATGCTGTCTGTGAAATTCTGATCTGAGATTGGGTTTTATGAAGCCTTTAAAGGATGAAAGATAAAAACCAACAGTGGCTTTCTGTTGTTGAGTTGTTTGTTTGTTTTTTTTTTTTCTTAGTTTGCTCCTTTGTTTTTTTGGTGTTTGTTTTTTTTTGTGGGTTTTTTTGGTTTGTTTGGTTTTGGTGGGGTTGGTTTTGTTTTGGTTTGGTTTTGTTTTGTATGTTTTTAATTCATTAATTGATGATTTTGTGGTTGTGTAGATCTGTTATGATTGAAGTCCAGACGTTAAGAGTCTGCACGTTTCTCACATTAAACTTGTTTTCTTTGAGAGGCTTGCATCTAAATCCAAGAATGCATATAATGTCAAATGGACTAAAAGAAAGTAGAACTTGCCTGCAGGGCTCAGAAAGTTTGCTACAGAGCTCTTTCCAAAATAATTGAGGTTATTCCGTTTGTGAAGTAAATAGATGTGGCTTATTAGAGCTGTAGATAGTAGATTACTAGCATGTCTTCCTAATAATTCAGTGGGCAGCATGGCAAAATGTTAAAAAAAGACTGCAACAGTTTTAGAGTCAGCACTTTAAAATCATGTGCATTTCTCTCTTATTGCAGGTAACTCAGTGACAGGTTCAGCCAGTAGTCTCCATTCCCTAAAAACTGTTGCCTGTATTCAAAATCTCTTTCAATGCTCTGTCACATCTCTTTTACCAATTACAGCTTCTCAGACATCAACCCACCCCTTCCTACCCAAAAATAATGTATGTTTTAAATAAAAAATCATGCCAGTCCAAAAGAGTAGCACTGTTTAACATGGGCATCTCTATAACTATTTTTCACATTTTCATACTAAGTAGTATTCTAAGATCACTTTCACAAAAGTGCAAACACAAAATATCAAAAAAACTACCAGGCTGCCCACTGCTTCATGTCCCAAGTTGTAGAGAGCTATGGCTATTATTGAGGACTGAAATCACAGCCATAGTAGTCGCTCTCTGGCCCCCAAAGCCTTGGTATGCTTGTTTTCAAGGCAGCAATAAAATTATCATTTAGAGATGAACTGCTAATCCTTCCTAGAGATTAGTCATCTGAATTAGGCTGGTACAAAGGCTTCCCCATCCACTGCAGATCAGTCATTTAGGATTAAGAAAATGTGGGAAGGGTGTGGGAGAGTGGTCTGTGGGGGTTTTCTTAAAACATTAAAAAAGAAATTTTTTGGAAGGCAGAACAAAGCTCAGGCCTTTGTAAAAACAACTGGTGGTAACAGTACATGCCTCTTTCCCAGCAACTGCATTGCCAAAGCAATCAGCTAGAAAAAATTGTTCTGGCCTCCTTAGTGTGAGGGGATTTAAATCTGCAGCACCTCCTCTCTATGACTCTCTTATTTCAAGGGTTTGGGATAGTCAAAACCCACAGGGATCCCCACCCCTGCTTGTGGAATCTGTGGCATGGCACAGGAGTTAAAATTCATAAGGCTAAAAGAAAAATAAGCAAGAATGAGTAATACTGAAATCTGTCACTTTGGGCAACTCAGCTGGGAATGAGAAGTCATGGCTTTTGAATCCTGCTTTCAGGTCTAAGCATTATTTACAATAAATAAATATTCAGACTATATTTAATTAATTATAGGTGGAAAAAAAAAGCCCTCTCGCTGTCAACTTATCTCTTCCTCTAGCAATCACACTTCTGAATACAGATGAAAGTATTCATCAAAACAGAGCTGCAGCCATGCTGGACCAGCTCAAAGACTGACAGATCTGATTGCCAAGATCCAATCCCCAGCACCAGCCAAATGCAGATGCCCAGGAAAGAACAGAAGAGTTGAGCCAGCAGAGATTATGATTCTCTGTATACTTTCACAGCCTTCAGAAATTCAGAGTTAGAGTCAGGGTATGGTTTGTATGTCCTCATTAATCTTGAAAATGGCTCCTAAAATGTATTCACCCCAGTTTTGCTTAGGTACCTAAATTTTTCTGTGGCTCTGGTCCTAGATACCCAGCTATGTTCATCTATGTTACCAAGCCAGGGCTTGCTATGTGAGGGGCTGTTCTTTCTGATGTGAATTTTCCATAAGATTTTCCTTAGAGTCTTATGGGATGCCCTGGATTGCTCCAAAGGTGAGCCTCAAGAGGTTTTGCTCTGGGTGGAAGCAGACTGGAGCTGCGCACCTGGGACGCAGAGAACTCACAACGTGCAGCGTGAATGTTTTTAGCACTCTGCACATCCACAGCACATGTCTAGGACTGAGAAATTGCATGAGCATAGCTGCTAGCAAAGATGGCATGGATGTGTCCTTCCTTCTATGCACCATTCCAAATGCAGGTCCACCAACTGAGAGTCTGGGTGATCTACTTATACAGAGCTCTTTAAAACCCCCACCTATAAAATCTGGTTTGTTTCTATAATCCCCACAGACATCAAGCTTCCAATAGAGGAATTAGAGAATGCTAGGAAAAAAAGGGAGAAGTGCAATGAATCATGCTAGGACCTATAATTGCAGAGAAGCCTAAGCAAGTAAAAATGGAAAGAACATTATTAATCAGACGACTAGTTTCAACTGAAGTTTCAATTAAAGTTTTAACATTAGACTACTGAGAGAGAAAGTGACTCTTTCCCAGACTACTTGGGAAAGGCATTTTTAGAGATTGTAAAGACTAATTCATAATAATGTTCAATTTAAACAGCCCATGAATAACTTAAATCATCTTATTTTACAAAAAGTTAAAAATATGCTAAAAAATAAAAATACTTCCAGTCTCTGGGTGGATCAGAAAATCTCACTGTTCACTTTAGGGTTCACAACATAAACAGGTGCTCTAGTTTGTGAGGGTAAGAAATAAGCATGTGGTTGTGGGATCCCTTGTCAATGGGAACTTTTCTTTCAGCTGAGATGGGGTAACTCACTGAGCACCAATCCCAGCATAATGTATCCCTATCCCCTATCCTGAGCTATCTCAAACTACCCACTGCCCTCAGGAGAGAGAGATGATATTTGTAGAACACCACATTAGCAGCATTTAACTTCTGATGTGCTCTCAAAAGAACCTGGTATAACTCAGTCCCCATTGTATTTGCAATGGGTCATATTAATGGAATAAACTGAATTAACATTTCAGTTCCTATAATAACATTTGTGTAGCAGTTACCTGACATGTTTCAGAAGCTTTTCTAATCCAGAGGCTTTTATTGTTTCAGTCTCCAGCCTTAATACCCCAGTCAGGATGAATACACCCCTCAAGAGCAGTGCCTTCCCTTCAAATAGCAGATAAATGCTATCCCTCTGTATTCCATATATTGAAGTCATAAGTAGTGACCTTTGTCAGCAAGCAGCCTGGACAATTTATTCTCCAATATTTTCTACTTTCCTGGCAGTTATTTTGAGGTCATAAGAACAATATGGCATAACAAGCAACCTTTGGTAACTAAAGACACTAAAGAATCACCTTTTAAGGACCCATAATGATACTTCAATTTACCTGTAAGCTGTATTTAATAGAGTAAATCTCAGCCAATAAGCTGCAGAGCATCAACAGGGCAATTGTAGAATTGAAGAAATGGTACGTAAGTCAGTAACTCAGACAAGTTAGAGTAGTTAATTCTACATTAAAAAAAAACTAAAACAAACAAACAACAACAAAAAAAACCAAAACATATATATTTACATATATATATATATATACACACCCTTCTATTTTGAAAGGGATACATGAAAAAGTCTCCAGGCCAATGATCAAGCATGAGTCAGCTGTTCTGTGGAAAGTCCACAGAATGAAACGTCTTTTGTTAATAACCCTCATAGATTAAAATACTTGCATAAGAAACCTGCAGATAATACTTGAGAATTTGTATGCAACACTGTGACCAAGTATTTTGAAAGTTATTTTAACTGTGTTATTAACATCAAAATGGTGCATTTTTCTTTATTTTCTTACATGCTTAGTTTTGTTTTCCTTAGGCTTAAATTGCAGCTAAGACTTTGTTTCTGTAGTTTGCAAAAACCATGTAGTGCTGTGCAGCACACTACCCAGTGTGTTGGTACTGTGTAGGAAGAGAGAAGGATCCTGGAAGCAAACCCAGCCTTTCCTGCAGAGCACTATAGACCATAGAAGAAATGTCTTCAGCAGTTTCTCCTGTTGCTTCCTCACTTTTCTCCTCCCCAGAGTGGTACATTAACCTGCACATCTTCTGAAATAAACTAGTCAAAGTCATTTATGGGCTGTAGCTTTCTACAGATTAAGGAGGGGTGTAAGTATGAGGTACTACCCTGAAGTCTCAACAGCATAGTATATTGCATGCATGTATAGAAAAGAAACCTACTGAATGGGCCCAGTCAGAATCAGTGGGTGCTGAAAATACTAGCTATAAGACAGGCTCATCCTCCATCCTCACCTAGGCAAGTCCATTATTTCCAGGACAAGAATATCCTACTCCATAATAATAGTTATATAGGCGTAAATCTACACAGCCTTTGTAGCTGGCCACAATAGTTTGCTTTTATGGCTTTGTCTGACTGCCACAGGTCTAACAGTACTTGAAGAACAATACCTCATGTGCAGGCATAGGATGCTGAGAATGCGCAGCAGGTCCCACCCAGGTCCCCCAAATGGGCCAAGCAGTGTTGCAAAGGTCCTATTAGAGAGTCTATCAGCATATAAAAAACTAGCTTTCCTGCTGCAAGTGGCAGTATCATTCCAGCTACCCCAGCACGTGTACTTCAGTCAACACTTGTCCAATAAATGCAGTTTGGCCTATAAGCCTAATTCACGACAGAGCATATTGATATGTCTGATCCAGGGATCTTTTCTTCATAGACTCACCTCCACAATCAATGTTTTCAGGTTCAATCTGTCATACATCAGAAACAGGGATTCAGTACAGGTTGTTAAGGATTTCTATTTTCATACATCTTTGAGGAGGTTGGTTTAAAAAGGCACTGTTGAAACATCAACATATTTTGAGATTTTTAAAAATACGCAATGAAATTATATAAACCAGCAATTTCCACGCATTCATGAGTCCGAAGTCTGAGTTTGCCAGGTGCTTTACACTGATGCTTTCAGTAATGATCTCTTTTCCAGGTCAGCTGCAGCTGTACAATGTCTCTGCAAAGAAATGCTCAAGGGCACTACTTTGAATGCTCTACTGAAACAACACCCACTTGTCTTGCAATTATTAAATACCCCCTGTTTTACCTCCTCATGATGGCAATCCACAAAACTGTTGCATAAGCCTGTAGTCTAACCCACACCTGCTTCCCTTCAGCTGTGAATCAAGCCTGTGGTTCTGGCTTGTGTTCACTGCTCTGCTGCTAGGCATCCCAAACAAGCTACCTGACTACCAAGCCATCATCTCTGATGATAAGAAATGTTTGAACGTATGAGACACTGATTCTATGTATTTACTTTTGTATATTCACCTCTCACTATAACCCTATTTTTTACCTTCATTGCATTTGTAAACCCATGTAAGGTATGTGATGGCTTTTCCAGCAAATCAGCCAAGGCTTTAATTTTACTAGCTTCCCTTATCTTCTGAAACAGCCCATGGTCATTCAGGCTAGGTCTTATCTGGAAACCACATGTCCAGTTACTTACAGACAGATGATTTATCTCCCTCTTAGGTCTTTAATTTATTACTGCTTTCCCATAGCTGCTTGCCTGCAAGTCATTATCACCAAAGAAATTTTAGCTCTGAATGTATTGTTCTAGTCTGCTGTTCTTCAAGTCTGCAGCAATAACTCAGGGTAAGTCTGACCCCATGCTACTCCCTCTACTGATGGCTGTGCTCCAGGTCAGTTGAGTGAAGCCAAGCAGGCAGCCCCAGAGACTTGTCTTAGATTTCTTGCTTCACTGTTGTTCTGTTGTCCTTTTCCAAGTCATTCAGCAGACTTCCATAGAGGAATTTTGATTACTTTATTTTCTTTTTTTTTTTTCCTCAAAGAAACTCAAAAGGACATCTAGATTCAGTGCAACGTGTTTGCCTTTCTAAGACACATCAGACTCTGGCTGGATAGAAAAACATCTACATTCTCTAAATACCTCTACAAGGTACAAGGTTTTCAAATGAATGAATGAATGAAGGAGTCATGAGAACTAGACTCTTACAACCCAAAAATATTTTTCCTGTTGGACTGTAGAAAGACTTGCCTGTGACTATTTTCAAGCTTATAAATGACCCTGTAGAGCTGCTAAATATTTTGAGGAAAATCATCATGGAAGCACAAACAGACTGAACATGTGCATGGGCTCTATGCATCCTACTTTTCTGCATGGAGAGGCACCTCTTTATATGTGGCTTCTGCCAATCACAAAACTGAAGCCTGAAACCACGTTTTTTACCTGACAATTAATCATTTTAGAAGCCCTATGAATGCATTTCAATATGGAGTTTGGAGACAATGAAGATAAAAAGTAACAAGAGTCTGAAATCCTGTCTTCATCGTACGTTTCATATCCTGTTCCCTATTTCACATCAAATTCAAATAGGAAAACATTAAAACTTCAAAAAGTCAGAATCCAGTTTTGGCTATGAGATTGTAATGCAGGCCAAGTAAAAATAAAACTCAGATATAAACACTGTGCAAAAGAGAGCAGAAAGCATACAGAAAAGCATCTGATTTACAATCCAAACCACTGCAAAACAAATCAGAATTTATTTTTTTTTTTTTAAACAAGGTTGTTCTATAATTATAATATATCTGCTAATGGACCTTCTCAATCAGAAAACCATTATCACAAATTAAATTTATTTTTATTACTACTATTTGTGATATTTTTCCTTGCTATTAATTTCACATTGTAATTGTATTTCCATGAATAGATTAAGTATTATTTGAGTGCATGGGCTAAATACTTTGACAGCCCACTTTTGTTACTCTGTTTTGAGGCTGAACCGAATCTAAAGCTAACTTAACATGGAGAAAACCTAGATTTGTTCCACAAATTGTCAATGGAAATAAAGATTACAAACCATACAAATTAGGTTAATGTAGTACAAGTTTAATGATGACTACAGTTAAAAGACATTTGTTACAAAAACTGAGTTGATGCAAAAGATAAAAGGCAAACACTAGGACAAATATTTATTTTTAACTGAATTCCAGAATACTTTTATCCCAAGAGTTTAATAATGTTTGAGATATTTACTGAAATGTAATATTCACTATCACCAAATTAGTGAACCTGGATTCATGAAAACTCCCTAGTATGTGGGTGTTTAAATATAAAAGTATGCCTTTTCACTCATTCTTTGCTGCTGTTAAAATATTTGACTAGATGTGTTGGGGGAGGGGGGCATCATTCCATCCCAACACTCCCAGTCAGTTGCCAGAACCTATAATAAATGCCTGGAGCAATGTAGAGATATCCCAGCCGCTCCAGCCAGTGAGCCGGCTTCAGTTGGAACTCAGCTCAGATGCCTCTATACAAATGCCCGTAGCATGGGGAACAAACAAGAGGAATTAGAGATGTGTGCACGTCTACGGGGGTATGATATAACAGGGCATCACAGAAACATGGTGGGATGGCTCCTATGACTGGAGTGTTGGAATGGAAGGTTACAGATTTTTTAGAAAAGATAGGCCTGGCAGGCGGGGAGGGGGAGTTGCCCTTTATGTTAGGGATAGGCTGGAGAGTATGGAACTCTGTCTGGGGACAGGTGAGCAGTCTGTGGGTCAGGGTTAAAGGGAGAACAGCGATGGGGGACGTTACTGTGGGGATCTGTTACAGACCGCCTGATCAAGGAGAATCTGCGGATGAAGCATTCTATAGACAGATAGGAAAAGCCTCATGCTCGCAGGCCCTTGTTCTCATGGGTGACTTCAGCCACCCTGATATCTGTTGGAAGGACGGTATGGGCGGGCACAAGCAATCCAGGAGGTTCCTCGATTGTGTAGAAGACAACTTCCTTCTGCAAGTAACAGAGGAGCCGACAAGGAGAGGTGCCGTGCTTGAGCTTGTGCTCACCGACAGGGAGGGGCTCTTTGGAAATGTGATGCTCCAGGGCAGCCTTGGATGCAGCGATCATGAGATGCTCGGATTTGAGATCCTCAGGACAGTGAGAAGAGCGTGCAGCAAGCTCACTGCCCTGGGCTTCAAAAGAGCAGGCTTTGGCCTCTTCAGGAACCTGCTTCGGAAGGTTCCATGGGATACAGCCCTAGAGAGCAGAGGGGCCCAAGACTGTTCCATGGGATACAGCCCTAGAGAGCAGAGGGGCCCAATACTGTTGGTTGATATTCAAGGATCACCTGCTGCAAGATCAGGAGTGTTGCATCCCAACCAGAAGGAAGTGCAGCAGGAGGGCCAGGAGACCTCCTTGGATGGATAAGGAGCTCCTGAGGAAAATTCAAATGAAAAAAGAGGCTTACAATAAGTGGAAGCAAGGACAGGTGGCATGGGAAGAGTACAGGGATGTTGTCCGAGAAGCTAAAAACCAGGTTAGGAAAGCTAAGGCTCAGTTAGAATTAAACTTAGCTAGAGGTATTAAAGATAACAGGAAGGGATTCTACAAGTACATAGCAAATAAAAAACAGACTAGGGAGAATGTAGGCCCCCTCAGGAAGCTCTCAGGAGAACTGGCTACCCAGGATTTGGAGAAGGCTGAGGTTCTGAATGACTTCTTTGCCTCAGTCTTCACTGGCAAAGGCTCTGACTGCACCACCCAAGTCTTGAAAGGCAGATGCAGGGACTGTGAGAATGAAGACCTTGCGCCCACTGTAGAAGAGGAACTGGTGTGAGACCATCTGAAAAATCTGAACGTGCACAAGTCCATGGGTCCTGATGAGATCCATCTGCAGGCCGTGAAGGAGCTGGCGAATGAAGTTGTGAAGCCACTGGCCATCATATTTGAGAAATCATGGCAGTCAGGTGAAGTTCCCGACAACTGGAAAAAGGGAAATATAACCCCCATTTTCAAGAAGGGGAAAATGGATGACCCGGGGAATTACAGACCAGTCAGTCTCGCCTCCGGGTCTGGCAAAATCTTGGAGCAGATTCTCCTGGAAGGCATGCTAAGGCACATGAAAATCAACAAGGCGCTTGGTGACAGCCAGCATAGCTGCACTAAGGGGAAATCCTGCCTGACCAATTTGGTGGTCTTCTATGATGGGGCTACAGAACTGACGAACAGGAGTAGAGCGGTTGATGTCATCTACCTGGACTTGTGCAAAGCGTTCGACACTGTCCCACCCGACATCGTTGTCTCTAAATTGGAGTGACATCAATTTGATGGATGGACCACTCGGTGGATAAAGAACTGTCTGGATGGCTGCATGCAAAAAGTTGTGGTCAATGGCTCAACATCCAGCTGGAGACCGGTAACGAGTGGTGTCCCTCAGGGATTGGTGTTGGGACCGGTCTTATTTAACATCTTTGTTGGTGACATGGACAGTGGGATTGAGTGCGCCCTCAGCAAGTTTGCTGATGACACCAAGCTCTGTGGTTTGGTTGATACGCTGGAGGGAAGGAATGCCATCCAGAGGGACCTTGACACACTTGTGAGGTGGGCTGATGCCAACCTCATGAAGTTTAACCATGACAAGTGCAAGGTCCTACACCTGGGTGGGAGCAATCCCAGGCACAGCTACAGGTTGGGCAGAGAAAAGATTCAGAGCAGCCCTGCAGACAAGGACTTGGGGGTGTTGGTTGATGAGAAAATGAACATGAGCTGGCAGTGTGCGCTTGCAGCCCAGCGCTTGCAGCCCAGAAAGCCAACCGTATCCTGGGCTGCATCAAAAGGAGCGTGACCAGCAGGTCAAAGGAGGTGATTCTGCCCCTCTACTCTGCTCTTGTGAGTCCTCACCTGGAGTATTGTGTGCAGTTCTGGTGCCCTCAGCATAAAAAGAACATGGAACTGTTGGAACAAGTCCAGAGGAGGGCCACGAGGATGATCAGGGGACTGGAGCACCTCCTGTATGAAGATAGGCTGAGGAAGTTGGGGCTGTTCAGCCTGGAGAAGAGAAGGCTACGTGAAGACCTCATAGCAGCCTTCCAGTATCTGAAGGGGGCCTATAGGGATGCTGGGGAGGGACTCTTCATTAGGGACTGTAGTGACAGGACAAGGGGTAACGGGTTAAAAGTTAAACAGGGGAAGTTTAGGTTGGATATAAGAAGGAAATTCTTTCCTGTTAGGGTGGTGAGGCACTGGAATGGGTTGCCCAGGGAGGTTGAGAATGCTCCAACCCTGTCGGTGTTCAAGGCCAGGTTGGACGAGGCCTTGGGTGATATGATTTAGCGTAAGGTGTCCCTGCCCATGGCAGGGGGGTTGGAACTAGATGATCTTAAGGTCCTTTCCAACCCTAATGATTCTATGATTCTATTCATATATATGTATATATAAAACTTCTGTTTCAGTGGAGCTTGAACTGTTTTCACATATAAAGGCATACAGTGACATGTCATTTTCTTATCTGCTTTAGTATTGTAATAATTTTCTCATAGGCAGTAAAAATGCGTATATTAAAAAGTTCGTTTTTTGTTGGTTTTTTTTTTATGTTGGAAATAAAGCCAAGGTGAAACAAGTAGAAAAAAACCTAATTTCAGTGTGAAGAATGTGGTGTTTTTTTTTTTTTAATAATGCTTATTCCAACCTGTACAATTTCCCACAGGAGTTTTAAATATATATGTAAAGCAGTCACACTGGAAGCATACATTTTGCAACCATAGTTGCTAAACATAGTGCCCTATTTTCACATACTGCCTTCATCCCACTGTCACCTCAGATTGCGTGAGCTGGAGCTGCTGGAGGTGAAAGTGCAGGAAGTCAACAAGGCTTGTGTTGTGGTTAAGCTCCATGGTGACTACAGAGGGCATAGCTGTTCCCTCTCCCACTTTTTGTCCCATTACTTGCCTACAGCACCCCCATCTAGCTGCACCTGCTCATTAGCTTAATGTAATCTCTGCTGTACAGCTCCCACCATTTTATTCCATAACATTTTTTGGTCCAAATCCTCAATATTCATGATATTGTCTATCTGGGACAGCTATGGGTTACAAAGCATCTTTCCTCCCTCCTTCCACAGATACCTTTTGTCTTCACTTTGAAAAGTTCTTCATGATTGACCAGCAACAGTACTTCTGCCCTTATCTTCTTAGACATGACATTAGTCTCCTTCTCCTTCATTTGTCCTCTTTCCCCTCTCCACACTGTTTGGACCACTTTATCATTATTTCAACCATAACTTAATTAAGCAAATGATATACAACTATGTTACACATCTTGGTTTATTGCTGCTTCATCTTCCCAAGCCATTCCTCTCCACACTTCCATCTAATCCATCTAATGTATCGTGCGTGATTAGACCAATATCCTTCTCACTGCCTACTTTTGTCTCCCTAAACTGAGTTCCTCCAAGAAACTTGCTTGCATATCTGACTTTCTCACTCTGAATGTGAAAATGCTCCTTTGTCTCAAAATTTAAAACAGATTCACTATATCAAAATGGAAATCACTGCCAATTGGAACACAGCTATGCCAAAAGTATTTATTCAAAAACGTTAAATACTTTTGTAAATGTTGAAATCCTTTTTTCCCCAGTGCCTCAAAACATTTTTGAAAATAACTGTTGAAAATAGTTTGAAAATTAACACACACACACAGAACAGCATACATGAAAAACATGGTTTCATTTGACAACAAAAATGAAAGATCAGCACAAAATAAAAAAGCATAAAAGCAGCGATGCTTACTTGTTTCAAATTACTCATATTTCCAATGAAAATAAATTGTTGCAGTTGGAGGATTGTCTCCTCAACACTTCTGACACATTTAGCCAGCATCCCACTGTGTGCTCTTCAAGTGAAATGTTGTGAGCGGTTTGATGGTCTGGTAGTGTTTTCCTCATTCTCAAGCATTTGTCTGAATTTCTCTGAGAAATCAACTAATGACCAAGAAGCATTTTACTAATACAGACTGAAGCAATATCTCTGTTATTAGTGAAATAACATCTTTGGAAACACAGGATGATCAGGTTCAAGCAGTTACAGCCCAAACATTGTGTAATTTAACACTAACTGCTCCCTGTACTGCAAGTAGCTCTAACATACCCTTTTACTGGGTCACCCCGCATGTATGTGTGCATCTACAGTTTTTGCATATAAGGTTGGAGAAAAACTATATCCTGCAGGATCAACAGCCTGGGAGAGGCAAGGCTGCTCAGTTCCACATCGCCAAGTCCAACCAGCTGTGTGCTCCCAGGCAGATGCACACAGAGTACATGTGTACACTACACTGTCTGCCTGTGCTCCTTGATGGGTGTTTAGAATAGCTTTATCACATAACTGAACATACATGTATAGAAACATATACATACACACAGATACACTTGTATATACATGTGAGTACAGTATTTCCTATCCCTTTCATGCACTTTGGAGTTCACATGCTGCAGATTCTATAATGCCACGCAGCACTTGTCACATTGCTCAGCTAGAGGTCAGTCCATCCTCCTTGCCCCAAAGACTGAAAGGAAACACAGGTTTTATGAGGCAAATTAGAGATCAAGTGTTCTGATCTTAGGCAAGTAGTGGCTGGTTCTCCCAATTATTATCAAAGGACACATCAAAATAGATAGGTCTGTTCCCTGATGTCTTAGCACTTTCTTTTTCTGCTTGTATATTTCTATACATCACAGAATGAGGTAGAGATCAAGAACTCTGGAAGGTTTAAAGAGGGACAGAACATTTCCACTGCTAGACTGTGCAGGCTTAGAACAAAGTTTGAAAAAAAAAATAAAACACATGGCTCATACTGCATTATGAAAGTTGTTAGAAAGATAAATGGGAAATACGAGGCTGAATAAACATGCAGATTCTCTCACATCTAAACACGGAATTTGCACCATCTATGCTAGACCATGTAGCATTGGCATCCACTGAGACCAGAATACTGAACAGAGGTGATACTGCGTGGCTAGGCTTATGTTCATGTGGTGAGGTAACAGAAAACACAACTTAATTCCTAAAGTCTTGTAATAAGCTCATCAAGGAACCAAGTAGAAAATTCTGTCTTTAAAATAGGACTTACAATAAGCATGATGTTTTTAAAAAAATTAAATCTAGGGCAAAGTGCTATGTTGGGGACTTTTTTAGTGGTTTAGGATCTTTTTGTGAGTCACTCTCCCAGAGTCTGAATCCCTGGAATACTGCTGAGTTCTTCATGTTTGCAAATAGATGTCTACCCATGACCCAGAAATGCTAGCACAAGTCTGCATTGTCTCAGGTTGTTTAGCTTAATGCCATTTCTCATCATGTCACTCCATGTTTCCACCAGTCATATGTTTCAAGAGTTGCACCTGTAGTCCAAGGTGATGTGGAAAACAAACTCTAAAGATGCGTTTTCAAGGCAGAGTTCTTTGTTTTCTCACACTACCTATAAACTCACGTGCTGTCCTACTGTTCACAAAATAACAAGTCACCTCCTCATTTGTTTACAGAGAGTAGTAGTCCCCTGTGGAAACAATAGAAAGAACTTATTTTTAATGCTCCAAGAAAAGTATTTCAGAACAACAGAAAATCACCTATGGTTAAATTGGTGCTTGAAAAGCTTATGGAAAAATCTTTTCTAACATCTTTTTCATTAGAAGTTTCAGCAACTTTTCAAAACCACCCGCATCTTTGTACAAAAGACTTGTTTTGCAGCAAGTTTTCTTGTGGATCATGATTAAAATTCTTCTCCATTCTGTATATCATACACGCAATCTTGTAGCATGCACCCACATAGAGCATTTCTTAGAAAGCAGGGCCCATGGAGAGGACACAGTTGCCATAGCAACATTTTTGTATTCTGAAATGCTATCATGCTGCATTTTTTTCAGCTTAAGCTTTTGTAGACTGCAAATGCCATCTCTCCTCATTCAAGCTGTCAATCTCTCAAAATTCGTTCAGGATTACTTTCATTTTGTGGTGGAATTCCTTAGTATTAAATTATAGGCTGCTCTACTGCTACTGTGACTCAAATAATGGTTGCAAGTGTCAGGAGCACAGAAGTTGTCTTCAGCTTCATTATAAAGTCATTTGCCTCCAAATATTAGTATTTTCTGCTGCTACTGATAGGGGTTCAGAAACATCTCTCCTGATTCTGAAATAGACTTCCAAGTAAACTGAAGTAGATCTCTGAACTTTCCTACCCCAGCACATCTATAAAGTATTAATGGTGAGCGGGGAGTCTTGAGAGATTTTAAAGTATTTCAGGAGATTGAGATTTTAAACTTCAGTAATCTGCCTTACAAGTACAACTCCATTGAGTTATTGTGCTGATTTATTATGATAATCAGTGAAACTTTTCAACACCTGCAGTAAGCTTTGATTGTGTTTTAAGTTGCCTTTCTGAGCTCCCTTTTCAGCAGAGGCAGTGAAGCCTTGAACGATAACACAGGCTGCAGTAACACTCACCATAAGCAAATCATCAGACACTGGGAGGGCAGATATGAAGAACAAGAGGAACAATTGGGTAAAAGAATATTAACTGAGAGATGAAACGGTGGTGTGGATTAGGTCTGTGCTCTGCACAGGCATTCTTTCATGACTGTTAAGTTCAATAACTATACAAAATCTTGTGCTCTATGACCTTTTCTGCTGGAAACTCATGGTCTCCTGGCTCTGTCACCTTCACCCACTAGAGACACTACTGACAATCACCAGAGGAAGAAGAATAGTGATCTTGAGCTCAGTATGTTTATATGTAGGAAAAAAACATACTGGCTGGACTGTAGGCATGGGGTTGTATCTCTATGATCACTGAACACAGAATTCAAGAGCTTGCTCTTTCTTCCCAACTTCTGCAGAATGACCTTATGACACAACAGAGAGGTTGATCTTGGATCAATATCCCAGGATCAGACTGACAGTCATGAGAAGAAACAGAAGAGTTCAGGATAAAACTGGTCATCTCACAGGAAGAACATACAGGACAGATACTTGGAAATCATGCACAGATCTACTTTCTACTCATGTAAGGCAATGTGGTCAGCTGTTCCCAGCTGCAGGTGCATACAGTGGCATACAGTGTTTTTCAGCTAGTTTAAGATTGTTTCTAAGCTCAAGTAATTGCATTGTAAACTCACAGATGTGCAGGCTGAAATTACTGCAACTGCAAGGAAGTTACATGTTAGTCTAGTTCTGTCCCATACAAACTTGTCCCTGTTCATACTACCTGATATATCTTGCAGGCCTGAGCAGTGCTTCCTCAGGAGTAAGAAACCAGGCATTTGTAAGCTTGACTAGGAATTTTTTGATTTGTTTGTTTCTTGTTCTACAGCTAATCAGTTAATTCAGTAGTTCTTCCTTTATTCAGCCAAAGTTTACTGAAGAACCCTCATCTAGACCTCACAGGGAATTTGCACTTTCCCAAAACCCAGCAAAATAGGTCACAAAGGTCACTACTTGCTGCACCATTCCAGAATGAGATTTCACTGGAAAAAATCTCAGGGTTTTGTGTAAAGGTTGCCCATTTCTGTGTATGGATATTCTATGTTTCAAGTACTCACATGGGATGTTCCTGTGATAAGGGAGTCTGCTTTTTTAGAGTCTTTCACAAGTCTGAATTTTACTGAGAGGGCTTACGGATACAATGGAAGGCATCGCAGCACTGCCTTCAGCCACTGTTGTATAGCCACAGGCAGATGACTAAATTGTTCCCTAGCCCCAGGCAGTGGTTCAGCTCATCTGTGCTCCATTTTGCACCACAGTCTTTCTCAATCAACACATATATTTTCCTAAGGAACAGCTTTCTGTACATGAATAAAAACTTAAACTTTGTGCCATCTACTCAGATTTTTAAACGCGTGTTCTTTCCATTGTCACTACTGCTCTTAAAGTCTAAGTCACAATACCTAAAATAAGTAAAAAGCATGTATTATGTTCTTTAAAAAGTACCTTAAGAATAAAATGCAGATTATAGTCTGGAAAGATCATTAGGAAAAGTGGTCAACACCAGATAAATTACACATGCAGTATTAGGCATTAGAGTGTAAATAAATACTGGAGATGAAACTTCCTTTCTTCCTCTCTTCCTTAAATCCTGACATACTACCCAAGAATAAAGCTTGATCCATCAGAAATGTTCATTTCCAAGGCCTGGTTCTTCGGCCTGCAGTGTCCAGAAATAGACATCTCAAATTTCAGTCCCTCCATCAACAGAAACCCTTTACCTAAGGCTTTGGGAATCTGCCTTTTTTTTTAGTACTTGAAAAGTCGAAGAGGCATCTAGGGATCTGGGGGGATGTGGCAAAACTGGAGTGAAATCTTCAGTATCCTCAAAACATGGTTTTATCTTGAAAGTTATTTCACTTGCTGAGATGAAAAGCAGTGAAAATTATTTCTGCTTATGCAGTCTCTTGATTACTTCCCACTTTCAAAACACTAATAGCATCTTAAGTCAGTCCTAATGCAAGCAGAAAGGCTCATGAGAACAGGGTCACATTTTACTAGTTATGCTGCTGTCTCATACATATGTCAGCAGACATTAACCATGCTGCACTATGGAAATTCAGAGCAGTGATAACAGTCTGGAAAAAAAAAAAATTACAGTTATTTTACAGGGAATTTGATCTGGAAAAAAGTTGCAGTTAAGGCCTCTGTAAATAGCGTTCTTGAGGACCTGAATTGTTACCTATTCATGTGAGGTCTTAATGTTTTTTTTCGTGTTTCTCTTGTGTGAGTTCCTGTTGACCTGAGAGAATTGACACTGAAAACTGCAGTTCAGTTTATGGATGCAAACCAATTCTTAAACAACTTTGTGTTAAATTGAAGCTCATTTACAAGAAATACAGTCAACTGAAACCTTTCAGAGCTGTGCATTTGCTTGGAATGTTCTTTTATAAAATGTTACAACTATTTTTCTGACATCAAACAGAACCTGAAATCCTTTCTAATTGGAAGGAGGGAAAGAATCAGGTACCCTTTTCTGAAAGCAAGCAAAAAGACCTTTTCCACATTGTTTCACTATACATATGGAGAAATTGTAAAGACATCAAGTGATATAAAATTCTCTCCAGTAACATGTTATGATTAATAGAGTTCATATTCAGCAAAACTAGGAAAATGTACAAATCTCTACATTTTGAAAGTTATTAAATGGGAAACTGAGTGATTTACACTTACAAATAAATCTTTAGCTTATTCTCTGGTTTTCATCATACAGAAGGACCATAAGAACATTTCTTGATTATGATGAGATATTTAAGCATGCATTTTCCTAATTTTTTTAATTTTTTTTTTTTAAAGAAAGAAAACAACCACATAAGACAAGGGGAACTTACCCAAATTCATCTGATGTTCTAATGTGTCCTGCCCAGAAATACAAATCGAATGTAAGAGAAATGTGGAAAAACCTCAGAATAGTCCGCATATAAGTTCTTTTAAATTTATTGATTTAGCTGAGGAATACTTTCATTAACACAATCCATGCTTTTATGAGAACACCACAATAACTATGGTACAACTGTGATTTACAGAGAAGCATGGGAAGGATATGTATCTTTCAATAAAACAGAGGAAATTG
Organism: Pezoporus wallicus; assembly: GCF_028554395.1. Classification (NCBI taxonomy): domain Eukaryota; kingdom Metazoa; phylum Chordata; class Aves; order Psittaciformes; family Psittacidae; genus Pezoporus; species Pezoporus wallicus. Next base: position 785,200 of record NW_026639160.1, on the reverse strand, counting down.
AACAAGACAGTGAAAAATGACTCATCTTATGACTGTCTAGAGAGAGAACTTGTGAAAATTCTCTGAAAAATAATATGTCTTTGTTAAGAAAGCAAGGAAAAGTTAGAGTTTATACAATATTTACAATAGACTGATCAAACAAATGTGCATACAGATGTTAAATAATATAATTTTATTGTAATGATACACACATGCTCTGTTGGGCAAGACTGTTAGTAAAGAGTCCTTGGGCTTATTTAAATGGGCAATGCAAAATCAGGGTAGAGGAGGAAAGGGTAAGGTGATTTGTCTGCATTCACACATGATGATATACATTTTTATTGTTGTTCATTTTTTAATTACAAGTTTTAAACCTCTCTAATTTGTCACTTGAGCTTAGTTCACATTTTCAATTTTCACACAAACATTAATGCCCAGAATTTAATTTTTAAATGACAGTCTGTGGTCTGGCTAATGCAAAATAAAACTTCCACTTTACAAAGTGTTCCTCACTATATTGTGAAAAACCTGTCAAGAAGATATTACTGGCATCCCAACGGTTATTTTCACTATTATGACTTGACAGTTCAATTAGGCAGCAGAGTTTGTACGCAGGAAAGTTTCCTGGAAACTTGCAGCATTGGAAATACATTCAATAGTTCTCTGACAATAGAGAACAGACATTTCTCTGGAAATATCAATGTCCAGAATAGACATACCAATTACTAGTAATTGTCATCAAGGCTATTCAAAATGCAAAAAGCTCTAACTAGCAGCTAAAGGCAGAGCATAATACATGTCACCTTGGAAAGAAGATCATACCTAGTTTGCACACTGTGCACCCTGCTATTTGTAAAGCAAATACTTTGGCAACTTATACCTAGCTGATAATAATTTTGAATCCCACTGTTTCAGACCAGAGTCATCATTTAAGTAATAAAATTACTTCAAGTTAATCTTAAATGTGCTTTCCATGTATCTTGCTTATTTGCTCCTACATACTCTACTGTCTGGAAAGGCTGCTCAAAGACAACTTTTTTCATCCTGGAAGGTATGAAATATATCAGCTTCCAAGATCCCAGCATCCCAACAGCAGAATGTTGTAGTTGTATATGTATCCATGCAAACACCAATATCCTTCTGTTTATATCTGTCTATCTCTATTATACTACTAAACAAATTGCTATTATCCCAGGCTGAGAGAAATCTCACAAGATTACAGGAGGGTCTGTGTTTAAGGAAATGATCAAGAAAACTACTGAATATGATATAAGTGTCTCAGTAGAAAGACAGATTCCTGCTGAATTGTCTCTAATTTCATCCCTTCCTGGATGTATCAAATAAGAATTAATTTTTAAATGATTTTGCATAATGCCTTTGTTCAGTGCCTTTTTTCCTATGGAATCCACAGTGCTGTTAGTGGTTTTTTACTTAGCATATATCTGTTCATAAACTATAGCTCATCTATATGGATTTGTGTTGATAGACAGTGCCTCTGGAACAGGGAACTGATTCCCCCAGATTCAACGGGTAGGATCATACCAGCCACAGATTTCCATAATCAAGATCCATATGCCTAGCTATACAGCCCAAAATTTAGTTAAGAATTGCTATTTTATGCAGAGTATCTAATACAGAATTACAAAAATTTAAACAAACATACACAAATGCTATATTTGCAGAAGGAAAAAAATAGCAATCCTAACTAGAAGGGGGAAAAGCATCTTGAAACTTTCCATCACACTCAATATGCATAAGCTTGTTGGAGAATATTTTAGAGAATATTTTGTGTAACTATTGGACAGTCCAGTGAAAGAATAAGTCTGAGATTTTTTTAAATTAAGATTATTTATTATTTCTTCACTTTTTCAATCTTTATATTGTACCTTTTTTTTTTTTCTGCCAGATGTGAGGTTGGTCTGAACATTGAAAAGAAAAGCAAATCTAAAAATATACAAGACAAGTGCTCCAGAACAGGAATACAGAAAACCTGCTCGACACACACCAAAATTAAAAAAAAAAAAAAAAGAAACTAAAAAAAAATAAAGAAAAGAGATAGTAAAAAAAGCCCTGTTGTAAAAAACAGAGACTCAGAACTACACATGTTGTATATCAGCAGAATATAAAAAGGAAAACCATAAGCGTGACATATGTAGTACAGCTTAAGAACTACACACTAAATACTAGCTTTTTCCCATATGGCATGTTTGCAATCACCAGATGAAATCCTAGTTGATAACTCTGAAGGCTTATTGCATAACAGGAACTGATTTGTTGATGAAAGCCCACAAAAGATTAAGCTGAGATTTTCAGGGTCAACACATTTTGCATCTATTCAGATCTGTTGCAATTTCATATGCTTTCTTTGCAGATCTACAGCAGACAGCTATGGCTAAGCTTTAAAAATAATAAGGGATTAGACAAGCCAGTAACCCATTGCGCTTGTTACACCCAGGCCTTTGCCTGAAGTACTCCTATACTTTCACTGAAATTACAGGGCCAAGAATTGTGGTTTTAGTGGCCAGTAGGTGAGTTAAATCAGTTTGAAAGTAGATTTTTGTCATTTAAAGCTAATCCATGAACATTCAACTTCCGAGCTATATATATAAAATATCCTTTGCTCAAAGGAGAATGCTTATACTTTTATGCAAAATTTTGCAGTAGGTTAAGTATAAATGTTTTCTTGATTCTAATACTAAAATAAATGAAATGACATTTGAATACCTGGAAGGCAAAAATTCACATGTATACAAACAAATTATAATCTTTTTGCAAAAACAGTATGTGCTTCTGCATATGAAGCTGGGCAAAAATGCTTCTTACTGAGTCATAGAGCCTAAGAAAATCTAATGTTTCAAAGCTGCTAAAAGTAAGTGTCAGTTTTACTGAATATTTTCAGTATTTTTTATCATAAAAAACCTACCGAAGGTCTTGGTAAACGTTGAAGCTATTCATATGGTCATTTTGATTGTTGAGAGGTCATTCACATGAAAGAGACAGAACAGTGGTGGTAAGATATCTTAAAGTATATACGTATACATACAGATAAAATTATAAGTATATATATAAAAATACATGGAGTTATGTTTTATATATATTAAAAAACCTAGGTTTTCAAGGTTAGAGTTCTGACCATATATTCATATGACGTGTTTATATCATATGCCTATATGACTGAAGCATCACAAAATTATTAAATATTTAAAATGCCATAAACATACATATTTCAAACCTCTAACTTTGAAAGCCCATTATTTAGCTCTTTAAAATATATTTCTTGGCTTATCGTCCCCACTCTGCATTTACTTACAAGACATTAGTGAAGTATCTCTTCTCCCACATGCACTATGCACTCAACCACGAGGCATGAGAAATGAATATTTCAGATCCTACAGAGGGTGCAGGTTCTGTCCTTTGCAATATCTGTCAGATGGTGCAAGGTGTGCTTGTGGGGATTTGAAGCACATCTGAACTTATTTACAGATATTCTTCTAGAAGGGACAAAAATCTAAACAGCCGTGGGGTGGACTATATACAGGCAAGCTCTTGAAAAGCAAAAGGATCCGAAGCTTATTAGCTATGCCTTAGGATTTTGTCCCTTGAGACATGCTAGATTCGCATTGGGCTTTCTGGAAAGAGTATCTGAAATTCTGACCTGAAGACGGACACTCCATTTTATGGGAGCTCTACCCAGTCAGCGAGCTCTCCTCAGCCTCCTGACGAATGTTAAACGAAAACCTCCCATTAGCCAAAATTTCCACCACAAATACAAAATACCAAGCAGTTGCCCAAGTTTCAACTAATTCCTCACAGTAGGTGAAGTAGAGCAATATGCAGGCACACATTGAAAAAGACTGGAATAATCCATTTTACATTTCAGATGTATATAGTAGCACTTGCTGTAGAAAGGGAACAGCACATTTAGGTGGTTGTCAGTTTCTGTTTTGCTAATATGTGTACAAACATGCAGATAACTAATTCTGAGGAAACAAGATGATAGATAGATAGATAGATAGATAGGTAGGTAAATTGCCTCATCTCTCCTTCATACTATTTGAACCAGAGACTTCACAAAGTATGCTTTTAATTTCAGTTGCAAAAGCAATTTGCAGCAAAAGTAGGCTATAATCCTGCCTCCTCTCCCCAGGGAGATCATAAGACAGACTTCGCTTGCTACATAAAGTTTCCTGCATTCTGTTCCTGCCTCCACTGCCTGCATGCGCTGTACTCTTTATCAACCTCTCTGAAAATTATCCACATTTTAGGTACTTCTGGTAATGTTTCCAAATCACTAGGCAGAGATGAAAACCCTAGTATTATTCAACTTCCTTGTTTTGTGCAAAGAGCAGTAATAAAATGAATGTGTTGAAATATATCACCCAGAAGAGCTATCAGTATATTTCTTTATTGAAAAGTGGAAGAGTTCATAAAAAAAAAAAATTCTATTTTCCATCCACAGCCATTCATTTTGCTTTCAAGATTACTTATCTTCTCAGATAACTTTTAATCCTCAAAATTATTGCATGTAATATACCGCTTACGTGAAGACATTAAAACTTTAATTCCCATGGCCCATCTTTCATTTTATAGCATTCATTTGCTATACAAGCGTTTTACATCAAGGCTCTCTTGCACTGAGGTGGGAGCTGTACACTATATGGTGAAAACAGGCTGACATATTCTCCTTGCTCCCTATAGTCCTTGTAGATATGGAATTTAAGTTACCTAATATAATATTTTCACATATATACATTTCTAGACAAAAACAATGAAATCAACCTTGAATTCAAGAAAAACCTTGGAACACAGCTATTGTGAAACATCTGTGATCCCAAATCGGTTTAAAACAATTTTTTGTTCTCTGCATACTCAAGTGTGTAGTTTTAAATATCCTTACTAGATTTTTGTCAACTAAGACCAAGAAATCTTGTCTCATTGCAAAGCAGAATAAAGTCTTGGCCTACTGAAGGCTAAGAGCAGAGGAGAGCTGCAAATGGAAATGACAGAGCTCTGAGTATCAATTTTAAACAATGCGTAGGATAAAAAGTAGACAAAAGAGAATAAGTTCCTATGAAAGCTTTCAGTAAATGTCTTCAAAATAACCCAAACCACTTACAGGACCTATGTGGAGATATTCTAGAGACCTCAACTATACAGAAATATCTGAGCAAGTGCTCAATAAATTAATAAAGTGACAGGTATCTTCTTTCATGTATTGAAGAAAATTACACTTAATCACCTGCAAATTTAGCTTTTTCTTACAAATATACCACTGAAATTAGATAAATTTACAATTTACAATTTAGCTAGCAGCATCTCAAAGCTTTAAATGAAAGAGCATGGTATAAAAAGAGGATCCAAGATTTTCAAGAGCTAGTTGTTAGTTTCAGCCAAAAATAATAATGTGTATTATGTAACTTTTAACTTTAAACTATTTTTATGGTCCTATGCCTAAACACAAGTCCGGTTTTAGGTTTTTTTCTGGGACTTAGGAATCTTTGGAAGCTGATTATTGTATAGCTATGAGTTATCTGGGTCTTGCTCATCTCCCAGTGGTGCAAAATATGTCTGAAATCTCAGCAGTTCATACTCCACCAGTGTGAAATGGGTTACCTCCTTGCATTTTCTTACTCATGATGCTGTTTTGTTGAGGGTATATTACAGGTATTTATTGTTCCTAAAGAGATGAATAAGTGAAGAAGACTAGAATAAGGAAGGGACATGGAATTTGTAACTTCTCCAATCAGAAACTGCGTTTATAGAATTCAGGTTTATCATTCATGACACTGTAAAAGCAGTAAAATTAGCAGCTGAAACCAATGGAAACAGATGCTAACCTAAATCATAGAATCATAGAATAGTTAGGGTTGGAAAGGACCTTAAGATTATCTAGTTCCAACCCCCCTGCCATGGGCAGGGACACCTCACACTAAACCATGTCACCCAAGACTCCATTCAACCTGGCCTTGGACACTGCCAGGGATGTAGCATTCATAACTTTCTTGGGCAAAGAATATGTCATCCCTTTTTAGTTGTCTAAGTAAATATAAGATGATTTGGGGCGGGCAAAATCATCAAAGGGATTATGACTGAGGAAAAGTTTTTCATGTGCCTTAGCACGCCTTCCAAGAGAATCTGCTCCTAGATGTTGCCCGGCACAGAGGTGAGACTGACTGGTCTGTAATTCCCTGGATCATCCATTTTCTCCTTCTTGAAAATGGGGGTTATATTTCCCTTTTTCCAGTCGTCAGGAACTTCACGTGACTGCCATGATTTTTCAAATATGGTGGACAGCTGCTTTGCAACTTCATTCGCCAGCTCCTTCAGGACCCGCAGATGGATTTCACCAGGTCCCATGGACTTGTGTACATTCAGGTTCTTAATATGGTCTCGAACCAGTTCCTCTCCTACAGTGGACCTAAGGTCTTCATTCTCACAGTCCCTGTGTCTGCCTTCCAAATGGATGGTCTGGTCTGACTGGCATATATGTTTCACTTTCTATGTTCTTTTATCTGGGAAGTAAAGTGAGATCATAATAGAAAAGATATAAGCAAGTAAGTTGGCGCAAATTTGAGCCAATTCAGTGCATCACATTACAAATTCAGCAAATTCTTTTCCAGATCCAAGCTAGCTCAAAGATACACATTAAGTCTCTTTTCTCACAACACAGTTAATCTACAACTTGGATAGTAACGGATAATTGAGATTAGATCAATTTTATCCTTGGAAAGTGGACATGCTTTCAAAGCAAAAATGTTCTCTTGAGGGTAGATGTTTTGACAGATTCTTTGAAAAAAAGATAATTTTCCTGAGGTGGTTTCCCATACTTATACTTTTATTCTTTAGAGGTTGTTTCTAGCTGTAAAGCAAAATGTAATACAAAGAATTTGTTTCTTGTCTTTGAAGAGAGGGCTGCTTTATCTAGCATATTGCAGTTGAGAAAGTACTTTCTAATTTAAGTTCTCAATGGCAAAAGAATGAAGAATTCTTCTCAAAATGCAAAATAATTTCTTTTTAATTGTTTTTTTAAAAACAGAAAACTTTTTGCTTAGAGTTAACCCTCTTGAGAGAAGCTGCTTTCTCAGTCTATGGAAATAAGAAGTGTCAAAGGTGTTAGGTATGATTAAAAAAGGACATAGTGTCTTGGGTATCATATACAAAATCCTTAGTAGCTGTTCTGAATGTGCAAGGCTTTGCATACACCTACAAAATCTCTATTGGGATAATTTGTCCCTGGAGTGGACATTGTAGTGGAAATACCTTTAAACTTATGACTTGAATTGTATGTTACAGAATAACTATAGCAGGAGCCACCTGAGTGGAGGACAAGCCTTACATGAGGCAGTGCAAGTGCAGCAGTGACCTGACCTGAACTGGCTTTGGTGCCAGTAACTCCATGCACCACACCCTTTCTCTTATCCTGAGTGGCCACCATAACAGACAGAGGCCGAAGTTACGGACTAAATGAACCCAATGGACATTTTGTGGACCCCTGTAGATACTTCACAGACATTTCACAGCAGTAGTCCCTAGCTTAAGTCAATGATATCTGTGCATTATATCAAAGGATGGGAGGGGTGGTGGATAATGAGAATGTGTTGGGTATTGTGAAACCTGATCATGACATAAATGGTATTATATAAGAGGTGAAGAATGCGTAGGTTTTGGCTTTTTCTTCATTGTAGCTATTATGGGGCTAAGTTTTGGATCTGTGCTAAAAACAGTGTTGACATCACAGGAATGTTTTTGTTACTGCTGAGCAGTGCTTTCAGAGAGTCAAGGCCTTTTCTGCTTTTCACACCACCCCATTGGCAAGCAGGCCTGGGGTACACAAGAAGGTGGTAGGGGACACAGGGGGACAACTGACCTGAAATGCCCAAAGAGATATTCTATACCGTATGGTGTCACGCTCAGCATATAAAGCTGAGGAAGGGAGGGCCCTTCAGAGTTAATGACATGTTATCTTTCCAAGTCACCATTACACATGCTGGAGCCCTGCTTTCCTGGACATGGCTGAACACCTGCCCACTAATGGAAAGCAGTGAATGAATTCTTTGTTTTGCTTTGCTTGCCTGTATGGCTTTTGCTTTACCTGTTAAACTGTTTTTATCTCAACCCATAAATTTTCTCACTTTTAGTCTTCTGATTTTTTCCCTTCTCGTACCAGGGAGGAGTGGGCAAGTGGCTGTGTGAGGCTGTTACATGACAACAACTTTCAAAATCTTTCTTCTGAAGTTTCTTAGCACTTCTAGCAATATAAATATTTCTCAAATGTATAAGCAGCTCATATAGCTAACATACTGTCTAATTGTAAATAATCATAAAGAAAAACTGAAGACTTGCTTGTGTTCATTAAGTGAGCTATGATATACACTGAACTGCAAGGTTTTTTTAATAATGTAATGCATGGACGTATGTGCGTATGCATGTGCACACACAGAGTGCTTTTCTGCTGTTGCTGATGGTTGCCTTTCAAGTTGTACTATTCAACTCCCACAACAGGTATGTTAAAGCAATTCACATGAATTATGATACATTCTCATATGCATATTAAACATTCACTCTTTGAATCCCCCTAGAATTTGATTTCTTTCAGCACTCCCTGTTCTTCCCATCAAGGGACACCAATCTTATGAAACCTGATGAGCTGTTTTCTTGGAATTCAAAATTAGAATAACACATACTTTGCCTAGATAAGACCTTGCAGGCAGTGTGCTGTTCATAATCTACAGGCAGGAGAAGAAATCAAAAGTATGGCAGGTATGTTTAGTACACTCAATCTATTTGAGGAAATTGCAATTGGTTCCTGGAAGTTTGATGAGAGAAAAATCTGACACAAACCATAATCAAGCAAGAGTGTATTAAGATCAAACTGTTTTGATATGGAAGTTAGATATTGCCAATAAACAGGCTCCAGCATATCCTTTGTGAATATTTTTCTAACTCTGCTAATACTTCCTCAAATGGGAGGGTCAAATCTCTTCTGCAGGTGCCAGCTGGACAAACTTTTTTGTTATTTCCCTAAGTGTTTTCATGGAGGAACCAGAACATACATAGATACCAGGAGAGGTATATTAGAAAGGGTTTTCGATCTGCAGCAACACATCAGCTATTCAGAGTTAATAAGAAAAACTTCAGCAAGAAAATTAAGTGTGTTTAGTGGCAAAATTGCAGTGATAGGCTTATTAGCACCATGAGAATATGTTCCCAAGGAGATTTTTTTACAAATACAGTAAATGGCATCTCGAAGACTATCAACAGATAAAACATTAGAATCATAGAATCATAGAATAGTTAGGGATGGAAAGGACCTTAAGATCATCTAGTTCCAAACCCCCTGTCATGGGCAGGAGCGCCTCACATTAAACCATACCACTCAAGGCCTCATCCAACCTGGTCTTGAACACTGCCAGCGATGGAGCATTCACAACCTCCCTGTGCAACCCATTCCAGTGCCTCACCACCCTAACAGGAAAGAATTTCCTCCTTATATCCAATCTAAACTTCCCCCGTTAAGTTTGAACCTGTTACCCCTTGTCCTGTCACTACAGTCTCTAATGAAGAGTCCCTTCCCAACATCCCTATAGGCCCCCTTCAGATACTGGAAGGCTGCTATGAGGTCTCCACACAGTCTTCTCTTCTCCAGGCTGAACAGCCCCAACTTCCTCAGCCTGTCTTCATACAGGAGGTGCTCCAGTCCCCTGATCATCCTCGTGGCCCTCCTCTGGACTTGTTCCAACAGTTCCATGTCCTTTTTATGTTGAGGACACCAGAACTGTACATGGTGCTCGAAGTGAGGTCTCACAAGAGCAGAGTAGAGGGGCAGGATCACCTCCTTGGACCTGCTGGTCACGCTCCTTTTGATGCAGCCCAGGATACGGTTGGCTTTCTGGGCTGCAAGTGCACACTGCCTGCTCATGTTCATTTTCTCATCAAATGAAAATTAAAAGAACAATAATATATGGTGTAGTTTACAAGAGTGAACAATAGGTAGTCTGAAATGACATAATGAAATAAATCAAGAACTGCTTCAGGCTAAATTTGGACAGCCTTTTGCATTTATAGGAAATTTTATAGGCAACGCTATTGCCCTTTACCCTGGTCAGTTCTAGGAGAGAAAACAAGCCTTTTAACAACACGCATTTTTCAACTTGAAGCAAAACTAGAGCAAAAGTATCTAATTGCTCTTTCTGCACTCTTGGCATAGCTAGCAATGCTTTAGTTATTTGAAGTTGAACAGATGTAAAGAGGAACTTCAAGGACACCTCAGCTGACAGAGCACCCACCCTATGCATCCATTCCTTAGCTTGTAACAGAAAATTCTAAGTGCTGTGCTCAGCTAAAGCCTTCCCAAACAACAAGCTGCAGAGCCTGCAGGCACTTGGGCAGAGGAATATAAGGTCAGGTCCTTTACACCTGAGCTTATACTGCAGTCAGCTTTCCAGCAGAACGATATGCTCCTGTTTAACATGGTCTGTTGCCTTTGCCTTGACCAGCTGGGTCCAGAAACAATTCTAGACTTTGTAGTGACTCTTTCTCTGAAAGCCTTGTGGCTTTCTTTAAACAGCAACAGCCAAAAGTTGAAGTTTTTGCAATGTGTATATGCACAGGCAATGTATATATTCTGTCTGGTACGAGCTGGTGTGGAAGTGAAGGGAAGAGGACAGGCACAAAAGCAGAAACAACAATTAAGTATTTCTATTAAAGGTGAACGGACAACACTGAAATACTGAAAGTGACTGAAGAAGTAAAAGCTGAAAAAATTACATGGATTTATGGCAACTGCCCTGCAAAGCATCATCTAAATGGTTCAACAGATATGCTGGCTTTCCACTGACATTAACTATGCTGACACATCAGAAATTGGCATGTCAGAGTAAAGGTGACAGATAGCTCTGGTGCCTTGTTACTTTTAAAATCAGATCACTTAATAAAAAAAAATATAAAATAAAGTTATTCTTAAAGCAAATTAAGCACATTTCTTATTTAGAATAAATGTCAGGCAGTTATGTAGCTAACAAGTACAATCTAGCAAACACTGTTTAAGAAGCATGAAAGGTGTTAAATTATCATATGTAGCACTCAGATATATTAGGTCTATTTAAAGTGAAAAAGAAAGCCCTTTACTAGATATTTCAACTTTTCAGTGTTGTTGCTGTTTTCTTCCTACTGCTAACGCAGCATAATATGCAACATTGTAACACAAAAATACATATTACATCAAACTGTTAGGCATAAGGTAAAAAATACAGACATATTTTAAGTGCCAAGAGTGGGGTGAGAACAGATGCACACTAACAGCTAACCTATTTATATCATAGACCATACCAGATACCACCAAAGTGTTTTTTCCTATGATACCTCTGTAAAAAGAAATGACAGTCTGGTAAACTGAAAATAAAAATCAAACCCAACCCCAAAACAAAACAAAAAAAAAAACAGAACTGCAATCCAAAAAAAGAAACACAAGAAAGAGCCTGAACCAGCAGAGCTGTTCTCTGGAAGATACCTTCACTCCAAGCAAAATTAAGGGTCAAATTCAGAAGGAAATAAATCTGAGGAAGTAAAGAGATAAATCCACTTATCCTTCATCTCAGACAATTCTTTCATGTGTATATGTAAGGAGCAAGAAAAATACAAAAGCAGAATTTCAAAATTGTTTCAGCTCTGTTGAGTAACTAACAAAGTAGCTACAGTGTCTAGCACTTCAGCATAAAGGGAGTATGCTCCTCTGGGGCACTGGGAACATAAAAATCCTTTTATTCTGTTCTATATTCTCAGGCCTGTCTTTCTAAATATTAAATTAATTTAATGAAAGTAAAACTAGCAGCTACCAGGGTTTTGCATTTCATTATATTCAGCAGCTCTGAAGAGGCTCAGATCATTACCTATGCAATTGTTGAAGCCTCAGATATGGAAAAAGACCAATCCTGGATGCAGACAAGCTTTACTTGTTTGCTGTTTTTGAATGACAGTCACACTTTAGTTCCCATCTTCATTCACAAGAAAGCCTGATTAGGTACTTAAAAATTTCTCATTCAAATGGGAAAAAAAAAAAAAAAATCAGCACTAAACCTTTGAGGAAAAAAAAAAAAGAAAATACAGTATAAAATTCTGGAAAATGGTCACAAAGCAACTTTCATGCTACTGCTCATGGTGACTTCATTGATTGTGGAATTAATCAAAATGAAAGGATTTTGTCCTGCATTTTTCCTGCTAGTAATATCTGACTGTATTTCATTGAGCTGCCTCCAATACAATCAATCCTATGACTAACTAAAGGTCCCACTCGTAAGTGACAACTGAGAGAAAATAATCCCTAATTCAGTGAATGTATACACAGTAAAAGTAGGGGGTTTATTTTGTTAGATATCATATTACTACTCCAGAAGGTCTACCTTCATTTTATCCCCTACAGGAGGTGTCCAGATTATGGAGTCAGATTCCTTTGTGAGCAACTTCAGGAAAGAATTCATTATGCTTCCAGCAAACTCTGAGTGTACTGCTAAAATTTTACCATGTCTTAAAAAGTAGCAAATATTTTGCTACCCTACCTTTTTTTTTTGCAGACTATTAATCTTCCCTCCTTTGCAACAAAAAAGAGACTTTAAATATATATAAACAATTTCCTTAGATAAATGATGGTATCATCCCATGGCTCCAAGGTCTGCTATAAGAGTATGTATGCAAAGAGGTAGCCTTGGTTTGCAAACTGTTAGGAAATTCACTGTTATAATACCATAATCACAAAATTTTCTCCAGAAGAATGTATACCTAATACAGGGTATTCAAGGAATTGCCACAAACATGAAAATTACCATGTAAAACTGAGGAATACAGACAATCCCTGATTTCAGCTGGTGCTTCAAGTGTATTCACTGCTCTACACAAGTTACTGAACTATGCCATCTGCTTTATAGAATCCTTTCTTCTATTAATGTTCCCAGCTGATATTATTTAATTGCATTTTCTAACTCTTCAGTAAATGCTTATCCAGTAAAACATATTATGCTTTAATTGCAAGAGAGTAATTTCCCTGGATTTACTTTCTTTTTACTTGATTTACTAATCTTAATTAAGCATGCAGTTGTCCAGTCCAGTACTCTGAGCATGGCAAACCCTTCCAAATGAATGTTATTCTCTTGGACACAAACATCTAGATGACTGAACTTTTGCTTCTAAGCATCTTAACAAAATGCTATGTGGGCTGATTCATCACAAAAATACTACTGTTTGAAGACAAATATTGGTGGTTCAGTGTCCAAACAATTCTAACTCTCCCAGCAATAAAGTGGATGCAGAATACTGCACGACATATCTGTCACAGCTGAATATTGTTTCAAGCAACATGCATTTAAGAGACTAAGTGTAAGACAAACCCATAAACAAGAAAACAATCAGAATCACACACAAACATTTAACAATTGCCTTTTACAAAAGACTAGAAAAGGAAATACCAGCATTTTATAACCTATAGTTATAGGCAGTGCTCACTGCCTAACCCTGAATAAGGTTTTATTCACAGGAAACAAACACCAACTTCTCTTGCTCATTCATTGCAGCTGGTGATTCCTTAACCATTGGCCAAAACAATATAACTGCCACAGAGTTTTCTTTTTTAGTAAGGTAAAAGAGTTAATAGGTTTTAAATTTTCATTTTTGCATCAGGTAAAAAATGACCTAAAGTATACGAAAAAATGATGCTCTTCAGAGTTTGCACCACTACCAGAGAAAGGCAATATCGGAAAGTAGTTGCATCTTAACATTTCTATCAACCCCTCACTTCTCTCAAAAAAGAGATTCAGGTGAATCCACATCTGATGAAATGAAGATTTGTTCCTGTAATTAAAGCACTGGACTGGAAGAGCTGTCTCTAGTACAGAATCGCTGTATAGCCTTAGGCAAGACTGTGCATTTCAGTCCCACTTGTAATACTAGGATAGTACATATTTTCTCCAGCCTTTTTAGCCAGCAACTGTTAAAGCACATTTGTTTGTTGTTTAATACATAAATGGTGTTTCTAAAGTGCCATTACTCCCCAAGTTCATAAAATTTAATTGTAGCTTCTCTGAAAGGTCCTAGGCCGCATTCTTGCAACAAAGGCAAAGGTAAGGTTTCCTTTTTTTTATGCCATCGTTATGGTTAATTACAGTATGCGCCTTCATTGCTAAAGAACTATTTCCACTGAATAACAATTCTACCAGGGGGAAAAACCACATCTTTTGCGTTGATATTGCCACCTGTTGAACTAGTAAACGGCAAGTGCCAGTTTTTGTCCCACAAGCCTACAGATGCACAGAAACCTTACTATGGGGCAAAGCACCAGTGATCTAGCAGATGTTGGCTGACTCGAGGGCAAAAGGACATGCCCACACCCTGAAACTTGTTCTGGTGTATTTCCATTTCATTAAAGGTACATGCTGAACTGACCCAGATTGTTTCAATGCTCTGGAAACTATTTTTCTGATACTTTCATTTCACAAAATAACACATTTCAACTTGCTGGTAAACTCTGGATGAAAAGGTCAGAATATTAGGGAGTGTTATGATCTGGAAATAACAGGTTTTGACATTTGCTGTTCTAGACAAAGCTGCAACTCTTATTCCACCATGATGCATGTATTTCCGTTCCGTTTCCCAGAACTGAACCTAAACAAAAACACATTAGAACAATGCTTTCAGAGAGATGGATATTTTCAGTAGCATTGAGCATAAGGCATTTGTGCAGTTCAACTTTCCAAACCATGCATTATTTTTCCAGCAATTTGGGGGTTTCTAAAATCTTGTTGATTGTGAAAAGACATCTTCTTACCTCTTTTATCACAAATCAAACTTGCTTAAGGTCTGATGACTGAGGTTCTCAGTTTTCTAACTACAACTTTAGAGAAGGCTGCGTGGAGACAACATAGCAGCATTCCAGTATCTGAAGGGGGGCTATAGGGATGCTAGGAATGGACTATTCATTAGGGACTGTAGTGATAGGACAAGGGGTAATGGGTTAAAACTTAAACAGGGGAAGTTTAGATTGGATATAAGGAAGAAGTTCTTTACTGTAAGGGTGGTGAGGCACTGGAATGGGCTGCCGAGGGAAGCTGTGAACCCTCCATCCCTGGCAGTGTTCAAGGCCAGGTTGGACAGCACCTTGGGTGCATGGTTTAGTATGAGGTGTCCCTGCCCATGGCAGGGGGGGTTGGAAATAGATGATCTTAAGGTCCTTTCCAACCCTAACTGTTCTATGATTCTATGATTCTAACTAAGCTGTATACAGTTCAATGTTTTCACAGTTTAAGTACTACTAATTTTGTTCTCATAATTGAGTAATATGGACATGTATGAAAAGAATAACAACAGGAAAAAATAGAACATTCAAATATTAGCAAGCTGCAATTCAACTGGAATATAGCCAAAAGTTCAGAAAATTTTGCATCAATCCATGTTCATCAGTATAGTGGCATCTAAAATTCAGTTTTCATTTAACCAGCTTCACTTCCTGTCATTGTTAGATCCATTATATACTTAATTCAAGAAAAATTGCAATGTTTTCTTGAATTAATTTAAGAGCCTTGAACTTCAAGTTTCTTTTTTTGTTTTGCTCAATCCATCAGGTTTCAGAATATGTTTTTACAAAATTTAAAATGCAAGTATGACGTTAGAAAAAAGCCCTTTGTAACGCCTGCCTAAAATAAAAAGAATTAGATCTTCTATGATTCTATATTCTGTAAGAAGGCATAAGGACAATGTTCATTTACTCTAGTGTATATGAGATTTCCGTCATATATCTTTTATCTATCACGAGGTCTGCCAAATCTTCCAAGAACTGAACATGTAACTTTCTTGAGTAAAAGCAGCAAACAGATGCATATGCTTTATTATTGACAGTGTCATTATATTTCTTACATTCAGATTTTGTTTCATTTGATTTATAATAAGCTGCACATCTTAACTACAAAGGCAGAATTTCTGCTGTACCTGGATTCTGAAACATAAAGCAGCACTAAATATTTAGTTTGTAAGCTTGACTGAACATGCATAATTTTTTTTTTCTAGCCAGGGATCATTAATAATCATAGAACATTTGTTATCAAATAAATTCCTTCAATATGATTTGCCAAAAGACATTGCAGAACTGATTTGCCTGTCTCTGTGTAGCAGAGATAAATGAAAGATTCAATCATCCATCTGCCATTTCTATGCTAAATTTCACAATTGCATCTGGTAAGAAGGAGAATTAGCAGCTCAGACCAGAAGTCCACCCCTAACAGCTGACACTACCCCCCCCATCCACTCAAATCTGCCAGAGATCTACAGTGTGGGGTGCAAAAAGTTATGGATAGTGTCTTTGTGTTCAATAGGTCTGGGCACAGTTTCTTCTGTGTGTGGGAGCCTCTTTATGTATGTGGATAATTCTGTGATTCTAGTAAAGTCATGCACCTCAATATGAAATATCAGAAGACAGATCATGCCCTCAGTATAACACACATAGGGGACAAAAAGGCATTCCTACTTTTCATGTTAGAACTTCAGTGTATTAACATTGCTTTGTGGAGATGAGCTTCTTGAACACGGCCACTATAAGAAGAGGTGGGGTATTCTAGAATTTAAAATTCCTTTTTAAAAACCCTTCAAGCACCAAACCTGAAAACTGAAAAGATGTTAAACTTTTGGAAACTGAAAGTAGATGCAGATAAAAGCAACCAGGATAATTTATTTTAATAACTACCACTGCACTAGTAAACAGGAAAATACAGGAAAAGAAAAAAAGAAAAATTTAAACCCCAAAACATTCTTAGCCCCAGATAAAGAAGGCCTGTCATATAATGAGGGAGAAAAAAAAGTAAAGCCAAGTGTTGATATTTCCATCTGATCCTGAACTGAAAAACAAGACCAGGGATTGTTGCATAGAAGCTGTCATTCATTTTGTGAACAATTGTAAATCCCCAGCAGTCTGCTCAAAGCAGAGACCTTGATCCTCTACCAAAAAAGGTCTGGTTATGAAACATTTTTAAAAATCTATTACAGATTGTTTGATTACCCAAGTTTCTTTTTGTACTAATTTAGGTCATGACACAGAATTTGTGAGAACTGCATTAATCTGGGTTTTAGCTGTGAGCAATTTCTCCTAGTGAGTATATGTATGGAGGTGGTAATTTACTCCCCTTCTGCAACTAATATGCTCCTGTTTTGCATTTTTAATTACTGTGAGGCATAATTGTGAAGATTAGAAACTAGTATTAGGTTAAAAGCCAGCAAAATGAGGATGTCTGTAAACCTTGTGCCCTTACTCTGGAGAATTTAATGATTTCTTTGCTTCCACTTTTGCTAAAATACCCGAAAAGTCAGCCATGAAGCTGCCCTGCCTGCATGTTCATTTACAGAAGTGATGAGGAAACAAAAATATTCCTAATATGCCATGACATAGTTGCTGAAGGTGTTCCATACCCCCAGTCCCTTCCTGAAGGAGCTCTCACAAAGTGGAAGTGTTGCGAACAGTGGAAGAGCTGAGTCAACCCTGGTGGTGGCCTTCTTCTCCCAGTGGCAATAGCTGCGTTAGTTTGTGGAGCCCTGTCACAACAGTAAGCCTTGCTTCAATCATGAGTATTAAGCTATATGAAAAGGTAAATAGATACCATGTAAAGTGTTTGTTAAGAGACCACATATAATAAAAGACCACATAAGGGTCTCTTCCATGTCAGAAGGGACAGGCTTTGCCAAAATCCATATCAAGTCAGACGTATTTTTTACTAAATTTTCAAGCTACACAGTTCGCATAGAAATTCCAAGCAATTTTTCTCCTCTTTCCTGTATAGTTCATTGCTATTTTTCCCTAAAATTTCAGTATGCAGTTTCTAATGAGTTCTTATTCCATTAGAAAAGATTTCTGTAAACTGAAGAAGTAATACGTGTCAGAGAAATAAGAAACAAAATTACAATAGGATACTCTCCAGCACTCTGGATAAAGGAGAGGACTATAACAAAACTTCATTTAGACAAATATGAAGCTCATTATTATTGTGGAAGCACTGTTTCATTCTTTATTAAGTACAGCTGCATACTTTGCCTTCACTACGTACAACATGAACTATGTTTTGATGACCTATTTTTTCCTCAGTCCACTTTGGCTGAGATCACTCAGATGTGATCTTTTGCCATAAAAACATTCAGTCAAGATGGAAAAGATCAGGAAAGGATCGTTATATGATAAGAGTTCGGACTCAGATTTAGCTGAACACATGGCCAGAAGAAAAGTGTCTACAGCTTTTTATCACTCTTAGGCATGTTGAAATCTTACAAATTTTTATTTTCTGTCACATGACATTTAATGGTGTTTTGTGTTGTCAACCAAATCACAGCTGAAATGAAAAATCCTTTTAAACTGCTATGTTGCACAGATATTTTGTAATGTTTTGTTAAGACAATCTGTGCAACAAAAGCATGTAGCTAAGCAGTTTATTGAAAAGTGTGTTTATAAGAATGCTCAGGTGACCACAACTTGATTGAAGGGTGCACAGTCAACTTTTTGTAGAGGTTCTGCATAATTTGTGCAGTATGCATCATTCCAGTGGCATTTAAGTGACCAGCAGAGACCTTATGGACCTTCGACTCAGAGCTAAATTCCCCCTAAGAAAAATAGGTTTATGAAAGATCCCATGAATATATGAAAGCTCATTTTGTAATGGGTGAAGTATCTGGTTGGCCAACATCTTCCACTTTTAGAAGAACAGAGACTACATAACAGGAACATGAAGGTTTTATTTCTAGCCAAGTTTCAGCATATGTAATTGAACATTATGCAAGCTTTCCAAGAGAGTTAACAGCAGGAGTTTCTTTCCATGCCAAAAATGGCTTTGCCTTAATGAAAGTTGCATGCTGTTGTGCAGAGAAAGAGTTGAAACTAATCAAAGTTGGGCAGTTTGAAAAATGTCAGATAAAAAGACCTGGCAGCACTTCAAGAGAGGAAACACTGTAAATAGATACTGAACCATTTGACAGACAGTTCAAATAGGATGACTGAGAAAGGCAGCATAACTCCTCATTTTGCCAGCTAGACCCAATTGTGTAATTTCTAATGTTCACAAACTGCTTACCTAAGAAAGGCAATGAAAGTATTACATTAACTGCCAAAAGCATGTTGAAACCACCTGTACACTGAACTATATGTCAAGATATTTGACTAACCATGCTACCAACATGAATATATAAATCTCACTTCAAAATGTAGGCTTTTCTTCTTCCTTTTTCTGGATCATTTTCAGAACCACTTTGAAAGGCTGAGAGAATAATTAATTTGTTGTGTACAATTGAATGTTTTGAGCAGGAATATTTGCTAAAGATTAGCTGCAGAAATTTTACACTGTGAATGGACAAGACTTTATACCTGACCTTTGAAAATCCACTGTTAGTGAGCAGGAGGCAACTTTCCCTGTTATGATGAAAATCAGCCTGGTATGCTATTTAAATTGCAGCCAGGCCCAGAGGCAAAAACTATCCTGGACATTGTACAAATCGGTATAATTAAATTACATTTGTCCAAAGACCAAATTAAGTGGGAAAAAAAAATCTGGATTTCTGCCTAAGATCTCAGATTCTATTTCTTTTTCCTGTTTCCTTATAATAACTCTAATCTGATTAAATTATGTGTACTTTGTGACCTTTGTCACTTAACCAAAATTTATTCTGTACAACTTAGAGACATGAATAGCAAAGCCTATCTAAATAAATGGATTTCAGGTCAAGTAGTAAAATATTCTCACCTTGAGACTTCATCACTTCAGACCTGTCCTTTATCCTCAGCCAAGATAAAGCCTTGGGGAGGAATTATTTACCTGTCAGGTTGCATAGAAAGTAAAGCTTAAATAAATTCACACACGCTGAACTTCAGACAAACCATACTCTGAGGATACTGCTTGTGTAGCCTGAATAATACAGCTTATGTCAGATTTAGTTGTTTGAGAGCTAATGGAAAAACACTGAGTAAGAAAAACTTCTACTTTTATTTATTTATCTTGTCCTCACCTTTATTTCTCATGTATCAGTTTAAAGGTCTGAAAATACAACAACCAATGACAGTAATGCCCATTCATTTTAGGAAGGAAATGACCTCTGAGGAGCTTGAATTTTGTTTTATATCCTTGGGGTTTAAGAACACTTATACCACACTTTGGGTGGCTGCTGGAGACAAAATGAGATTTGACAGGTAGGACAAACATTATAGTGTCTGCCTGACATTCAGTTTGATTATGAAATGAGCGTCTGAGAATTGAGGATCAGCATCACAGCATTACACGTTACTTTGGTGGAGAAAAGTAGAGGACATTAACAATATAAAGATATTGCAACAACCTGCCGACTCCTACCACCACATGGTGATTTCAAGAAACATTGAACACAGCAGAGAATGTATCAGTAAGACACACCTAAAGTCTAATGTAATATTTTCATGGATTGCAATGCTCTCAAATACTATTAGATAGATGGGGAATTCACAGTGTCAATTTAAGTTGCCACATGGCTGCAGGTTTCCATATAAGGAAGCGGTGGGAAAAGGGAGAAACTGGTATTTGTTAATATTAGTAATCTGGCATCTGATTTCACTTAATAAAATAATAGTCAAATTGTTAAGATGGAACTACTGGACTAATTTAAAAGTGGTTGCATTTACAAAAATTGAAAGAGTCAGGATGTTTGTTGGCTCACGAATTCTTGTTTATTTCTGTTTATATGTTACATTACTTGTCCTCAGAATAAGACATTTATATTAAACCAAAACAGTTTTTATAACTACTGGTGCAGTGCATGCAGGAATACTTACACATATTGCCATTAGACGCTCAGAACTCACAAGCCAGAAAGGCACATGCTTCTGATTCACAACGTTTTTCTCCATAAAACCAAGCTGGGAAGTTTGTGCTGTGGAATCTACCATCTAGTGCTGGCAACACACAGAGCTGGGATGGCAAAAGATTTCTACCCCATTAGCAAAACCAAGAATTTCAGTGATGATAATTTCACACTAATAAACAGTTTTTCAGATAGCTCTGTATGGTGGAGTCCCAAGCCAACCATTATTTCTTATGTCTATCAAGTTCCTAGAGTCTGCTCTTGCATATACTGTCATTTGACCATAAGGCAACAAATGAGACCAGGCATCACTCACATTTTTTCAGAAGAACACCATGTTATTAGCAAACAGAAAAGAATCAAAATTGAGTCATTATGCTCAGGAGTGATGGATACTACCCTGCCAAAGACCATGCCAATCTCCTTGCCAGTGCCAGATGGTTTCTTTAGGAGGCTGTTCAGTAGATTCAGAAATCTCATTGTCAGAAGTTTGTTGCCCAAATTTTGTTTTGCAATTGCATCCCATTATTTCTATGTATAGTTTTCATGTGCTTGCACTATGTGAAAATTTTTTGCTTTCAAGTCCCTTCTGAGCATCTAACTTCATGTATTATTAGTTCTCTGGTTTCAACATCTAACCTGATTCTTAACATTTTTCACATTGCATTACATCATTTAAACAAAGGACACCTTTAAATCACACAAGTCAAGGACTTCAGCGATTTGGGGCTGAGTAAAGCAAACCTATTTCTTCCAATATTAATGAGATTCAGCAAGTCAGTCTGCAGACTCCTAAATAGCCTCCAACATGACAGTGCTTCCAGATGTCGGAAATGGACCGAGAATGAGATTGAGCACTGATTTTGCAGTGTAACAACCATTTACTTAATGGATTAGAAAGTCTAGTGCACTTTATCAAGTCTTATAAACCCTAGTATATCAGGAAGCTAGAATATTTAACTGTGAGAGAATTTAAAAGTAAGTCACAATTTTCTTTGATACAATTCTTTTTGACCAAAGATTTTTCCAATGTGTGCATGAAAAATCTGGGATTTACCACATTTCTTAGCCTCATACATTTTTTTCCCTGAAGGAGTCTTTGTTGTAAGAATTTTCTGCATCTTCTTTATTTTTTCCAAACACCATACAGTCTTCTTACAGTAAATGTTGCATCAGGCACAATATCATGAATTTAGTGTATTTTCAGTGGTGCTCAACAAGTGAAAACAATGCAAAGGAAATAGTTTTCTAGGACATAACACAGAAATGCAAAACGAAGGACTGATGAGTAGGGATGTATTACGAGAGAGAAATTGGGAGTAAGTTAGGAATCCTCTATGGCTGCAACACATAAAACTGAACTGTTCCAACAATTCTATTCTTTTTTTAAAAAATGGAACCAGAATTCATCTGTCTGTACAAAAATTATAGCCCACTAGCCAGAAAGAATTTAAATTTCAAGCCAAGTCTTATGTCTTGGGCCTTCCTCCACTCCAGGTGCCTTGTCCAGCTATCGCTTCTTCACTGTCAGCATGAAGCAGTGTTGCGGCAGGACCCTCCTCATCCCTGGCAGTGTTCAAGGCCAGTTTAGACTTAGCCTTGGGTGACATGGTTTAGTATGAGGCGTCCCTGCCCATGGCAGGGGGATTGGAACTTGATGATCTTAAGGTCCTTTCCAACCCTAACTATTCTATGATTCTACGATTCTATGACCCAGATAAGGCAATTATAGACCTCCGAGCATATTCTGGTTATTAAGTACTCTATATTTTCACAAAACCTGAAAAAAAAGAAAAAGCTTAAAATTGGCTTGGAGGTTCTGTTATCCGCTATGTCGTTTGACAGGGGTAAAGAAACTAACCTGCTTGAGAAACAGGGTTTATCCTTCTCATTGAGGCAGGCAGAAAATTTAAGACAAATAAAGCAGGTGGTCCCTGGAGATTTTCTTTGACAAAAAAGAGGTGAAATATGAGCATGCACAGCAAATAATTTGAGTTTAAGAGACGCCATTTGTATGTGTCATTCTCTGGTACATGATCATCTGTTCTAATTCCAAAAAAACTTTTGTAAAATGTCACAGAGAGTCACCATTTTCTTTCTTGCATCCCAGCGCATGTTAACTGGACAACATTCCATGTACACTACACAGGAGCTCTTGACAATTCAAAATGCATGTCTTTGTCTTTAGGTCCATAACATCTTCATTTATTGAAACCCATTGCCTAGAAAAGTTGTTATTAATGAAAATTTCAGGTTAGTGGCACTTCTGTTGATTCATAAGTGTTTCTTTTATGACTCTTAAAATTGGGTACAAACTCATTATGCCACCACTTGTACAGGCAGACACAAAACCATATTTGTGTTAGAAAAGAAGCAATCACTGTTCACCTAAACTATATACAGCATCAGTGAGGGTGGTTGTGACTGCATATGTCATCTTACATTGAAAAAAAAGTAGCATAAGGCAAATTGATTTGAACAATCTACTAGGAGACAGAAAGTTATCTGTTTTGTGAAAGAACTAACAAAATTGGAGATTTGCCTTCCTGAGGAAAGTATTAAGAAGAAAGACTTAAGAACATTAATCATGAGGAAAATGTTAACCATGTTTTACATTTCTTCCCTCAAGTTTCAATGCATAATTTACCAGATGATGGCATAAATCACGACTTTTATTGCACAAAGCAATAAAGCTATGTCAGAGCTACAGAAACTTTCAAAACACTGGAAATGTTTAGGTAAGTTCTGTTCTTTGTGATTCAAACAGCTGTACAACAGTGAAGTCAGAGGATGTACTAGCTAAGAGGTTCCTGCAAGCTTCCTTCAGGCGAGAAAACCCTGGACCTATTTCTTGTTTCCTAAGCAGTAACTACACTTTTTTGAATAACTGATGGTGTATAACTGTATTCCAGGTTTCTGTCAGAAACACTAATCACCATGTTATTATAGTGCCAAAAAAGTTAATTAAAAATTGATTACGGTAACAGTCGACTTTTCTCCAAAGCAGGCATAAAAGATCAAGTCAAGTTCATGATTTCTTATTCATGGTTTAAACTGCAAAAATATAAACCAGAGAATGTCATGCATCCATAGCAAGTCTTCTAAATATCCTACTGGTTCTTTGTTTTCAATAGAACCGTTATACTTAGTCAGTTTGTTAAAAAGGGTGCTGTCTTGCCACTGAAACCAAGAGAGGGGATAACATTTTCATTCAAAAAGACAATAACAGTCTATGCTGCCAGAGGCATGTGTAGCATAAAAAATCTCTGCTGAGACAACTACACAATCCTCTCCAGACTTGTGGAAATATAACTCAGCCATTTGATTAACTGTCAGACTCAGTAATCAGTTCCTTAACGGTTTATGAAGAGCAAACTAAATTGCTAATAGCATTCTATATTAATTTGGCAACTTTCACTACTCCATATCACTGGAGCACTATTAAAAAAAAAAACAACAATAAAAGAGGATAGGGCAGCACTCAAGTGTGGCACAAGGATGCTTTTTGTTATACGTTTGCTTGTTCTAAGGGTGATAACAAGAAAGAACAAGCATCAGATATGAATTCAGGAAGTTTATCTCAGCCACAGGATCCCACCAATTGGGATCACAATGGCTGTGGGAAAGAACTTGGAATATGCTTCAATATTTGCAATGATTTGCAAATAAATAACCTTTAAATCTATAATGTTTTGTTAGTAGACTACAATGAATGTTTATAAAACTGCATCAAGATTTTATTTTATATAGCTAAACCTAAAGCTAGATTTTTTTTTATTTTTTGGGGGGGTTGGGGATGGGGAGTGTGGGAGGAGAGAGAATAAAAGAAAAAACAACTTTACATAAACCAAGTATAGTTCTTTATCTTGACAAACAGCCTTTGGTGTCTGTAGGAAAAGATCAATTAAGC
This sequence comes from Pezoporus wallicus, assembly GCF_028554395.1. NCBI lineage: Eukaryota > Metazoa > Chordata > Aves > Psittaciformes > Psittacidae > Pezoporus > Pezoporus wallicus. The sequence continues at coordinate 760,473 of NW_026639160.1, read as the reverse complement.
AACTTTCTTTCTATATAGAAGCTCACTTTATGGAGACTATTAAATCACAAAATGTACCATTTAAAAAGAGTGCTAAATTGGTGTTGCTAAACTTGAAAACAGATAGAATGTCTTTCATTTGCCCAGCATCTATTTAAGTAATACCTCACATCATAATAGATCTGCTATCAGAAAGCAAATTGATTTATTATGTAAGTGGTTTTCACAGGGAACAAGGGGGGAACATGGATATTTACTGCATATCTGCTACAAAATGTGACAGATACTTTCTTTTTGTACTACCCACTCCTGTAGCAGTATTCTCTAAAAAGACATGATGTTATAATCATATTTTTGCTTGTTTTAACGTAGGTGCCTAAAGACATGATACATTTTCTAACAAGAGTTCCACCTTTAATGTCAAGATATAAAACAATAGAAGTTAGGGCTCAAATTAGTATTAAGAATCTAAATCTCTCTTTGAAAGAGTTGTCTAGAAATCTGTAAGACAAAACACCTGAGTACTGCAGAATCTGCTTAAATATGTACAGAATATTTATTTCTATCTGCAGTTATAAAATGTAACACCATTCTAACATAAACTCATAAATTCATATAGAATTTTATTTTTTAAACTCTATTAATATTGGTGATGACTCTCAGGGTTCTAAAGCCAGAAACTTGGGATCACAACATAAATACCCCAGAAATACATTCTTCAACGTTACCTCTTCATTTTTGTAAATATATTTGTAAAACTAAAAAAAAAAAAAAAAAAAAAAAAAAATTAAATTGATCAGCCTAGGAATTTGTTTAGATTTGGGCTGACAAATTATTTTAAGTGTCTAAGACAAAAAATAAAATGAAAATTAAAATCCTGTGACAGAAAGTTCTGACCAGCAAGAGAAGTGAGACTAATACTAGCAGCTCAAGACCCTGAAATAAAATCTGACAGATGAAAAATAATTAATTATCATCTATTGATGTGCTGCCAAGTACATTATTATAGCACATAGATATTTTAAAAATCCCTTCAATAACTTGTCCAAACAATATTCCTGTGAGATGATGTCTCACTGGGATGAGGAATATATGATTAAGAAAAACCATTACATTTCCATTTATTTTCAGAAGCATGACTATAGTCAGAGGCCTTGCTGTCAACAGTAATTTTATCATTCATTACTCAGCAGGGCTCCATGTGGTTTGCCACAGCAGTGTAGTAACACAATACCAATACCTTTTTTCCCTGATACTTTCTATATGCAGTTTTAAAGAAAATACCTGAACAGTCTCCTATGCAAGCCAGTATTTATTCTGTTATTTCCAACCATGTGATTACATTTACAGCCAGTAAACAAAGTTCACACCACCTGTTTATACCAATCCCACTGCTTTCTAAGTCACTGCCGCAGCCTGATGCCAGTTCTGAAAGTGCTCAGCAAAAAAGTCACTGGCTAAAACAGAGAAATCATACTTTGAATGACTGAATTTCCATTTTAAGAACTGCATTTGCTATTATATGTAAACTATTTTAACCTAATAGATGACATAATTTCTCATAGTTGAATACCAAAGAAGGAAATTTCTTCATTGCTAACTCAAAGACAGATCAAGGAATGAATGAACTTTACACAAAACGGATGGTATCACTTCAGTTTTATTACAAAAATAAATACTCCCTTAGTATTTACCTTTAAAATTCTCCCATAGTTTCCATCTAAAGCTCTTCGTCCTTGCTGTTCCTTTTATTTAAATACTAGGATTTTTTCCCTACTGTAGGAACATTGTGTAATTAACTTACTGCTACATGAACAATAGTGCTTGATTGGTTGTTCAAAATTAATCATGTTTACCTCTTGATAAACCAAAACCTAGAAGTATAAGAAATATAAAATACTCCAGTAAATCCAACTGTTCTGATTGGACATGCATACTTAATGGCTTTAACTATTGACAAACTTTGCTTCATTGATGTGTTATTGATGATGAAATCATGCTGTAATAGGAAAGATAAAGTATGTGGGTATGAACAGAAGTTATTACTAAGCTGTGTACATCCAACAGCACATGTTTATTTGTCTGTTTTTTCAACACAAACCCTTTCTACCATTAAGCCACGCATTCCCTTTTATGTTCAGATTTTCTGCACTGCCTGTGCCTTCTTACTTGCACAAGCAATGATACCCTCTTCTTCATGGCTGGTACCATTTCAGCTTCTAGTTAGCTGAAAGTTACAATGTCTACTATTCTCCCATCCTCCTTTTTTTTTTGCGCTAACTAGGCATTGCACCAAGTTTTCTCTCCACCTCCACCATGATATTTTGCTGCCAGTTTTTTGCACTTCTTTGTCAAACACATGCATTTGTGTAGCATTTGACCAAATCCTGAAAGAAAATACTCATGAGTCACTCCAGCTTTTCCTTTCTCAGAATAGACACTAACAGCATTAAGGCAGCAGGGATAAAATAAAGAGTAAAAAACAGAAGAAAGACAGAGGCAGGAAAAGAGAGAGAAAGAAATAATTTTACACACTTGATGCTTAATGTTGCCATCATGGTCAGGCAGGCAGAAAATAAGCAAAACAAAATCCTGTGGAACATTCCAGAAGGGTGAATGGTCAGGGACAACCTGAAATTAAACAACGATTCTTTATCCTTGTCAACACTGCAACAGCCAGAAGCCTGATCCGAACATCTCAAACCTAGTCACATACTACATGTGGAAAGGCTGAGCAGACCCTTCAGGCTTTTTCTGTAAGAAAAACTTTGTCATATATATTTTATGCCTTGAAGAAAGCTCGCTATCCTTCTTCCTTCAACAGCATGCCTGTACATAACAGCTAAGCAGACCAGAAGATGAACAACTAAGGCCAGAGAGCAGAGACAAGAGGAAAGAAGGGAAGAAGAAAGGAACAGAAATGAGAGAAAAAGAGAGGAGAGGGAATGATAAAAAATATGTCATAACTGTAAGTCTTCTTATGCTGTTAAACAGCATACAATATGTGAACAATCAAAGTATGTATCTGGAACATGTACCTAGCTGCCTTTCTTTTCTCCTAATATTACTAAATAAGTTGAGGACAAGACCAGCTTCTGAGTAGGCAGAGAGTTAATTTGGAAGGAAAATGGAAGAGGTTTTAATTTAAGCTTTTATTCTCAATTGCTTTGCAACCCTTGGCACCGTGTAACAGTATTGTATGGACAGCTGTCCCATTCTTCCAAGCCATACCACAATCAGATCAGCCGTTTCTGAAAACTGTCACTCAAAAGAAAGATCCAATCTTGCTTTGTCAAAAAGATACAATGATTTCTTTACACTGTCATATTTTATAATTGCATATGGATCATAAACCCTGAAAACCAGCCACTCTCTCACTCTACTTTTCTGACTAGAAAAGTTACAATGTTTCATCTGTGTTTCTAATTTCTATTACGTGTAATCAAGACCTATTGGATTTTGCCTGGAGAATAGCAGATCTTCTAAATACTGAGCACAAATCCTTCCTGCCTTCTACCCACTCTACAATAAAGGCAGGACTGTTGCCAAAGCAGATGAAAAGAAATGTGTGCATAAAGAGCCTCCAGGGTAAAGACATCTATAATGACCCAGATGGTAAAAAATCTTTAACTAGGGACGTGGCAGATGTATATGAAAGTACTTTTCTCCCTGATGCTTTACTCACATTTGGAGTAATAGGAAGGTGTTTTAAAAAGCAGCATCAAAAAATCTGCTGTATACTGGAATCAGATTCTTATAAGTGATATTCAACATGCAGCAGAGGACTGCATGACCTGGCAGCATTTCTGATGTGCTACTAAGAAGCCTACTGAAGCCATTTCTTGCTGTACCTGCAGGTTTGAACTGTGTGTGCAAGGGGCTGATGGAACCTTTGTCTCATGAAATTGCGGTGTCCTTTGTCTGAAGTGAGCAGGTGTAGTTTTCTGAAGACTTCAAAACTCACAATACTGTGTTAGAAAGTGGTACATAAAATTGTGCGGGGTGGTGAGAACCAGAGCTCAAGAAAAATGGGAGTACTACTGAGTGAACAAGCTTTAGAAGTGCTGAACTTTGGGTGTCACTGACTTAAGGAACCTGAGAGAGCTCCGTGCCAAAGAGCCTGGATCAGCATTCCCTCAATATAACGACACTGCTGCTATTCTACTGTTTTCTCTTTCCTTCACTCCACACCTGCAAAATTAAAAAGGTTTTCAACAATTTCTGAAGAAAAGTTCTGCAAAACACCTGGGATTTCAGTTAACCTTATGCAATCAGGTGTTGTGGCCTGAGCGTAAGGCTGCAAAATTTTCAACACGGATTGTTGAGAGTACCTGAGACAAATCAGGTACTCCTCCACTTTGGTTTGGTGAGGTACACTGGGGGAAACAACCTTCCTTTTTCCTTCATCCCATGTACCCTGATATTTGAGCCAATACAAACATCAGACAGTGAAAATATGAAAAGCAAGCAACGCTCTAACCAGGCTGTAGTTTGTATCTTTTTGCATTTAAACTGATAAAAAGAATGAAGCTGGCATCTGTAACACACCTAACATCTCACTTTGTTCAGTGGATCAAAACTTTTTCCTGGAACAATTACATTAAACACACCAGGACAGGATAACCTCTGCCATCCCACAGAGACGATGCATAACGAACAGAAATGAGGAACATGAGTCCCACTGCACTTATATAAGCCTTAGTTTTCCTCTGAGAAGAGAAATAAAGAGATCATGCTCATTGTTTGGTTTTCTGCATTGTGCTTGGGGTGGTGAAGGGCTTTGATATTTTTATTTTATTGCTCCTGTGTGTCCATGAACAGCAGTGTAATTCTCAGCCAATTTTGCTTCAAATTGTCACTGTGAGTGAATACGGGCAATCTGGTGCATAGAGACTGATGTGGGAATCTAAATTAGGTATAAATTGGTAAACTAAATTCAAAAGAAGCAAAGATCTCCCTGGAATTGGCACAGAGTACCTAAATTAGGAGTCATTTTCTGGAAGAACATCCTTCTATGAAGACAAGGGAATCAGACATACTTTTCCTATGTGTATGGCTGAACTCATCACCAGTTTATTTTTCCTCCCTTTCTTAAATAAAAGTCACCTGTTCCTCAAAACGAGAGAGCAAAAGAAAAGGAATAATTCCCTATGTGGTATGTTTGTCTAAAATGATAGTCCTATCCTCAATTATTCTGTTAACCAGACCATATATTCTCTACAGTATTTTTGGACCTGTTAAAGAAGTTTTCCTCCATCTAATGGATCCAGGTCGATAATGATGAACTCATGGAAGCGAACTCTAAAAGCTATCTGTGTGAAAGGATCTGTGTTCCCAGGATAGCACCACCCCACCTCTATCCCAGCCACAACAAACTACCACTGCAAGTTACAAACAGAAATGTTGCAATGGGGAGGAATACCTGCATGAAGCCAGTTGGTCCAAAATATCCCACTTTCTTGTGTAGTAAACGCAAAGGGGTTTATTGTAAGAAAAATAGAGTAAAAAACATTGAATAAATCCTGACTGGATGATCCTCCCAAAAGTTTGAAAGGGTCTCAGAGCTGTAAGGATCCTGATGGGAGGGGGAAAGCAGACTTTGATTTTTGTCTCTCTTTCTACCCTCTGAAATGATCCATCCTTGGCAATGGCACCGCAGGGCACCTACACTTGCACAAGGTCACTGCTAAGGAATTTAATTTGACCACACTGGAATAATAAAAAAAGCCCTGGTTCACTGTGAATGGGCTGTTCATGTAAGACATCCTGCAATACGGACCAACAATGATCAGCAAGTAGGATCTAACTCTTGAGCCTACCTGCCCATGTAGCTAGTTCCTATAAAACACACTTATTGCAGCAAATACTATTTTTTCCTCTTCATATTGACTTTCCTCTTATATCTCCAGAGAGACCTGGGAAAATAAAATTAAAATAAACAAACAAAAAACCACAACCCAACAGTCTGTAGATTTAAAAAACAACTGCAATATGCTTGGGAGAATTGCAACAGTATAGCTAACCTTGCAGACTGAAGTTCAGCAACTCTCCTGGGACACCAAACTTGGAAGAACTGCACCTTCACTTAGGAAAAGTGCCTCAGTCATTTAACTGAATCTGCCTATTTTTGTCTAGAGACAGACATGATTTATGGCACAATGCCTCACTAGTATGAAATCCAAATGGCTGCATACGTCAAGGAATGCTACATCACTAAAGTTAAATTTTATCTTCTCTGGGGAAGATTCCAGCCATTTTCAGCACTCCAGATAAGAACAGTGCTATTGCAAACAGGGAAAAAGCTAGCTTACTTTTTCAGTTTTAGGTAATGTTTTGTATTTAGTTTTAGATAATGGAAAAAAAAAAACAACTTAGAATGCAAAAACTGCAACTCTAACCTAAAAGTTACCACCAAGAACTGCTGGTGTTCCTTTGTTTTATGGTCACCACTATAAATAAATTACTATCGGACTGGATAAATTCCATCTCTGATCCTCAGTTTTTTTATCTGTGGAATAGACATTTGCTGAGAATAGTGAGTTAAAAAAAAAGAAGATATCTAAGGAGTGAGGAGCAGTTTCCTGGTTTTCAAGCTAGGATGGGAAACAAGGAGTTACTTATGAAATTCAGAGCACTTGTATGTTGATAAAAGATGCTGCTTCAGTTGGCAGAAGGAAATACGTCACAGCCTGTTCAAAGGAACAAGTACACAGTTTTATCAGAGATTAGTAACACTCAGGTCAACGTGTTTTTTATCCCCTCTTCTGCCCGCCATCACCAGAAATCCCATGATCCTGAGGTAGCCAGAGCTGTCCCAAAATACATAATGAAAGAACAGCAGTGAGAAAGCAGTATCTGCACTGTTACAGCGCAGATACTAAATCTCGTGCTACTATCTTTAACAGATATTGACATTTTAATAACACCTTTTGCAGAGTACATGACATTATTATTGAATATTCTAACAGATGGTTAAATTCAAGTGTGTAAATTTAAATTCCTGCTACTGTTCCAATATTTCAAAAGAGACAACATATTTTTTTGCAATGTCTTCTCATTGAAATTTAACCAGGAAGAAAAATAAATATGCAGATAGACAATAGCTAACTGGCACCACTGAAACTCTGGGGAACTCCCCACTAAATCTGTATTCTGATCATGAAATGAACTAAAAGAAAGAAGGTGATAGCTGTATAAGACTGAGTTTTCAGTTTCAGCTGAAGGTTGTCCCTGGAGAACTGCAGCAGTGGTAAAGGAATTAAGCACAAATGTTAGCAAAAAAGGTTACCATATATGGAGAGATTTACATGCAGGACCAAATTTAAACCAAAACAAATAATGGTGCATTTTTTTTTTATGGTGTAACTGCATCACATTTATATGTCAAACCCAAGGACAGTGTGGTAGGTTGATGCTGGCTGGATGTCAGGGCTACACCAAAGCTGCTCTGTAACTCCCTTCATCAGCTGGACAGGAGAGAAAAAGGCCCATGGGTCAAAATAAAGATGAGGAGAGATCTCTCACCAATTACTGTCATGGGCAAACAGACTCGGCTTGTGGAAATAAGTTTAATTTATTACATTCAAATCAGAGTAAGATAATGAGAAATAAACTAAGTCATAAAATTACCCATCAACATTCCCTTCTTCCTGGGCTCAACTTCAGTCTCTATTTTTTAATATTTTAAAGTTCATTCTCCACCATCCAGCATCAGAGTTTCTATGAAGTCTGTAGTTCTGCTTTTCCAATTACTCTGGGCATGAAAATACTTGTGATAGAGAACTGCAAAATACATTTCCTACATTCAAAACTCAAATTTTCTGGAAGAATTAGATTTGTAAAACAGATGAGAAAACACTCACTCCTGAATTTTTATTCTTTACCTTTAACTAATTCATTTTTATATGTTTTCCACAGACTTTTCAGCCTAAATTAAGTCTTGGCTTCTACAGCTTAACAGGATGTCATTGGGTTTTCTTGAGAAGTGAGCTTATAAAAAGTTCTCACATGTACAAAGGATCAAGAAGGATATTCAGCAGCTGAATTTCCTTCAAAAAATAATAGAATGCACTTCATAGAAGTAGTATATGTTTTTAAAGAAGGTTGACAATTCCACTTTTGTTTAGATTTCTATGCTTCAGATTTAAGAAACACGATGAGGTTGGAAAATATAATTTTAAAATGCTACTGATTTTTAAAATCTATTTCTATATATTTCTCCTTTTAATAGAAAATAATTCAAATTGATACTCTTTTCATATTTTTTATTTTTATAATTAACTTTGGCACAAACCTGCTCTTCACATAACTATATTATTTGCGTAGGAAATGAGAGTATTACTTCCTATCTGACCACTTCAGCAGCGCTCTAATTTTTTTGGTTTTGTGCAACTAAAGGAAGGCAAAAACAGGAGCAATATCAACAGCATCCTGGTTGTCTTGATCCCAGCTGTAGTTGCCACCCAAGGTTGTTAGTGGTTTTTGGAAGTAGGTCAGGTAATTAGAGAAAGTGCTTAATATCACTTCCCTTGTACTTCTTTCCTTACACAACAGGTCTATGAATTATTTAGGAAACGTAAGAACTAGTTGCTGTAGACACTGTGCCTTATGCTGACAGAAGCAGTTAGCAAGCTGGACAGTCAGTTAGGCAACCCTGATTAATGCAGGATCTTGTTTACATATACGTAAATATCCTGTAGCTTCCAGAAGCTGAAAATACAGTAGTTAAACCATAACAACTTAGCCCACTGAATAAAACTTTATTAATATTATAAAATATTTCAGGTAAGAACTATGTCTTTATAGGAGATCATATACTAAATAAAACCCAGATATCAAGTCACACGAAAGACATTTGTAACCTTGCTGTCTATTTTAAATGCCTGCTTATATTTCCGCCTTAAGTATTCCTCCTTTCCTCCATTTTTCTCCCTTTTCTGCTCCTCAAATACAACATTCCTAACATTTCTCTGGCTGGATTCTGTGGCCAACAGTCTAACAGATTAACAACACAAACAGACATATCAAATGCATTGCTACCATTGCTTCATTTAGTCCCCCTACTCCCTGTTTCTCATCTTGCATCCGTTGCAACACAGAAGCCAAGCAGTCTGAAGAACAGACACTCTTTACTGCATTAGTCTTATCCACTACTTTCCCTTCATTTTCTATTTCAAATTTCATTCTCTGTCATTTAGAAATAACTTTGAAGCAAGAAGCTTTGATGCAGATAAAAGTGCAGACTTTGCACAAGTCTCAGGACTACTTGGTCTGCGGTTTTTCTTCATTTTTGCAGTTTTTTACAGAGCTTCAATCGATGTTTTTGCTGAAGCAAGAAGGTCTTGCGTTTACAGGTCTACTGAGAAGAAACAAGCACGTTACACATGATAATCAGGACAAACAGTAGTTTCAGAAGTCTCATTTCACACTACAGGGCTTCAATTAATTATCACCATTCAAGTATTAGTTGTGATTGTCTTCTGCTTTTTCCAGGGAGCTGAGCATAAACTTCTTTCCTATTATCATCACAGATTTGTTTCCTGAATGATGAAGTTAGTGCAGTCTTCTGGAAGGCTACAATTCTCCTTTACATTACCGTGTATCAATGAAGTGGTTGTCAAAGTGTGGAAGTTTCTGCATCTTTAAAGGAATTGGTAGATTGGACAGTGATGTTATATAGAATTTAAAGGAGGAAAGAGTGGAGAAGAAAAGATAAATCATGACAAACCAAGATAATACAGTACCCTCCATGAACAATGTGGTACACACAACTCATGTTAAGGGAAATGATATAAGATTTGTTTGGAGAATCTCAAGGGTATAAGGAGACTCTAAGTCAAGGAAGAGACTGAGACTGTGCCCTGAAGATACACTTGTCAAACTGTCATCCAGAAATAAAGATTTGAGTAGTTTCACAGCAGTTTTGTTTGTTGTTACACTCATATAGCGCATGAAGCACTTACACAGATGTTGATACTGAAGCAACCTTTTACAGTTGCTGGCAAACACTTGGTTCCCATCATGCTCACACAACTCTCTATGTTCAACCCTTCCCACAGCAAGAGAAAAGTCTTCATTCTATTATACTCAAAATGCACTTTGAAGTCTTCTTTTACTTTGCAGAATTATCTGAAACCACAGTTTCTGCAAGGTGATCTTCAGTTCATAGGATGTCAGCTCAGATGCCAATAAATTGATCTGCAGAAACTTCACCTGTTAGCTTTGCATAACTTACAGATGCAAAGCAAACAGGAAAGGACAAAATAATTCTTTTTAAAGGTAAGGGGTGGTGGAAGTTCATGCACACCTGCACTCTTTGTCACATCCCAGCAGTGCTGGGAATCTGGGCATTCCCCTGTTGCATCCCTCCACCTGCTCCCACTCTGCAGCTGTTTGCTGAGAGTCAGGTCACTGTGAGAGTGCAGGGTTTCAGCTGACCAGAGATTTCCACATTGCAATGCTGCCTCATCAAAGCTCTTTGGCTGTTTGTTCTGTCCTGGAGAAATAAGGTCCAGAGATGCTCCTTTAATAAAAAACTTCTCCATCTTGGAGCCATCCTGAGCTAGTCCAGCTAACAAATGAGCCTCTTCTAGCGTCCTAATTCTACCCACAGACACGAAACTCACACTAAGACGGACCACTCACTTTCCTCTTTCCCTAGGCCAAGTTCACCTTCACAAGCTGTCATCCTAATGATCGAGTCTCAGAGCTCATTAATTCATTAATTGTGTTTAATAGGTTGTAACCAGTGTACTTCCTGCACCATTTGAGACAACAAAAATGGAAAAACACCATGTCTTTTCCATTATTTTAAAGGATTATTTTTAAAATGTGAAAATGAGATGACCTTCCAAATTCCAAGCCCCCCCCCCCCGGCCTGTGTATGCATTTTCAGCAAAACAGTCACTCTATTCAGAACAGAGTGTCAGAGTTATTGGTTTTAACCCGTATTTTGTTGTTGTCACTGTTAGAAAACCAGATTTTTTTTCCTGGCAAGTTTTATTCCAGGCAGTGTTAGGCTGTCTGTTGAAAACACACAACAGTTACTGCCCACACAATACCTCTTTAGCAAGAAAATGAAAGCAATAGCTTATAATAACTTGCCTGATAATGAAAGCACAAGGTGTGTCTGGATTAAAATCAGGTTCCTTTTAAACACTTGCTGCATTATAGCTGAATCTGAAGTTGATAGCTCTGTTGAAAGGAAAGCTAGGCTTTAAGGATACACAAACATCAAAAGTTTAAAAGTAGTACACAGAAAGTTAAATTGTGAGAGAAATACGGCATTGTGATATTTTCTGTTGAAGTCCATAATCCTATATTCAAATGGAACTATAGCACCTGCAAATTTTGCTCAATGTTTGCAACCAACAGTTTCTAATTTAATTGCTAGTTTTAAAACAAATAGATCTAAAATATTTTCAGCAGTATACTATTTTCCATTCTTTTCTGCCCCTGTGATCAACAACGCTACAGATAATGCAGACATGGATGAGCAGACAGCTCTCTTCCTTTGCTGCAGAGACTCTGCAGCATCAGAATGGACTGAAATTGTGACTTGAAATCCACCACTTAAAGCCACATTAACTGTAGCATTTCAGACCGCTTTTAAAACTGGTACTGTATTTGTCTCAACTAGGTAAATTGTAAACCCTTTTAATGCAACAGTTACTGAATGCTCTCAGACATGCTCAAAGTCATGTGAAAACACTCTCTCCTACAAGGTTTCAGCCTGGGTCTTTTCCAGCAGCATGAAGACACAGCATTAAAAAGGCATAACCGAGCTTCTTTTGAACTTCAGGGAATGATACAGGTAGGTTCAGATCTCACATGAATTCCGATTTCCAGGTTTATCTACGCCAAATCAAGACAATGGTTTATGGGGCTCTAGTTTGTTTACAATTTTTTTTTCCGTGCTCTCTACATAATAACATAATTCTGGAAAATATTTATCTGTCCCTCCAGGATGACTGGAGCAAACACAACACACATGAAATACAGATATTACCAATGAAAACAAGTCACACATAGAAGCATACCTCCTAGGAGCACAAGGAATGTTATGCTGGAACAGACTGACACTCATTCCAGAGTATTCAGAAGAGAGCAGTTGTTTTACAAAACAAGATGCATACCTTATTGACATATTACCCTACTGTCTGGACTTCAGAAAAAGGAGGTTTTCCTCAGCTAATCGTTAGTGAGAACGTTTTGAAACTCAAGGATGGAAAGACTCATAGAATCATAGAACACCAGGTTGGAAGGAACCTCAAAGATCATCTGGGGGGTCCCACCCTCCCTAGGCAAAGCATGACCTAGATTAGGTGTCCCAGCACCCTGTGCAGCTGAACCTTACAAGTGCCCAGCGCTGTGGAATCCACCACTTCCCTGTGGAGGTTACTCCAGTGACCGGTTGTTCTCTGGGGAAAAACTTTCCTCTTGTGACCAGTCAGAATCTCCCCAGCAGTAACTTGCACCCATGACCCCTCAGCTTTTCCATGTGACTTCTTTGTAGACTCCCCTTAAATACTGGAAGGTGGTGATAAGATGTCCAAGCCTTCTTTTCTCCAGGCTGAGTAAACCCAGTTCTCTCAGCCTTTCTTCACACTGGCTTCTCAGTCCTTGGGTCATCTTTATGGCATTTCTCTGGACCTCCTCCAGACTGTCCACATCTTTTATGTATAGCAGGAACCAAAACTGAGCATTGCAGGTGTGGTCTAAGATGTGCTGAGTAGTCTGGAATAATGCATGTTTGTTTCTGCTGGTGATGCCCTGTTGATGCAACCCAGCAAACCATTGGCTTTGTTTGCCACAACAGCACACTGTTTACTCATACTGAGTTTTCTGCCCATGAGGACACCCAGGTCCCTTTCCACGGAGCTGTTTCCCAGCCAGGCAGATCCCAACCTGTGCTGAACTCTTGGATTGTGTTTACCCAGGTGCAAGACCTTAAACTTGTCTGCATTCAACTTCATAAGGTTCTCGTTAGCCCAATCTTCCAGCCTATCCAGGTCATCCTGCAGGGTGGCTCTCACTTCCAAAGGGTTCGCTTCCCACTCAGTTTGAGGGACCTGTCCTTTATCTCAGATATCAAATAGAGGGATATTGACTATTTTTCATTTCTGCCCTTTTCACACACTCAAAACTTCACAGTAAATGTAGCTTAATTTCACCTCTCCTTAAGATACTGCTATTTAAAATCTAAAGTTTAATCTGTTCACTTTCTGCCTTTGCTGGTTGGTCTCTATATCAGTACATTTTCTAATCCATTTCAAAATTCATTTATAGGAAGATGGTCTCTTCTGCAGCAGCCTGTGGAATTCAGTACCCTGCAGCAGTCATTTACCAGACACAGCTTTTCATTCAATGAATACTAAAAGTGGAAAGCCTGAGTCTAAAAGTGAGGCTCACTGGCCAGGTGTTAATGACAGAGCAGCTCCAGGGAGCTCAGCAAGTCTGATTATCACAACCTTAGTTTCGGTGTCTCATTACAAAGCTAGCCGTTAGTAGCCTTAGGCACTCTGTTCAAAATATGATTCAGAACAATGACAGTTTAACAGTGTTTCCATTTTAATTTCACAAAAATTTCCCAGGTTTAAATAAAAATTGGAAAGTACAAAAGGGTACTTCCAAAAAGTAGTATCTCTTCCTGCTTCTTTGCTAGTCTCCATGGAAAACAATTTTGTCTTTTATCTCTCAGTGTTAAAAAATCCCAAATCCTCTTCATGCATCTAAATTCTGACATAGGCTGAGATGATTCCTGATAAACTGAAGTCAGGAGACCAGGACAATCATTATTCTGCCCTTGATCTTTTTCTCTGGTGAAAAATATAAAGAGTAAAAAAAAAATAGTGGTAGAAAGGTAATTTTCCTCTTCTTGCTTTTGCTGCTACTGTAGTGACACCTGCTGTCCTATTCTGCATTTTTAAATTAAAATATGCTAAAAAAAACTGGTAAAAGTGTCAGTCCCAGAATCTAAGAACCATCACATAATAATGGTGGTTACTTGTAATAGTATTTCCACAAAGTTCACGATACAATGTCTCACACAGGCTGGCACATTTTCATGTGTGGTGGGTTTACCCTGACTGGACACCAAGCACCCATCAAAGCTGCTCTATCACTTCCCTCCTAAGCTGGACAGGAGAGAAAACACAACAAAAGGCACATGATCAAGATAAGGACAAGGTGAGATTACTCACCAATTACCGTCCTGGGCTAAACAGACTCAACTTGTAGAAATTATTTTAATTTATTAACAATCAAATCAGGCAGGTATAATGAGAAATAAACTAAATCTTAAAAACAACTTCCCGCCATCCTTCCCATCTTCCTGGGCTCAACTTCACTCTCCATTTCTCTACCTCCTCCCCACCAGTAGCACAAGGGGATGGGAATGGGGGCTGTGGTCCATCCATCTCAAGTTGTCTCTGATGCTCCTTCCTCCTCAGGGGAGGACTCCTCACACTCTTTCCCTGCTACAGAGTGGGATCCCTCACATGGGAGGCAGTCCTCCATGAACTTTGCCAGCATGGGTCCTTCCCATGGGCTGCAGCTCTTCACAACCTGCTCCAGTGTGGGTCGCTTCCATGGGGTGCATCCTTCATGAACAGACTGCTCCAGCATGGCTCCCTTCCATGGGTGCATCCTTCAGAAACCGACTTCTCCAGTGTTGGTTTCCCATGGGGTCACAAGTCCTGCAGCAAACCCTCTCTCCATGGGGTCACAGATCCTGCCAGGAGCCTGATCCAGTGCAGGCTTCCACCAGGTCACAGCAACTTTTGGGCATCCCCCTGCTCCAGTGTGGGGTCCTTCATGGGCTGCAGGTGGAATATGCTTCACCATGGGCCTCCAGGGCCAGCAGGGACACAGCCTGCCTCAGCATGGTCTGTACCATGGGCCAGCTGCAGATCCATCTTGGACACAGGGGAAGAGTCTAGCTTCTCACAGAAGCCACCCCTATAGCCACGGTGGTACCAAGACCTTGCTGTGCCAACCCAAGACAGCAGGTTTCCTATCCAGCCTGAGGAACTGGCAGGGAAGTTACAATAGCAGAGTGCTTTCCCTGCCTACCTGTCTGTCCCATCTATCACTGAAAGCTCCACCCATGTTTACTGCAAGGTGAATATTACCAAAAATGCTGTAGTTACCATATACAACTCCTATGGTTATGGCAGACACCTAAACTGAGATATGGTTAAAATGAAAATTACTGTTTCACACAGTAGCTTAGTTCCTCATCATGCTTGCTGTGACATAAGTCATAAGAAGAAAAGCCTCAAGACTTTGTACCTTTTGCCTCTTAAACTGTTTAATATTCCTTTAATGGCCACTCTTTGTGCAATGACCCTACAGCACTGAAAAACATGTATATAAATTTTCTCAGATTGGAGTGCAGAAAAGAGGGAAGTAATGGCCATATTAAAAAAACAGTCAATCAAACAAACAAACAAAAAAAAAACCAAACAAACAAACAAATAAAACAAAACACAAAAAGTGCTGAAATCTGCATGAAGCCCAGCCTTAGCTTAACGAGTCTATAAATGTAAATATATGTGTAAATAGGGATCCAAAACCCAAGGTCTCTACCAGTTTGATGAAACAAGTAATTTTTTGCTCCCACTCAAGCAACACAGTATAGCATGCTACTTGCAACACCTTCATGGCCTCATCATCACTTTTAAATATCCCCAAATCAGACACACTGTGTTGATAATTCAGGCTATAATGCTTGTTCAATTCATCTGTGCTTTCCATATACCAGTGGCAATATACTACCACCTTCTAAACTGAAGTACATGAATAACTGTTTTGATCCTTTTTACAGAGCAGATTTTAAAAAAAAAACAGCTCCCAAGGGTGAGATAAATCCTCACCTGCATCTCTCATTTAATAAGAGGTTTCACTCCCAGCCATAATGTGAGCAGGGAAAAGAGCAGACTATTCTCCAGTGTGGCAGCCAATAGTCTGTACATACACTGTGAGCAGACTGGTAATTTAACAAGAAGAGGCAATGTGCAGGCATACAAAATCATATTTATGCTGTCAACTGGCTGAAGTGAGCAAAACACCTCATCTGCTTGAGCAACAGGGTAACCAAGGGGAAGAAGAGCATCCCTGCTGGCAGGACTCTGCCCAGATTCCTGGGGAACTGAAGTTCAAGCCTCCCCCCCCAAAAAAAAAACAGAAAAAAAAAGTCACCAACTGATGTTGAACTTGAGACTTGCCAAGAGCAGAAGTAGGAGCCTGCCTGAGGCTGTCCTTTTAACGGATTGTGGCCTTGATGTCAGGCAGTCTTAGATGCATTTCATGATGAAACCATGCAGCACATTTCATGTGAAACACACCCCATAGTCACCTCCAACCCAGGCGCAGGTGTGAGCCTCCGTACAGTCGGGTCCTGTGCTGCCACCCAGGAAAAATGAAAACAGGCTTGAAACAATCATAGAATCAGAGCGGTTTGGGTGACCTTAAGGGGTGACCTTAAAGATCATCCAGTTGCAATCCCCTCCCATGTGCAGGGGCACTTTCCATTAGACCAGGTTGATCAAAGCCCTGTCCAGCCTGGCCCTGAACACTGACAGGGATGTGGCAGAACACAGCTTCTTTGGGCAACCTGCCCCAGTGTCTCACCACCCTCCAAGTACAGAATGTCTAGCCTAAATCTGCTCTCCTTCAATTTAAAGCCCTTTGTCCTGTCACTACATGCCTTTGTAAAAGGTCCCTCTCCAGGTTTCTTGTAGGCCCCTTTTAGGCACTGGGAGCTGCTCTAAGGTCTCTCCTGAGCCTTCTTTTCTCCAGGCTGAACAAGCCCAGCTGTCTCAGCCTGTGTTCATATGAGAGGTGCTCCAGCCCTCTGATCATCTTTGTGACAGACACCTCATCAGTACAGCCACTTAAGAAACCGCTCCCTGGGGTTCCCCACAGCAGCTCCTGGTGCCCACACATTCCATCCAGCATCCTCCTTCCAGCCCAGCTCCAGCACCAAAACTAGCATAACCCAACTGCAGCAGGACTGGTGTCCCATGCACACCTGCAGGTTCAGGCAGAATACCTGTGTAGCCTCAGGAGTTGGAAAGGTCTCCCAGGAGCCTGGAGAGGGAATTCAGCTGGGGCCTTGCCCCTGGCTTATGCTTGGGACAAAGCCATTAGCACCCTCAGGGTCTTGACTAGGTGTCAAGGAGGCCTTGACTCTAAACATAACATCGTATTTATTCACTTGTACATCGTCACCACTAAATCTCCTGAATGGGTCTATAGTGTACTTGCACACAGAGAAAAGATTTTATATGTGCAATTAGCTGTCCCTGCCCACTCAGCAAAGAACATGCTGCAGATACAAGTATGGACATACAAAGTTGAGGTAACTGTCATCTTATTCTGCAGCGTGAGATCTTGAGCAAGTGAATGACAGTAAGTTGAATAATGGGAGATTATCCAGGATTTGATAGAATGTGATAAAGCTTTTCAAGTAAGTATTTGATTCATACAAAGCCCTTCATGAAGCAAGTTCACCATTCTCAGTGTAGTACTGAGAAGAATTAACTGCAACAGCTAATAAGCCAAATAACGTTGTGGGTTAACAAAGAATCCAACACTGAAAAGAATAATTCTTAAAATCTGGCAATTTGAGATGTTACTGAAGTCTCACAAACCAAAAGGCATGAGAAAGTTTGTGTGGTACTTTTCCTGAAAATTAATTAATTCAATTAATTGCAATTCCAGTATCTCTTTTGAATACGGAATAGATACTGGTAAGGGCTACCTGAACTGAAGTTTTGGTGCAAGAAAATAAGAAATTAATCACTGGAAAGAAAAATTTCAACAGAATTCTATAAAATAGATAATAATAGTAATAAGAAAACCCCAACAACAACAAAAAAAACACACCAAAAATGTCCCTAAAAGCATTGTAACAATTATCTTGAAATTATTAATACTGCCTGAATATACAATCTGATGTTCAGGCATCAATTTTATACTTTTTAATTCACTTTGAAAGTTGTTTTTTTAATAAATACCCAACTATACAAATATGTCATCATTAATAAATGAATAATTGAGATTTTTTAATGATTCATATAAGGCACTTGTATTTCACTAAGATATATTTAAAATAAGAATAGATGTAAAAAAAACGCAGAAAGGCAAAGTCCATGGACATGCATAGGGCACCTAGATCTTAACAGCACAATAAGAATATACTGAAATGCCCTACTGCAAGATAGATGTGTAACCAACACCATTTAAAAGGTACCTTTTGGAGTTTCTTTACAGCACATGCAGTAATAGCCAAATCTTGTCAGGAGGTGTAGGTGCTCTTTGAATGTGATCACAGCTAACTTAAAGATTCGCCTTTAGAAGCACATGCTTTTTTTTAATAATGCAGAGTATTTAATTCTCCAGAGGAGGATGTCCTTTGCCTGCAGAATGCTGTCCATGTGCAAAGAGATATACTCTCTTAAGGAAATTCAAAGTCTGATGGTTGAACGTCTTTATTTATGAAAGTATTTCCAATGATACAAACATGACTTTCTGTTCTCAGATCTCAACCAATCTTCCCAAGCCAGCACCCAAACAATACAAACATAAAACCAGAATTTTAACCACCAGTGAAATACTAGAAGCTATCAGAAGTGGTCCAGAGAGGACTTTTGTAAGCACAGTGAATGCAATTACTTTTTAGTAAGAGCTTTACTTGTCATCTGTTTCCATTCTTTTCAGTGTGATACATTTAGACTTTCTCGTTAAAAAAATGTTACATGCAACCATTGTTCACATCCCCCAAACAGAACACCCACCTGTCATTTAAAACTGGAGGAACAGGGGTACTTCGCCTTCTATACCCTACTGAATCAATGCTAGTCCCGTGCCTATACAGTCTCATTTCAATTTTTATCCAAAGCTGGAAATGAATTTGGGTGCAAAGGTATAAAGAGACGAAAGACAAAATTTCTGCTCTGAATGGTGGCAGAACTTGATGTCTACAGAAAATCAGAAGTCCTGAGAGGCTGGCAGCCAGGGCAGACCTCAGCTTATTTGCCATGCAAGAGCTTGCTTGATATGAAAATGATATTAAGAGCTGTGCCAGATGTGGATGTTACAATACTAAGCAACCTACTCATTCTCTTCCTTTCTTGGTGTCAGGTCCAGAAGAGCCACTAGAAATAGAAACAACTTACTATAAAAGTACCATTTTTTCTGCGTATTCTTCATGAAGAAGCCAAGTAACTAGAGTAGCATTTTTGCAGTAAACTAGTAGGAACAAAATATATATTTCTTCAGGAACCCATTAGGTTTGGATGCTTTTCCTGAATCATCCTAAAAAGCCCTAAAAAATTAGCACATTAAAATCCTGACTCTTTGGGAATATCACTAGGCAGCATGAATTATATCTAAAGGCATCAAAAAGGTTTTATCAAGCAACAAGAAAACACAATAACACAGGTGAATATGTGAGGGGTAGCAGAGTGTACAACCAGGGCTTCAGTGCTGACCCCTCACAAAACAGTAGAAAACTTAAACCAGCCCAAGACTTCTGCATTATGCTCTTCACCTTCTCTATTTTACTGTGTGACATGCAGGCAGTGCATCTCAGCAAGAGTGCTATTATCTCACAGGAATAATGTGTAGAATATGAGAAGCTCTGTGATGAGGGTTAGCTACTGAGAAAAGAGGAATGCAAACATTGTGGAACACTTCACAGCAGCACAGGATGTGCTCAGAAGTCATCTGGAACCTCAGAGTCCGGCAGGAGCCACTTAGTGCCTGAACCATAGCACCATGTTACCTGTAACATCAGCTCTGTCAAGAACCTTGCTTGAGCCATGGAAAGGTACAGCTCCCCACATCCTCTTTCCTTTGATAAATTTAACAGTTAACAAAACAACATCATTGATACATTGAAATGACCTAACTACAGTAAGAACAGAGGCAAAGAACAAAATCACACACAGATTTTATGCTGCCAAAGGTGTAGCCATAGATTAGAACAACTCATCAAAACTGATGTTCAGAAACAAGGTACTGCTGTTCCCAGGGCAGTACTGTTAAAGGAACTGCAAGGAAACACCATACCAAGCCTACCATCTGCTCTGTATTTCTCGAAGAAATGGAGGCTGATGTTTATAGTTCTTAGCAAAGCTCCAAGAGGATGGAAAAGAAACAACTGAACAGATTCAGAATATACAAGATGACAAAAGAGCTCCTTGATCCACTGAAGTAAGGGAAGGGGGGGGGGGGAATCTTTTATATTATAGCAGTAAAGATCCTATTTTGAGAGGTTACTTCTAAATTAATCTCTGATAATTAATTGAATTAAACATCTATCTTCAGACTTTTGGAATCCTCTTCTATGAGGTCACCCACAGCTTGTTGAAGCTACTTAATATCTAGAAAGTGGAATCAACCTGCCATGTCTCAGCCTTTTTAGTCACCAGCTGCAGCTGTGGATGGAAGAGCCATGTGCAGTACTGCTTGCCAATTTCTCTCTATTCTTCACTTGAGAAGGTAATGTTATCAGGGTTTTTTTCAAAGAGTTTTGGTTTTTAACAAAGCATGAAAGTGCAGGTGAACATCAAAATACTGAATTGCGCATTTTAATTGATTTCACCTCCATAGACTTTCCAATTAGTATCTCCTGCAGAATGTCTATTTCAGCCAATTTCCTAGGGTTTTGTCAGAAAATATTGTGAGCAGAGAAGTTTTTAAACAAGTTATAATGAATTGATTAGGACTTCAAGCTCTTTCATACACAAGCTGAAACTTGTACATGGCTCTCAAGCTCTTCCTTTCCTGATTTCATAAAGTCCTCTTTGTGTCTCTCTAGTCTTCATCATAATTACTGTTTTCCCTTCCAGACATTTTTATACAGAAGCTATGTATTACTTCTGATTCCTTCCACACAGCCAGAGTATCTGGCAGAGTGCAGATCAAGATCAACCCTTTTTTTCATCTAACTCTCATGAACTTTTCAGTCAATTGAAACAAGGACATTCTGTACGCTTTAATAAGGCTTGTCTGGAAGTATGGATAAAGATGTCATATAGCTAACCTACAGTGGAGGCAGAATAGAGAGGTATGAAAACAAGGTGGCTGGAAAATACTCTGCGAGCAAACACTGTGTTTCCTGACTTCATGTTCTCAAAACAGTGCTGTAGTGCCTGGTATTATCTAGAAATGTAGCTACTGCTGGGAAGATGCCTTTTTTTTTTTTTTCAGGGAAGCTGAATCATACACTGTTTGGTCAGCAATATTTCAGAAGGTAGCCTAAGAAAAAAATCACTGCTGAGGTATTGTCAGCTGAGAAATAGTGATCCTCCTAGAGCGCTGATGCAGTTATTACAGCTTCTGGAAACAGAGAAAGAGAATGAATGTTTTCTGGAAGCCATCTGAGGCAGACTCAAGCTCTGCTGCTTTTCTATTACTAGGAAAGATTTTCTGTAAACAACAATGCATTCAGATTGATAAGAAAGTTCTTATCAACAAAATGACTAATGATAAACCATTTACATTTTGAGTTTGGTAGATGGGATTCATAATTGCTGGTGAAATCCTCCCTCCCATGCACTGCCTCATTTTTATCCAACTGTAGAAAAAAGTTTGCTAAGCTCTCCTAAAATGGCCTTCAGTTATACCCTAAGCACCAGGCAAACATAGCGTAAGATGCATTATTAAAAATGGTACCTTTTTTTCTCCTTTGTGAACAAACATCCTTTCCTTTCCTACATGTATTTTTTCAGGCATATAAAGATCTTGGTTATGGCCTCATCTTTTCTGCATACATAACATCATCTTTTTCCCAAGGGATTTATACCTCAGATCATTTGCAACAGAAATTTCCTGCACAACATGCACCAAGATGCTATATTGTTATCAGTTACATGCCAAGATATTTTATTTCTTTCTAGCTACCCCTTTTTCCTCATCACTTGTCATTCTCAAGCTAAATAGTGTGGTCTGTGACTTGGGAAAACATTTGATTCAAACTGCAACAGGTAACCTGAAGTAAACAGCAGTAACAGGGTTCAACCCTTAAAGATACTGATACAGCCGTCAACCCTTAAAGATACTGATACAGCAGAGTAAGACTGCTTATCGGAGGCCTGAATTTCTTAAGACATGTTAGGAATAAGGAATAGCAGACAGCTTGTCATGACATGTTAGAAGGTCAGATTGAAATATGTCATGCAAGTACTTCTATTAGGATACATAGAAGAAATTACTTTTTTTTTATGAAGAACAGTCACCATCTGACAGGAAAAGCTATATCCAATTCCTGGTTGTTTCTGACTGTAAGGTTCTCACAGGAAAACAGTAACAATTCAGTAAATGCAATAAAGAAAAAAAAGTTCAGTGATGCTTCTTGTGCCATACAAGTTCCTGCTTTAATGAATACTACCAAATTCTACATCTCCGCTAAAGTGCTGTCTCTCTTTACCTCTGTTAGTCAAGATTGTACATAGATTTCACATTCTAGCTTCTTGCAGATATTGTTATACTTCTGTATAATAACACTATTACGAGGCAACAAGAATATCCCTTTTAATCTGTAGGACATGAAGCATATCATGATACAACTGATAAAGAATGTACCAGGAGCAGGATACAAGACTGAAGCTGGACAGGAAGGTTTTAACTTCTTTCACTCACCACCTTCCCAAATTTGTAGCTCTGCAGAATAGAGACTAGGGTTACAGTGTAACAATATTCAAGGAACTAATGGGACCCCATGTTCAGGAGTTCCTACTCATTTGGCTGTCTTTCTTGAGACAAAGCAGCTATAGGTGTTCAGATGCATATATATATATAGTCCTCTGTGTTTCCAGTTTGGAGAGTTTCGGAAAGATAACATCCCAGATATCATGTAAGGCACACAGTAAGCCTAAATAAATCCAGAGGACACACTCTGTGAAGTGTTGAGGACTACCAAAACCGGATTATTCAGAGATGCTCAGAATCTCAGAGAATTGCAACCCCTCTTTCCCCACCTCTCTTCTCTTGGATCAGAGTGGTGACCCCACTTGTCATACACTTTAGATCCTCAAATGGAAAACAAACAAACAAACAAAACAATCAACAAACATTCTTTTTAGATCAAATATTCAAAGAAAATCGTGCTGAAGTACTGGTTAACCACAAAATTCTCCATAGAAGAGATTTATTTTAATCCCAGAGTCTAAACCTAGCAATAAATCCACAACCATGGCTCCCATTACCAGCTCTTTGCCACTAGATGGCAGAAAAGGTCAAATATTAACCCGCGTTTTGTTCTTTTGCTATAATGTGGGCAGAAAATACTGCTAATAAAATGTAATTTTTTTTTAATGCATTTTCCCCTGTGCATACTCATTGAGCGCTGATTTCTTTCATACTGTTTGCTTTCAGTTCAGACGGATGAATAAAGAGTATTCAGTTACAGTGACTTACTTAGGGAGAACAGCAAGGGGGACATTACTGTGAGGATCTGTTACAGACCACCTGACCAAGAGGAATCTGTGGATGAAGCACTCTACAGACAGTCAGGAACAGCCTCAGCTCGCAGGCCCTTGTTCTCATGGGTGACTTCAACCACCCTGACATTTGTTGGAGGAATGGTACGGGCCGACACAAGCAATCCAGGAGGTTCCTCGATTGTATGGAAGACAACTTCCTCCTGCAAGTAATAGAGGAGCCGACAAGGAGAGGTGCCATGCTTGACCTTGTGCATACCAACAGGGAAGGGCTCGTTGGAAATGTGACGCTCCAGGGCAGCCTTGGATGCATCAATCACGAGATGGTCGAATTTGAGATCCTCAGGATAGTAAGAAGAGCATGAAGCAAGCTCACTGCCCTGGACTTCAAGAGAGCAGACTTTGGCCTCTTCAGGAACCTGCTTAGGAAGGTTCCATGGGATACAGCCCTAGAGGGCAGGGGGGGCCAAGACTGTTGGTTGATATTCAAGTATCTCCTACTATAAGCTCAGGAGTGTTTCATCTCAACTAGAAGGAAGTGCAGCAGCAGGGCCAGGAGACCTCCTTGGATGGATAAGGAGCTGATGAGGAAACTTTGGGAAAAAAAGAGGCTTATAAAAGGTGCAAGCAAGAACAGGTGGCCTGGGAAGAATACAGGGATGTTGTTTGGGAAGTTAGGGACCAGGTTAGGAAAGCTAAGGCCCAGTTAGAATTAAACGTGCCTAGGGATGTGAAAGATAAAAGAAAGGGATTCTATAGGTACATTAGAAATAAAAGACAGACTAGGGACAATGTGGGCCCTCTTCAGAAGCTCTCAGGAGATCTGGCTACACGGGATTTGGAGAAGGCTGAGGTTCTGAATGACTTCTTTGCCTCGGTCTTCACTGGCAAATGCTCTGACCACACCACCCAAGTCTTGGAAGGCAGGTGCAGGGACTGTGAGAATGAAGACCTTGCGCCCACTGTAGGAGAGGATCTGGTTCGAGATCATCTTGAGAACGTGAACGTGCACAAGTCCATGGGTCCTGATGAAATCCATCTGCAGGTCCTGAAGGACTGGTGAATGAAGTTGCAAAGCCACTGGCCATCATATTTGATAAATCATGGCAGTCAGGTGAAGTTCCCGACGACTGGAAAAAGGGAAATATAACCCCCTTTTTCAAGAAGGGGAAAATGAATGACCCGTGGAATTACAGACCAGTCAGTCTCACCTCTGTGCCTGGCAAAATCTTGGAGCAGATTCTCTTGGAAGGCATGCTAAGGCACATCAAAAACAAGAAGGTGCTTGGTGACAGCCAGCATGGCTTCACTAATGGGAAATCCTGCCTGACCAATTTGGTGGCCTTCTGTGATGGGGCTACAGAACTGATGGACAGGAGTAGAGCGGTTGATGTCATCTACCTGGACTTGTGCAAAGTGTTCAACACTGTCCCATATGGCATCCTTTTCTCTAGATTGGGGAGACATCAATTTGATGGATGGACCATTCAGTGGATAAGGAACTGTCTGGATGGCTGAATGCAAAGAGTTGTTGTCAATGGCTCAATGTCCGGCTGGAGACCAGTAATGAGTGGTGTCCTTCAGAGATCGGTGTTGGGACCGGTCTTGTTTAACTTCTTTGTTGGTGACATGGACAGTGGGATTGAGTGCGCCCTCAGCATGTTTGCTGATGACACCAAGCTCTGTGGTTCAGTTGATACACTCGAGGGAAGGAATGCCATCCAGAGGGACCTTGACATGCTTGTGAGGTGGGCTGATGCCAACCTCATGAAGTTTAACCATGACAAGTTCAAGGTCCTACACCTGGGTGGGAGCAATCCCAGGCACAGCTACATGTTAGGCAGAGAAGAGATTCAGAGCAGCCCTGCGGAGAGGGACTTGTGGGTGTTGGTCGAAGACAAACTTAACATGAGCCGGCTTCAGTGTGTGCTTGCAGCCCAGAAAGCCAACCGTATCCTGGGCTGCATCAAAAGGAGCGTGACCAGCAGGTCCAAGGAGGTGATCCTGCCCCTCTACTCTGCTCTTGTGAGACCTCACTTCGAGCACCATGTACAGTTCTGGTGTCCTCAACATAAAAAGGACATGGAACTGTTGGAACAAGTCCAGAGAAGGGCCACGAGGATGATCAGGGGACTGGAGCACCTCCTGTATGAAGACAGGCTGAGGAAGTTGGGGCTATTCAGCCTGGAGAAGAGAAGGCTGCGTGGAGACCTCATTGCAGCCTTCCAGTATCTGAAGGGGGCCCGCAGGGAGGGACTCTTCATTAGGGACTGTTGTGATAGGACAAGGGGTAACGGGTTAAAACTTAAACAGGGGAAGTTTAGATTGGATATAAGGAAGAAGCACTTTCCTGTTAGGGCGGTGAGTCACTGGAATGGGTTGCCCAGGGAGGCTGTGAATGCTCCATCCTTGGCGGTGTTCAAGGCCAGGCTGGACAAAGCCTTGGGTGAGATGGTTTAGTGTGAGGTGTCCCTGCCCATGGCAGTGGGGTTGGAACTGGATGACCTTAAGGTCCTTTCCAACCCTAACGATTCTATGATTCTCACATCTGTAAAATTGTTATTGTTGCTCTGTCTAAAAGCTGACTATTTTTTATGTATAAAACCCCCTCATAATTCTCACCTATTTCTACTGAATGTATTCATCTCTATTACTTATGCAGTCTAGGGGATTATTTCATTTAAAATCAGTTCCTTCCCTGGGAAAGAAACAACTTGTCAGCTTTTCAGGAGCATATGCTGAATGGGTGAGAGATTTCTACACGAGCTTAGCGATACTGCTTGGAGTAGTCCTATAAACATGTATGCTTATTAACTGTATTTTTAATCATAAGTGAATGAAATATTTAAACCTGAGTATCTCACAGTTAATTTTTCATATACGTTCTTTCTGCCCTTATTAACACCAGAAATCCAGGACTGAACAAAAAATGGCAAATATATAGTACTAGTGAACCTTTACAATTTCCAGCTTGCTAATGACAGGGCACGCAAGCTAGCTTTTCCTCAGTCATAATCCCTTTGATGTTTTTGCCCACCCCAAATCATCTTATATTTACTTAGACAACTAAAAAGGGATGACATATTCTTTGCCCAAGAAAGTTATGAATGCTGCATCCCTGGCAGTGTCCAAGGCCAGGTTGAATGGAGTCTTGGGTGACATGGTTTAGTGTGAGGTGTCTCTGCCCATGGCAGGGGGTTGGAACTAGGTGATCTTAAGGTCCTTTCCAACCCTAACTATTCTATGATTCTATGGTTCTATGATCTAAATTTCTGAAACAGTGCCTGTCAGTGGCAGAGACCAAGGAAGCTGAAAGAAACCAACAGCAGTGAGATGCAGTGGGCTGTTACACAGAATAGCTAGGAAATTTCGGTCACCACCAATTTATTTTACATCTGGATAAAAGTGTTTTTTTCACTGTTAAATCACTTAGGAAAAGACTGACATATTATGATTGTACAGCAGTACTGTGACAGCGTTTAGAGGCCCAATAAAGTTCCAGCGTCTGTCCAGCCTTATAGAAATGCTTTCATATCTTCCAAGATTTAAATATAAAATGGGACACAGAAAGTAGGATGTCATTTAATTCACCAAAGGTAATACCTGTACCCTACTAACATAAATAACCAAAAAGCTTATCTCACAACCTTACGTGCCTCTTCTCACTTTAGTCACTGGATTTAATCCCTTCTTGCAGTGTGGGTAGTAGACTACTAAACTTATCAGATGCGAACTGATAGTGCCTGTCATAGCTAAGCTCTATGTTAGCAACTCTTTTTCCTCTTGATAGCAATAAAAGCCACTGCCAGCGATGTTCCTAGCTCAAACTTCCACAGCTTTCCACAAGCTGAGCCCTTCAGCATAGGATGCAAAAGCCTTCAGCAAGAGCCAAGGCAGACCACCTTCATACCTTAGATATAGTATTAAACAAACCTAAAGTCTAGGAATACAATGTAAATGTAAACAGAAAAGCCATGGGGCACACTCCTGTATGAGCAAATCCTTGAAAGTCTTCTCCCTAGGGTAGAAGTAAATGTTAAGGGGTAAAAGATGGAGGGAAGGGGATGAAGCAGTCATGAAACAGCAATGGCAGGGGACCTGAAACCAAAAAGCTGCGGCCACAGGGGCCTCTGAGACCCTTTGTTTTCACTTCGTCAAACATTTTGAACAGAAAATTCTAAACATTAGTAAATGTTCATGTTAGGAGACATAGCGCTCATTTCCGTCCCTACCATTGAGGAATGTATGTCCATTCTAAAATACCACCCTTTTATTGAACCAAATGTTTCAAGAGACAGGCACACCCAGGATTCTGTGGGGTGCTTCATGAGGGCAAGTAGATAGAAAGGTCCCTGACTTATTCAGCTGCACTGCTATTCCCCAGCACAGCTACCGGATCCCCACCTACCCCATAGGGTGTAGGCAGAGAAGGGCTGTGCTCCCTGCCTTGCTGCCGGAGAAAGGAGCCAGAAGGTGGAGACACTCTACCGCAGTCGAACCTCAAGCCGCTTACGGAGCAGGGCAACTGCAGAGTGGCTGGGGACAACATAGAAATATGCTTGGGAGGTGGGTAGAGAAGGAAGACACACATACAGAGATAATGCTCAGAAATTCAAGAACAAGTAAAAACCAATAAAGTACACTTGATCAGCTATCAGTATAGAATAGAACTGAGGAAATTATTCAGAATGCTCAATTTGTCCTGCAGCTTTCCTTTCTGTGAAAAATGTTCAGAACATCATTTACGGTACATCTTTCATGACTAAATGACTCACAGTGCTTAAAGAATTCTCATGAAGTCCTGATTTTTTTCTTCGTATCAATTGATTAAACAATTTCTATATATTAGTCTGAAGGTTGAATTACAAATGTCACAACTAACCAGCACATTGAAATTTCCTTGCTTTCAAGTTTTCTTTGAAGCTCTGAAATGGTGACTGAAATTAAATTTTGCAAAAAAAAAATTTCTTCTCAAAAAGCATCTTTGCTTCAACATATACGTTGCAAAGGAACTTAAAGACAAGTGAACATATGTGATGAAGAGCCCATCTCAATCATTTTTCTTTCAGCTTGAACATAAAGCATGCCTGAGTCACCAGTCAATAAGGTGGATGGATATATATGTGCACACTAATCTTAAAGGGCAATTTTAAAGAGCAACTCTTTCTCTCTGCAGATTTTGAACAGGTTCGAGGTAAAAATATGTTTCTGTAGCAATAGATTTTGCTTCTACCAGACTTAGTTCTCTCAATTTGGCTCACAAACCATGATCTTGGTAAATGTGATATACTGCAGAAGTAGTTGCAGCCACAAGTTGGAGTGAGAGGGTTGCCAACTGATTTTATAATAATTTTTTACTGATTGCCACCTTAAAATGTGTAGATATATATAATCTGTCAAACTGTCAATAACCAATAATACAAATCATAACATAAACTATTGTACACTGCCCTCTGGAATATTTTCAGCTAGATGTTCATATACATTTGTTTACCTTTCCCTACTTTAGTTCCCTACTATTTCTCTGCATTGTGGTCATGCTATTCAGTTACATATTGCACCTGAAAGACTTAAAAAAACAGAAGGTGGAGGAGAAGAAAGCATCTCAGATGGAAGACCCAAGCTCATTAAAACCATTTTTCTAAGATGTCTGCATGATGCTGATCAGTCTGGCGTTAACTGGGCAAAAAGTATTCTTCTCCTGAAGGCATTTCAATATTCACTCAAAAATAAGAAGCAGTGAGAAGTGTGGTATAAACAGATAATTTTCTGGGAACTTAATCATTTTCTCCCAGCAATACCTGGAATAGCTAGAAAATTATGCTACCAAAATTTACAGTTCATCAGGAGAAATCTATGCATGAGCTAAGTGCTCATTGCTCCTTATCAGAAGAGCTGACATCCCATGTTTGCAGAATAATAAAGCTATGCAAAAGTCAAAAGATTAACTTTCTTTACACACTAGGCAAACTTTTCCTGCCAATTATACTAATGTGAATGAAAGTAAAATCACCACCCCATTAGAAGTTATGCCACATTTGTCATGGTGAAGCTTCTGTGACAGCTCTTCTTTACTGACTCCTTAGCATTGTTGATTCGACAATGAAAAAATTTCTATAAATTCAGTCAATTCTGTTTGGGTTTGTAACTGCGACATATACAAAGTCTGTGTGTTTTGTAAAATGAAAGTCCAAAACAGAGGAAATAGGAAAGAATTTTCTTTAAGAAAGCAAAGTGCAGCTGGCAGACACAGAGGAGAGGCCCTGAATTATTCCTGTTCATTTTGAGGATGGTTTCCTTGGCTACCTAAAAGAATGCCACGACTTTTCTTGGTGTATGCAAGCAGCAAGGTGCCATCCCTCTTAGGAACCAAGCTCTTCTACTAACTGAAAAAAAATAGTATCCTTCTGACACTGAACAATGGAAATACTGCTGCTTGTCTGAGATGTCAAACTTTCCTAGATGCTAAATCAGACCATAAAGTGAGGCAACCCTTTTGCAGCCACCAAAGGCATCTAAGATGATTGGTGTTCATGTGAACTCCTCAAAATGTCTAACATTATTTGAAAGCAAATACTTCCACCAAATATGTGACCCACTTTTTTCAGGTGCTCTAGATTGCCCTGCCCACCCCTCCACCTCCCCTCTACAGTTCCCAGCAGTTACTTAATAGTGATAAAAATGAAGCTTCACTGTCCAACTCATGGGCTGCTGTCTTTTTGCAGATCATTCTCCATCATTCCTACTCAATCCAGCGTGCAGGAAGCAAAAATGCACACTCAGCCAATGGGAGAGAAGGAGGACTGTAGTACAGGGCTACAGCCACACACATATACTTTCTACTGGTGTCAATATGATGGTAAGCTCCACTTGTACTGGCTGCAGCACAGCTTCCTGAGCTTTTATCTTTCCACAGGAGTAATGAATCAGAGGTGGGATGATGCTCCATTGCGGATCTGAACACACAAATTGCTTTTGCCCCATGGATTAATGCAGCAGAAAGGTGAAAATGGCATTGCCAGTCACTCAGGTGCAACACTTCCCTAGATGAAGGTCCTATCTCCGAAGCTTTACAAGCCCACCCTTCCTTTGCTATCACGTGCTTTTAAGGCCCCAGTTGTTTGACCATTTCTGAGCAATATTCATTACCCCAGTCCTGTTCATCTCTCTAAATCAGACATATATATGCCTGTTTAGCTGCACAAAAGTAAAGCTATTTACGCAAAATGAGGACATGGGGATAGTTTTATCAATTTTGCTTTGAAACGTACTACAAATACTCTACCTACATCCACACAGAAGAAAAGCAATGCAACTTGCAGCTCACACTCAGAGTTTTGCCCTGATTTAGCTCTCTCCCTTTAGAAATAAACTTAGCTGGGTCTATTCAGATACCAGGTTTGACTTGCCATTACACTGGTATATAAAATAGTTATGTATCAGGAAAACATATGTCCAGGATTAAGCCCTTTACAATTTGCACAGAAAACAATTGTGGCCTTTGTGACATGATACACAAATGTTCTAGATACTAGCACTTAGGTGGCAAAACCAATCTCTGTTTAAAGGCATTTCAAGCATAAGCAAGCTGACTCTCTTGCAGCCTGAAGCACACACTAATTTTGCCTGTTTATATTCACTGGTTCTGTAGTTTGAACTATGAAAGGGAGAAAGAGACAGTACAATAAAACAGAACTAAAACTAGAGGGAAAATCTGCTCCACCCCAGCACATGGACATTTCACTTTTTCAAAATGTACCTGGTGGCTCAGCACCACAAACAAGTGGTTCATGAGCCAGGCCCAAGCTGACACAGACAGTGGAACCTGCTTTCCTCAGATGCCTCCTTTCTGCATTCCCCCGAGACAGCCCAATGTGCAAACCTCTCTGGGTATTATTGTTGTGAGTCAGTCAAGCAGTCACTGTGTGTCATTCAGTGCACCAGCTGTCGCTGCACAATAGCATTCATTCCACTGAACAATAAATTAAATCTCCCCCGAGTGCTAGCTGTAGTCTGCTCTGAGGCTTGCTATCACTTAACATGTGCTAGTCCACACTCTGCACACCACATGCAGGAATTCAGGGCTGGTGATGCAGACATAGGTATTCTCACTTGAAATCCCCCATGAAATGCAGGTCTCTCTTTTTTTTCCCTTTAAATAGCAAATCTGTAAGACTCTCTGGTAAAGGATGAGCTCACAGGCAGGTGGAAGGAGAGATGCAGAGCAAAGGTAACCGTTGATAGGTCTTGCTGAAGTTGCTCTGCAGGAGGTGCTGACTAGCAGCTCTGCACTGTCTGTGCTTCCTGGACCCCGGTTAAGAAAATAGCCACATTTTGTGTCAAAACCAATAGACGCATATTTTCTCTTGTCCTTTGTACTGAAGGGAAAACTGCTTTCTTGCATCAAGGGCTGTTACATTTCTCACTTTAAAAACCCTCTGCATTTGAGAATTTTGAATGTCTGAGAAGAAGCATGAAAGTACACATGTAGAGTGGCTGAATGTCACTCCTAGCTTAGTCCGGATGCTCACTGTCCTCTTCTTAACTCTTTCCTTCACGCCAGACAGTTCTTTACTGCTTCTTAGCTTGTATGATCCATGCACAGCTCCACTCAATTTCCTTAATCCAAACCAAACTCTCAGCTCTTCAGCCTTAGGTTCTACTTTGGCCTCCTGAACTATGACCAGCTGCCCCAGAATTGCCATCTTCATCCCTTACTGCATCTCAGTCTCTTTCTATTCATATTTAGTGTGGCTTGAAGATGATTAGGAATTTGTTATGAGGCATCATTCAAAATTTGGAAACAGAAGACAACCGCTAGGTACTAATTGTCTTTTTGAGGTAACAAAAAAAGGTTGAGAACTTTAAATCTGGGAGGAGGAGAAGGGGGGAAGCTGCTCTTTTCAACATTTTTTGGTCTCAGAGTAAAAAGAATTGAAACAGCCAACATTCCTGTGGGATGGAAGTACCACTTCTGATCAGCTCTGCAAGCCAGCAACTAGCAGGGGACTCTACACAGACTGCACAGGCCTTGGAAGAAGAACAGGACTGCATTCAGTTTCCTGCAAACTGTTTTGCTTTTGGAGGCGTTGCTTAACTTTCTGTGCCTATTAGTCTTGAATACAGGCTCCTCAAGAGTAAAAACACTGTTCGCCTTTGTTCAGCACTTTACACTGTTTATTGGCTACGGTCCCAAACAATAATTAGAATGTTGAAATCATTATGGTCATTGCTAAGTACTTGCAAAATTACCACAGGCCACTATGCAAGTGATACTGGCTGAAACACGAGCTTTCCATGCATGCTGGTATATCTGATTCAAGACAAAACATGTTCAACTAAGGCATGGTGTGGTCTTGCAAAAACACAACTCCTTGAGTTTGCGAAAAACAAAAACAAAACAAAAATAAACTAATCTGGGAATGTTCATCTCCATTTCCTTTTATCCAAAACATAATACCTCAGTTTAAATTTTGGGTATTGGTTATTTCAATTTTTTAAAAGCGTTTGCAACAGCAAGGACAATAAACTATTAATGTTATTAGAGAGATCTGTTACCTAATTGTCTGCAGGCATTTTGCTAGCTCTGCTGGTTAATAAAATATTTATCATGAAGCAATCCCTAACAAGAGATAGAAACATACAATAAATGAACTTGTTATTTCCAGATGGTTTGAACTCTGAGAGGGGAAAACTGAGCAATTTCCCATATTTTATATTTAAATTGACTTACATGTAGGTTATATGTAAGTCAGATCAATTTTTTATTTTCTGTAATGGAAAGCCAGCTTCTAGCATCAGGTTTGGAATTGCTTCTGGGCTTTGGATCTGTAGATCTGTTAAATCTTTTCACCATGATATCTTGTATTATCCAATCCTTTTGAGTTACTCTGTCCCAACCTCCTGCACATCCTATGCCATTGTCTATCGCCTGAAGAATAAACCTGTACAATCTGGTGAGTTCAGGGCATAGATTTTAAGCTTTTTTTTCCCATTCTCATATGCTGACACATAACAAGATATGCTGATGCATGTAAATTGGGAGGCTAGTTTGAAATTTGTAATTCTCATCTTCAATACACCTAAGTTAAGTTTTATGATTACTTTTCACAACTCCTCTGATGGGCACAGCTAAGTTGCCAGGCCTACAGCAATGAAGAACATCGGGATGCTGCCCAAGGCAAGAGCAACACGATGCTGTGAACCTGGGAGAAGGTCCTTGGACTCCTAGCACAACACAGGCAGTGATACTGGAGCTGGGGACAACGACTGTTTCTGGTGAAGAAATGTGGCGCTGCCAGTGCCAGACAAAGTGGCATGGACCAAAGACAATTTTGGCAGCCTGGGTGTCCCATCTCCAGACAGCCATCTCATTCCTTGCAGATGCATGCTCTGCAGCTGCAGAAGGATTTTTGCATGACAGTAAGGATAATAAATAGGGTGAAACAGAGGATGCTAAAAACCCGCTGTAAGCTGTGTCTTGGTGTGACCAACACAATCAGTCGTTGCATCAGACTGCCCAGGTTGCCAAAACCATGCCAGTGTGCTCCCACTGCACACACAGAGTCTCTGAGCCCCTGGAAAGCCAAATTCTGCTGCAGCAGCAATGGGGACTTTGAGGCATAGTGACATGGAGTGCAGACAGGGGCTAGCCTGGGAGCTTACCAGCCTTCCAGAGTCCCTTTGCTTTTCCCACCAGCTGGCAGGGTCCTCTCTGCCCCTTCAAGCTCAGCCCTGACCCGAAGGCTCAGAGGTCTCCTTGCATCCAGGGGACCTCTAAAAGTCCAGGCACTCCCCATGCTCAGATGCAGCTGGATATGTCCTTCTAGCCTGCTGCCAAGATTGTGGGTAGGACACACGGAGACTTTCCTGGTAGGCAACCTCTGCTCCTTGAGATGGGTTTGTAAATGGCCTTAGAGAAGGTATTCAAAATACTCTTCATAAGAAGTGACCACTGTAGCATGAACACCCATAGTGTAATCTACCAGCATAATTCTGATCAAAGTAATTGTTTTGTCAATGTATTGCTAAGCAATTATCCACCTTAGCACAGTTGATTGATTGTCAGAAAGGTCATTTTCAGAATAACCCTTAGATAAGACATGAGAGGAACACCTGCACTACAGTCAGGGTGGTAAAACTGTGTCAGGTTAGCACTAAGAAGTTTTTCACATTTGTGGGATCATTCAATAGGAAGTGTCAGAGTTTACTGATACAGAAGTTGCTTTTTTTAAACAGAGTTATGGAAAATTGGCTAGAACTTCAGAAGTGAGGTATACAGACAGCATGATGGCAGATGACATTTAACAGTGGTGTATGTGAATTAACATACATTGAAGGAAATGCTTTGCTCAGAGTACTAAGCTATTTGTAATGATTCAGGTAAAAAAAAATTCTTTTTCTGTGGGTAACGCCACAGAGATATTGTTAAAAAGAAGGTAAAAAAATAGAAATTGGATTATAGTTTCATTATATTTAACCAGTGCACTAAAATTTCAACTGAAGTAAAGTTTTGTTCAATACAGTTGGAGTGTAACAAGAGCAATAGTTTCAGAGATACAAAAAAAGACTGAGACACTCAGGACGATTTAGCTGGAAAAGAGATGAAATGGAAGCTGTATCAAGGACGCATAACTGAGAAATGTCTTCAAGGATGTACTCCACATACTTTTGTAGTTCTCAATTTCCAGGTAGAAATGGACCTTCTCTGCCTGTTTTGCAAAAAATAATGAAGAATGGTATTTAGGGCTTTGGTTTTTGGTTTGTTCTATTGGGGCTTTTTTTCCCCTTTTTTTCTAATGTCCTCATTCTTCATTGGGATGGAGACAAAACCTTCTGGAAAGCAAAAGTAACCAAGATCAAAATATTCAGTCCTCTCATGGGCAGATACAGGGACAGAGAACACTGATGTGCAGAAGGCTACTCTGTCCAGCGAAAACCTCAGGCCTTTGTTCTAACAGCCCCACATTGCCATGGTAAAGGAGATCTTTCAGTCTCTTTGGCTTTGACCAGAAATTTCTCATTGCACTTAAGAGAATTGTTCTGCTAAAAAGAGCCACGTCCCTTCTGTAAAATAAGGAAAGGGTTTTGACAGACTGAGAAGGAGTTGTGACTTTTGCTTCTAAAAATTCCTGATCTAATAACTACAAAAGAGAGAAAGATACATGAATAAACCTAGAAAGGAATATACTTAAAGGAAAATACTTCACTTACATAGTAAATTATTATATAAGGAAATCCTGTAAGTATTTTCAAGACCAAGAACTAAGGGGAAAGATAATGTCCCTGTTGAATTGTCTTGCACAGGTTCTAGGACATCAGAAATTAACATAACATCTCCTCTACTTTCATGTTGTCAAGACTTGTAGTCCTAGCACAGCTTTATTCAGCAGTTTGGCGTCAGTTTTGTAACTGCGGCATTTCTCCATGTCAAAACCCAGATTTTTACACTTATTTATAATTAGCTTCTTTCCTTGTTAAATTCTTGCCTGCTACTGTATAAGACAGCTTGCAGTGACTTGCAGCAGAGCACCACAGGCAAAGCTTCATAATTAATACACCAGAAAATTAACTAACTTAGTGCTCAGTGAAGAGATTTGTTCTCAGTAGCATGATTCTGAATAATCATTTATCTCTTGCTTTCATTGAGTGAACAGTTTGCAAGCATCAGCAGCAATTGCAGGCAGTTACATCACTGATCTGTCATTCTTTCATGGCCATACCATATGGACAATAATAACTTAAATGGAGCCTAGCAGATGTTAAGGACACAGTGCACGGCTGGCAATGCACAGATAGAGTGGTTTTGCATTAATTGAGATGTTTTATTTTAAAATTTTTATATAGTAACAAAAACTATTTGTATATTTCAACATATATGTGGTGAAAATCTGCATTGTGTTTAGTTAGGCTGACAAAGAAATCAGGTGGCATTATAGAGAAATATTTCTAAGAAGTTAAATGATTTTCTGAGACTGCCTTTCCAAATAAGTCAGGAAAAAAAAAAATAAAAGGTTTTTTTTTTAAATCAGATTAGCAAGAGGTTTCATATATAAATACTCAAAAAGGGAAGAGATCCTTTTAAATCTCCAACTACATAAAAGTTAGAATCTTTGCAAAATACATTTCACTATTTGTTCAGGGAACAGAAGAGCCACTGCTCACCTAATTGCTTGAGAAACACATGCCGTTTTTTTTCAGTACTAGCATGCATAAAGAGGGGTGCCTGAGCACCTCCTTCAGTCACCAGCACTGTCTTCAAATAGCATCCCTCTCCTCCTTCTTCCAGGGTCCTAGGAACAAACAAAGTGCCACAAAAAAGCCTGGGTCCACAGATGTTTTTGATAACAGCACATACCTCCTTGTCTCTCTCTTTTCCCATTGCTTATTCTATGAATTATGATCTAAAAAAATAATGGTGTCTTAGCTCTTCACAAAAGGGAACAAAAACCTTCAAAAATTAAAAGGAAACTTCATGCTGCAATAAAGACAGCATAATTTTACATGTACTCATGCAGACATATGCACACACACAGGCACCTTTCACAGCTCTCAGAGACTAATGCTTGTCTAACTTGACCTTTGGGCTGGACCAGTACCTCTTTTTTTATGACTAATGCAAATTAAAGAGCATTCTCTGAATGCTGAGGAAAACTTTTGTCCCTGTGAACTTGTCTTGGGGTAACGTACTGTCTGCACAGCTACTTGATAGCATCAGGGTTATGAGGATTATTCTACTTCCTCTTAAAGTTAAAAGGAGTTAGAGTAATTGCTCTGTTTTCCACCTGCAAGCTCATTTTTACACTAGTTTCACCTGTTTCTCATGAGAGGAGTGAAAAAGGTTTTTTTCTACTGAAGCTGAACTCGATCATACAACCTGAAGTCAGTGTAACAAATTTACAATGCAGAATCAAAAATTTTATAAGTTAGACAAAACAGAAAAAAAATGCTGTACTGAACCCATGAAACTTTCACATTAAAATAAAATGCAGAACTATTCATTGTGCAAAACATCAGGCTGAGTTGTGTAAAGCAAAGGGAGGGAGGGAGGAAGGTAGAGAGTAAGGGAGAGAGGGAGGGAAGACCTGACACACTAAAATTGTTCCAAGGTAATGCAGTTAAGAGAGAAAGGAAGAGCTTTCCTTCTACTGCCAGGGTTACAAATGTGGAGAGGACTGCTAGACATATGAGTGGGTTCTACATATTTTTGGGTTAAGTAAAAGGGTCCACCGATAGACTGTAAATACTAAAAACAGAGAAGTCAATCACTGCAGAAAGCACTGGGGAGTTGGACTGAGTGGAAAGCCATGACTTCGTGCATTTTAAGTGAAGGACCTACTGAAACCTGTTGAATGTGTATTTTTACTGAAATTTTGATTTATTCTAAAACTCTTAAGATGTAAAAATACCCTGCTGTCTTGTGACATAGGGAAAATCCAGTACTTCTAAGAAGAATGTCTTGCATTTGTGGAAAGACCTTGGGAGCACAAAGAGTTGATTTTGCAGCACCAGAATGAAAGCAAAATGGGACTCAAGGCATTTACGTCTTTAATAGTACCACTGTATCGTAAGGGTTACTCTTTTCCTTCCCCTGAAGCACAGGCAAAATATCAGTTCTACCCCAGAAACTTACTCCACTTTGGAAAGTAACCTGGTAATTCTAGGAGCCTGAAGTCGTGTTGTGCACATGAGGTCAGCGGTATAGTAATGCTGGCTTCCCATCACAGCTTTGTCTCTGAGCTGAACTCAACAAATGCATATATACCAAAACACAACTTTATCATTCCGTATCCACAGAGGCCTAAATAAACAGGAGGATGTACTGCTGAAATCCCCAAGCACTGCTGATACACAAATATATTGCAGTCACATATGAACTAGATGATCTTAAGGTCCCTTCCAACCCTAACTGTTCTATGATTATCTGATTATATGTATACAAGCAGCCACCTTGTTGCTTAAACATAGCTGAAACAGTGTACAGAAGCATCCCACAATTAAGCCAACCGATATGTCTCATAGCAAAAATTCACAAATACTTGGTGCCCCTACCCTGCCTTGTGAAGACTCATGGAGCAAATCAGGGAGAAAGAGAGATTATGCACAAAGTACTGGCCTCAAATTTATGAGAGCTTGGTGCTGAGCAGTTCTACCTCTGAAAATAGGCAGAGCACCCACTTCCCACATCTCCAGTCTGTAACCTAACCATTCAGGCTGAATGTCAACTGTGTTTTTTCTCACAGCAAGGTCTCTTATTTGCTCAGTGCTATCAACTTGTTACAGCTCCAGAAAGAATTGCAACACAAATGTCATTTTGAGCAAAACTGAAGAGACTCTTCTCCCTGTTTTTCTGCTTCTTTCACAGATTACAGTAGCTACATTCAGACCAGACATTCCTTCTCATTATATCTTTGCCCTTTTCCATTGATTAAAAAGAAGGGATGCTCCCACATGTGTCTCTCTCACCACTGCTCTCACCACTCAGCAGCATGACTAAGGGGCTATGGGGGAGAGCAGCAAAGTGATGCTGCTGACTTCACTTCTGGCTTGTTCCTGTTGTCTTCATCCTTTTCCACCTGGTGACTTGTACCCTGTAATTTTGTGAGCAATCTGGGTGTTCCCAGCTCTCCCCTCCATGTACTTTCAGGGTAATTAGTCGGCTGTTCCGGCCTTCCCTCTTCCCAGAGGATCAGCACTACCTAATTAGCTAAGAAGACAGAATACTGCACTAATGACATTTGCTGAGGATTTTAAGGCAAGAAGAGTTAAGGAGGAGAAATAAGAGAATGAAAGCACTTACAGAGGCTCAGTGTAAGTCATCGTGACTCATCAGTACATCGCTGAGAGAGCAGTGGCAAACTGAAACACAAATAAGAGAATTTCAGGTCAGAATCTGCTTCCTGCTTGCAGTAAACTAACAGAATAGAATGCAGGAGGCTATCATTGATTTTA
Source organism: Pezoporus wallicus (assembly GCF_028554395.1). Classification (NCBI taxonomy): domain Eukaryota; kingdom Metazoa; phylum Chordata; class Aves; order Psittaciformes; family Psittacidae; genus Pezoporus; species Pezoporus wallicus. Next base: position 721,093 of record NW_026639160.1, on the reverse strand, counting down.
ATTAATGGTTCAATTATATGACCAAAACACCAGGCCTGTATTAAAAGAAACGGAAAGCCTGCTGCCCACCTGAGCATTATCTATACTCCTCAATGTACCAGAAGCACAGTTCAGTGTTTTCAGAAGAACTCAGTTTGTTGAGAACTAAATGACTTTTTAAGAGAAAAATTACAGAACCCAAAAGAACTAGCTAGCTGTAACTAGTGCTGTTGAAGTTACTGCAAGGTTTAGAAAATATCCTACAATTCATCGAAGTTGTGTAGGGGCTAAGGGAGAGCAGAGGAGAAGCCATTGCCAGTCTATGGCTCTTTCTAAGGATGCTGCTGCCTCTCCATGAGGGTCCACCTACAGGGAAGCAGGCAACAAACTGCATGCTCTCTCAGGGAAGCGGCTTTGTCTTATGGCTGTTAAGGGCTAAAGCTGAACTGTTATAAAGGGCTGAGTCTCACACAGAAAATTATGATCTGCTCCACAGTATTTTCTGCTTTCCAATATCCATAATGCTCCATCAAAAGTCACAGAGAAAGTTAATCCCACCAGACAGAAGCAGCTCTATTTAAATACCCGTACCTAAAGTTTATATGCAAAAAAGGAAAACATGGTTTTAAAACTGGCCAGACTGGGGAGGAAGATTCGGCGGTAAGAAGAGTGCAGTACAGTGAGGTGTTTAGAACCTTCAGTTTTCACCTGCATCTCTAGATGCACAATGGAGTTATACTACTTCATTTGAGTAATGGGAACCTCACAGACTCATTAAAAGAGTTCAAAACTCACTCAGGACCAGATTTGTGTGCAATTGACTCAAAAAGTTGGTAATATTGTAAAAAAAAGCAAGCAAAGGCCACATAAATGCTCATGCTACCTATGGCAAATATCTGTATCATTATAAAAATTGCATCATTATGAGACCTTACTTTTGTGAGAGCTGAAGATACACACACTCTCCTTTTTTTGTCTCTTTTACTCTCTGCTTCCTCTGAATCATGGATTATTAGCTTGCAAGTTGCCAAAACACCTTTCTAAAAATTGAGACTATTTTTAGAACAAGTTGTGTTTTTCTAATAGCATAATAGACATTTTTTATCACAGCTCAAATTAAGAGAATATGTCTGACTCTACACAAGCGTTTGGAAAGTTTTTAAACCAGCAAATTTATTCATAATCTGTAAAACATCTAAGTTGCATGAAACACTGCAAGAAGCCTTGCTTTCAGCTAACAGCTTCAGAAGATTCGAGAAAGCTGTTGGGAACTGGATTTATCAGACAGGTCTTACTTCCCCTGCTGTATAGGGCAGTGAGATCAAAGTGAACTAAAAAAAAAAAAACCAAAACCCATTCTTATTCGGCAGGTTCTTTATTAAGCTGATTTTCCCCATACATTTGAAGATCAATCAAGTAGCACAGACTGATTCAGAAGATGTAATCTTACATCTCCTAATTCCTCACAAACATTTAAAGAGTAAATACACATGGTATATCCCATATACCCATTATTTCACACATATAACACTGAAGCACAATGTGGGCCCCTTGATTCAGGGTGCCAGCATGTTAAAAGTTGTGCATGCAGTCAGGAGACATGATTTTTCCAATATAAATTCAATTCAGTAATTTTTTGACTGATACACATGAAGGGACAATCAACGGAAATATGAGCCTGAAATAGTCACCAAGTGATGGTGACTATGGGGAAAGCCACAGTATCTAGTGATGTACATGGATCAGAGCTAAAGCCATTTCTGCTATCAGGACTTACACAATCTAGAATAGACTTCAAAAGCAAACCTGAAAATCAGCAAGCTGCAATTTACTGAACTGAAAGTTAAAAAATAAACTCCAAAGAGCAAATCTTAATCACAGTCGACACCTTCTCAGCTAAAACTGAAAAAAAAAAAATATAAAGGGGACACATTTTATAATAAATATCCTAAAAGTGGAAATTCTGCACAACATTCCACAGGAAAATGGCTTGATGTTAGAAGTAAAGTGTCTCTTTTATCTGTAGCTCTTTTCCTTTGAGCTCATTTCTTTTAACTTTCCTAGAAAAACTCATGCAGCAACACTGCACAGCAAATCCCACTGATTTCTCACAGAAGATGAAATTTTGCCAATCTGGACTTTCAAAAGCCTTTACTCAAGGCATTCAGCCTGCGGTCTTTCTTCAGAACTAGAGGAGAAACTTCAGCCCTTCCTTGTCATGAACTGGCTATTCTGTTCCAATGACAGGTACAGATGGGGCCAGCAGTTTAATATTTCTGCCATTCAAGCTCTACAGCTCCAGCCCCATGCTGTGAACTCAGACAGTCGAACATGGTCCTTGCTGTGGTTTGATGCCAAATAGCTCTGCCTTCCTCTTTGTTTTCAATAAGTGTTTCGTGGGCTTTTTGTTCATTTGCAGGATGAAACAACAAGATTCTATGGCTAATTTTGCTAGCTGTATGCCTTCACTGTCAGGAAAGTTAAGAGCAATGGATTAGGTATCTGAAGAAGGCAAGAAGCACAGTGTTTTTTTGCTGGCTTAAAATATCAGATGCCCAGTTCCCATACAGCTTGAACAAAGGCATCTGCAGCTAGGTGACATCCATGAAAACAGTGTCACAGGGAGGACCTACAAACTTACACCAGTAGTACAGGAAACTTCAGTCAATAACTGAACATTTTTACTTATTAAAACCAAGTTGGTGAGTCTTGGCATCCCTGATGGATGAAGAAAGAAGTGGGGAGCTATCCTTTGGTGAGATTTCTTCCTAAGGCACCTGACACTCTTACAAGGTGCCAAATCCAAGTTACACATGACCTGAATGCTTGGTCTTCGATATTGTGCAAAGGTATCCCCTGATAGAGTCCCTAACCTTGTGCCTATTGAGAAAGCTTCTCAGACTAATGGGCCTCCAGCTCCTGATGCTGGATCTGGGTATCAGCACCCCACTGACCATCACAGCTGCCTAGCTTGGTCTCCAGATACCACACCCCAGTCTGTCTTTGCTGCAGTCACACCTTTGTTCTGTACAATGGACATGGGCAATAGCACTTCCTAAGACAAGCAGGAGGGTGTTTTTAAGAAATTAGTTTTTTTTCAAAATGCTTGGGTATTCGTTAAGAACGATATATTTGCCCTTCATAGTGTTTATGGGGGTTGGCTACTTGCACTAATTATAAAACAAAAACAAAAACAAAACCAAGTCAACTCTGAATTTTTTATTTTTATTTTTGTGAATGAGGCAGAATTTTCATCTGATCATTTCTGTCATAAAAGTGGGAAAGTCAAATTGCTCACTCTCTCCTTTATCCCTGCAAATGTTTATTGTGCTTTAATAAATGTCAAGCCTGGAAAACTGAGTGAGACCATGAGGCTTTATTTCAAGACTATTTTAACAGCTACTGGTTTCCCATTTATGCTAATTTCTCACTCTGCAACAATGGTATTTGGCTGCTGATCCTACAAATACATGAGTCCAACTGTAATACTGCGCAAACAAGGAGCTCCATCTTATGCAGTACAATCATGAGCCCCACTGCTTGCTGGACTGCAGCCCTATTTTGTAAGTCAACAGCATCAGTTAAGAGACTCATTTTTGCTGAGGATTTCTCACTGGCACATCACACGTGGATTGTCTGTGCATGCCAGGTGTACACTCTATTACAAGGACAAACGCTACTTCTTTGGTTGTCCATATACAGCCTAATTCTCACAGGTAACAGGCAGGCTGGATAACGTGCCAGATTTTTATTATTTTTTTAATGATATGCATTAAAAGGAAAAACCAGCTAATGCTTAAAAAGTGCTTTGAAGATATTAGTATATAAATTCTAACTAATATTTATGTGGAACGCAAATAGAAGGTATGTTATAGTACTCAAACTCCTTTTTCAGGTAAGGAGTAACAGCTCTACACAATGCTCCTGAATGGTGTTTTCCTTGAGCTCCAAAATCTCTCCAGCACTCATCTTTCAAAAGCTAGCCTGAATTCAACAGGAGTCATTCTGCTGGGTCATCCTTAAAAGCGTCTGAGGTGCTGTTGAGATAAGCATATGAACTTTCTCTTGATTCTTTGAAACTTATCCAAACTTCTTGAGGTTATGAAACTAGGTTGGAAATAGAGTAGATACGCACTTTTTCATGTTTCTGTTTCTTCCTGCTTCAGGCTAGACCAGGAAAACCATAAAAACAACAATTATCTCAGGCAAGCCTGCCAAGTTTTTTGTTTTTCCCAGGAGCTTGCTGCTTTCTGCCCTTTCATATGGGTCTAGTGGAAACCCCAGCTACACGCTGATGCTTTTAATGACAGGCTTTACAATTGGCATGGGAGGGCGAATGCAGCCATGTTTCCACATGTGATCAGATAATGACTTGTACACCCTGGAAAACAGCAATACCTCATTGAAGCCATCAAAGAGTTGCTATTGGTTTCAAATTGGTCACATTAATAAGAAACAGAACTTTTTATTTAATGGATGTGAACTTGATTACTTTATGATTATGCAAATACTATGCTTTTCTAAGCAAGTTTTCTTGTTTGAATGGTTTCTTAATACTTCTGACTCCTGTGTTACTGTGGGAAAGATCCACACAGGTTATATATTACAATAAGAAAACATGCGAACTGACTTCCCCCACATGAGGCTAAGCAATTCCAAGCCAGGGAACACAAAGGTCAGCTCAAAGGCAGCACAGAGCATCTGGTGACAAAGTCCTTCAGCTTTTAAATAAATAATTAAATAAACATCTTCTCGTCTCAATACTCCTTTCGCTTCCAACCATAGATGAGGCAAAACAAGAAGCACATAATTGTTGTTTGGGTTTGCTACTTCTTTTTCATCTTCAGTGAGACTCTGAGTTAGTCAGCTGACCAAACTATATATTTTACCTCTGGTCAGCCTGGGAGAACAAATGCCCTGAAATTTTGTTTGCTTTTAACTAGCGTTTGACTGATGTTGAGAAGCCTAAATATGTATAAAATACTGTATTTCTGGATTATTTTTAAGAAAAGACACCAAGTGTCTTTTTGAAAATCTGTGGATTTTGACCCGATTGCTGCCAACCATGCCTTTGCAGAAACCAGGGCTTCTCTTTCCTCAACCAGCCTTTTTCTCTCTAAGTGCAAGGACTGCGCTTGCGGCTAATTTTGTGGAAAGACCTGGGATAGTGATTTAGGCCCTTTGTCTTCTTTGGGTTTAAGTATTTAAGGCTCAATTCAGACTAGCTCAAATGACTTGCTGATTGTGATAAATTCTTGCTTCTTACTTGAGCTTTCACTGCCCTTGCTAACATTACATCCATACTCAACATTGTTGCAATGTTACCACTTATTGCAGCAATGGAAACTACTGTGTATGTACGTCTCTGGATATCCACCTCTCTGCTGCTTGGTCTTACTCATGGTAATAAGAATGACGAAAATCAGACTATCCTGCAGCAGTCTGGAGAGCTACAGAGAAGAAAATTCTGGTATAGACATGGCCTGTCAATAACATAGGACTCAGAAGCCAACTTTGCTAAGTAATAAATTAGGAACATGTATGGTAGGTGTACACCCAAGTGTAGTTTAGCTCCTAATTTAATAATTGAGCAGGTTGATTACAATATAATTGATTCAATCTTCCTCTTTAAAATCAAGGTGAAAATGTTTTGATTCACAGCTGGTGTGTGCATGATGATGGGAACAAGCAGTAAGTCATTAAGCTACAGATACTTAGTTGTACTGATTGCTTGCATTCTGCTGCTTGAAGTCTGTGCAAAGAAGCAGTGAGGTAGGGGAGTGAATTTGCAGTATGCTAGTTGTTTGCTCTGCACTGTTTCCCAGTTGCATATATACAGTAATCAGAGTGCCTGAAATTTTCCAAGTAGAGAGAACTACCTCACACATAGGTATATTTACAGTGCCTTAACAATATCTCTGAGTGGGTTTAGAAGAGAACTGCTGAAAAAAAAAAACCACAGTATATTATATTTACATTGCTTGACTTAGGAAAAGCTTCGTACACTAAATTAGTGACAGACTGTTGTTTGGAAAGCAGGGTAAGAAAATACTATATGCATTTAAACAACCTGGAAAAAAAAAAATCCCACCTTTATCACAGCTGATACTAAGCAGCATTGATAGGCAGTGTCGCAGTGAGATACACACAATATAGCTTCATTAATAATGATTTTTTTTCCTACATTATGAGCAAAGAGTGTTCACACATAGTCAGACTTCTCCTCCAGTCAGGTTATTTATTATCCTTAGGTTTTAATTGTAGATAAGAATGGCCAGACTCTTACCATTTTAATTTCTACCATATATTCTCTTCTGATCACCCCACATCGTGCAAAAACAGCTGGTCAAATTTCAATAATGTACATTTGTACTAACCCTCCCAGAAATTACTGAGCTTTTGTTCAAGACTAGTCTGTCACAAATGCACATAAAATTGCACTGGGACATGTGCCTTACACAGTCATAGCCTCAGGTAGTGCAGAATGGTATGGCTGTGAAAGGATACAGTATAATGCTTCTTCAGAAAAATGAGCTGAGCATGAAACCACATGTAGGCTTCAACCATCCTTCTTCTGCCTCTTTGGAGTTTGTCTCTCTTCATCTAATCTCATATTGATTCTGCGTTCCCCAAATGCAAGGACTACATTTTTATCAAGTCATACATTCAGAGTAAGGAAAGGGGATATTTATTCTATTTGCTCGTATCAATTTTAATATTTGTATTACATATGAACAAATATTTAAAAACCTACAAGAGCACAAGCCTAAAACCCAGCTTTTTACAAGTGAGGCTGACCAGGAAACAGGTTGGCAGCTACACTGGAGGAGGCTTGTTCTCAGCATTATCAACATCTGCTCCTTTCCTAGAAAATAACCCTCATACAATAACAGCTCTAGTTTACCTGCTTTTGCTCACCAACGTCAACACAATTCAGATGAGCAGGAACTGCTATATTTAACTATATAACTCTTATCAGAAAGGGTCTTGCTGGGAGAAACCAAAGAGTAGTAACAAGGCAACCTGCAACAGCATGAAATGTCAACCTCTCATGCATCTTTGGTGGGTGAACACAGAGACTCCAGTCTCCATTATATTGAGTCCAGGGATTTTCAAGCACATTCAATAAACATTCAGATGAACATGGAATTATAAAATATCATGATGATACTCACACTAAAACTTTGTTTGAAGTGTCTTCTTTTTTTCTTTCTGAAAATAGATAAGTCTACCATTCAACAGAATGTCTCTTAAAAAGCATTCAGAAGGGTTTATCACAAAATACACTGTCCACTAGCACACAATGTGCCCCATTGCACTTAAATATTGTATGTTTTCTGTTTGAGCAACAACTGAGCATGCATAGTTTCCCAACTGTTTTTCCTTTATTGAGTACATCTGTATTATTGATGTTTTTATAAGCTTTGATAATACTGCCTCTGTGGACAAAGGAGGTATTTATGTACTCCCACAGTATACTGAGCAGCTTCCCAATGAATCACTTTCTTCCCTTGCTTTGAAACACCAAAGAATGATTATGACAGCACTGGGAAGGTGATGAATTCAGCTTACCCTTCGTGCTCAAAGCTGCACAATAAATTGTGGTACAGTTAGTCACCATAGTGGGGAGCTGGCAAGCACATCAGGGTTTTACGCAATTACTACCTCTCATTGTACTTCATATCCTGTGAAAGACAGTTCACTGTCTTTTCAAAAGAGTTCACTTTTGTTTCAACTAATTACCTAACTTCCTCTTCTTTTCACCCTGGAAAAACTACTTTGCACTGGTAATGTGTGTTCAGCATAGATTACGCATTATAAGACTAAGGGTTTGTAATTAACCATGTTGCTATGGTTATAGCTTCATACTTCTTCAAAAGATCTTTTTGTGTAGCATCATTACCTACAAATGTCTGAAAAATAATAATAAAAATATTTTAGTCTGTCATAGCAGGGAAAGGCAACTCTAAAATTTTTAACAGTCAAGCTGGTATTTAACATAAATATGAAGTAGTCAGGTGAAGAAGCTGAGATAGAAAACACTTGCTAGAAATTGCTTACATACAAGCAATTCTTAAATCCCTTTTTAGTGACTTGCTTTATACTCCAGCCTACACCTTCCTTTAGTCTTGTAACAAAAACTTTCAAACTGATGTGCTAGTATGCAAGCTTCAACTTGTGGTATTCAGAACAACCCTGATACCATAGTAGGTGGCAGCATTCATGAACATGACCCATGTGACACTGACTACAGTGGCTCAGTCTAAGACAAGGGCAATTGCTTCAGCTCATATGGGAGAAAAATATTAATGATGAAGATGTTGATGGTGATAGTGATGACAATGACTAGTTAGTCTAGAGAAGAAAATGCACAATTAAAATCCAAAACCTTTCATTGCAATAAGCTAACAAATCAGATCATACTAGCAGAAAAGTGCACGCCAGCAGCATAGCACAGTTCAGCACAAATGAAGAGGAAGCAGTGACCATTGATCTGGGGATATACCACAAGGTTTCCTACCTGAACTTTTCACTTTTGCAGTTGTACTACCAATTAAAGTTTGCCCAAAGAGAAGATACAGCAGTGAGCTTTTACAGATGTGAAACATGATGTGACTGGGAATAACGACTAAGTTAAGAGATCGTTATGGCTAGCCCATGAATTGGATGAAATTGAATCATAGTCACAATCCAAATGTTCATTGTGGAGACAAAGTACCAGAAGAGAGAACTAACCAAAATGAGAAGTTTTGTTCTTTAGTGAACACCTAAAAGACCTAAAAAGGAACTGTAGAAGTCTATCACTTATTAGTGAATCTTTGAGGTAGACACACATCACAGAAAGCTGCAAAGTATATGCATGTTATCAATGATCAGATATCAGAATTAAAAGCAAGGTGAGAAAAAAACTGCTCAGTGAGTCGAAATTAATTGCTAAGCAAACTTCACATATCAATCTCAAGAAATATTTATGTGGTCACTCAGACTTATATTTTAACCTCAGTGTTTACTCTTAGTATTTAAAGAAGGGGAAAATGGATGACCTGGGGAACTACAGACTAGTCAGTCTCACCTCTGTGCCTGGCAAAATCATGGAGCAGATTCTCCTGGAAGGCATGCTAAGGCACATGAAAATCAACAAGGTGCTTGGTGACAGCCAGCATGGCTTCACTAAGGGGAAATCCTACCTACCAGACCAATTTAGTGGCCTTCTATAATGAGGCTGCGAAGGCGAGGGACAGGGTTAGAGCAGTTGATGTCATCTACCTGGACTTGTGCAAAGCGTTCGACACTGTCCCACACGACATCCTTGTCTCTAAATTGGAGAGATATCAATTTGATAGGTGGACCACTCGGTGGATAAAGAACTGGCTGGATGGCCGCATGCAAAGACTTGTGGTCAATGGCTCAATGTCCAGCTGGAGACCAGTAACAAGCGGAGGGATCGGTGTTGGGACCGGTCTTGTTCAACATCTTTGTCGCTGACATGGACAGTGGGATTGAGTGTGCCCTCAGCAAGTTTGCCGATGACACCAAGCTGTGTGGTTCAGTTGATACACTCAAGGGAAGGAATATCATCCAGAGGGACCTTGACACACTTGTAAGGTGGGCTGATGCCAACCTCATGAGGTTTAACCATGACAAATGCAAGGTCCTACACCTGGGTCAGAGCAATCCCAGGCACAGCTACAGGTTAGGCAGAGAAGAGATTCAGAGCAGCCCTGCAGAGAGGGACTTGGGGGTGTTGGTCAATGAGAAACTGAACATGAGCTGGCAGTGTGCGCTTGCAGCCCAGAAAGCCAACCATATCCTAGGCTGCATCAAAAGGAGTGTGACCAGCAGGTCAAAGGAGGTGATCCTGCCCTCTACTCTGCTCTTGTGAGTCCTCACCTGGAGTATTGTGTGCAGTTCTGGTGTCCTCAGCATAAAAAGGACATGGAACTGTTGGAACAAGCCCAGAGGAGGGCCACAAGGATGATCACGGGACTGGAGCACCTCCTGCATGAAGGTAGGCTGAGGAAGCTGGGGCTGTTCAGCCTGCAGAAGAGAAGGCTGCGTGGAGACCTCATTGCAGCCTTCCAGTATCTGAAGGGGGCCTACAAGGATGCTGGAGAGGGACTCTTCATTAGGTACTGTAGTGATAGGACAAGGGTAACGGGTTCAAACTTAAACAGGGGAAGTTTAGATTGTATATAAGGAAGAGGTTCTTTACTGTGTGTGGTGATGTACTGGAATGGGTTGCCCAGGGAGGCTGTGAATGCTCCATCCTTGGCAGTGTTCAAGGCCAGGTTGGACAGAGCCTTGAGTGAGATGGTTTAGTGTGAGATGTCCCTGCCCATGGCAGGGGGTTTGGAAGCAGATGATCTTAAGGTCTTTTCCGACCCTAACGATTCTATGATTCTATGATTCTACTTTAGTATTTATTTCTCTTACTGCTAAAATAACTCTTAAGTTTATATTCAGTTTGAAAATTGGAATCAAAATTTTTTAATATGTGCCTATGTTATTTGTGCCTATAATCTGGTTATCCATGGAATGTATGTGTTCAAAGTACATTGGAGAAGCTATGCAATGAGGATGGGCTCTTTTTTATCTGATTCTTTACTTTTGAAACATTGCAGTCTTACTTACTTTGAAAAATCTGCTGTCCAAACCAGTGCAAAACACTGATAATTTTATTGTTGTTGTTATTCTTCTTCTTCTTCTTTTTGTTTTGTTTTTCTTTATGATAGAAATTTGTTGAGGTTTTTGAGCAAGTGGGGCAACTTTAGGTACTTCCTGTTGTTACACTAATTCTTTATGAACTTTAAAGAAGATATATATATATATAACTGCTTGCAGACAAAGTGGTTCAGGTAGCATTCTCAATAAAGTTGAAATACTGACTTTCTCTGTGTCAGAGAGCTAGGTGGGAAGTTATATTTGGAGAAGAAGGCATACCACGTGTTGTGGTTTAAGCCCAGTCCGCAACCCAGAAACCACGCAGCCGCTTGCTTACTCCCCCTCCTTCCTCCCTCCGTTCCCAGTGGGATGGGGAGGAAAATCGAAATAATGTAACTCCCGTGAGTTGAGATAAGAACTAAGGTATAACACAAACTACTATTGATACCACCAATAACAATAATAAGGGAAAGAACAAGGGAAGAGAAAAGAACAGCTCACCACCCACCAACTGATACGCAGCCCAACCAAGCAGTGATCTAGCCCTTCCGGGTAACTGTCCCCAGTTTATATACTGGGCATGACGTGCTGTGGTATGGAATACCTCTTTGCCTACTTTGGGTCAGGTGTTCTGTCTCTGCTTCCTCCTGGCTTCCCCTCCCCCCTGGCAGAGCATGAGACTCACAAAGTCCTTGGTCAGACTAAAACATTTGAGCAGTAACTAAAAACATTGGTGTTATCAGTGCTGTTCCCAGGCTGAAAGTCAAAAAAACAGCACTGCACCAGCTTCTGAGGAGAAAAATGATTACTGCTGCTGCTGAACCCAGGACGCCTTGCCTAAATGTTATCCCATAGAGTGATCTTGTTTATTTTAATCACAAGAGCACCTGGAGACAGGAACAAGGAATAGTTTACTGGTCTTTCAGCAAGCAGAGCCACTCTACATGAAGAATTTACCTCCTAAATTTTGCCAAGGGCAGCAAGGAAGTGAGGCTTATAGTTGGCTGAAGCACAGTGACTTTTTGACACTGCATTCACAGAGGGCCTATCCCAGCACAAGCAGTTCTCTGCCTCACAGTTCTTTGCAAACTTCTGCCAAAGTGATTTTAAAGTTGGGAATAAATGGAAAGGTAGGCTATGGCTTCTCTTAATCTTGCAGCAGTCTAAGAGAAAGAAAAGGAAGGTGTTTATATAGCTAATCTCTCTGATAAGATGGTATTACAATCTGCCCATTCCATTCCTGCAAGGAATTTTCCTCATTTTTTGTTCCATTGGTAACTGTTGGGGGGCTGTGGTTCAGTTACCAGTGAGCTCCATTAATAATGAATTCCACACTCTTTCTCAGGTACAAAACCTGTGTGGTATTGTTTGCATGTTAGAAAAATTTCACTGGACTCTCAGCCTTATCCTATCTCCCCATTGATTGGCTAGGGAGCTCAGGCAGAGTCACTGGTCAGATGCAACACCACGTTAGTTATCTTCCAACTGACTCTGGAAAGCCTAGTTTGATGTCACAGGCAAGCTTCAAACGTATACAGCTGGGGTAAAGAAGCTAGCATATGTACTTGGGTATATCCAAAGTCTGAATTATTCTAGCTGAAGTACAGAATTTGTATTTTCTAAGACCCTGTTTGTCAAAGAGTGACAGTTACAAGAATACTGCATGAATCCATAGTCTTACTATTTCATTTATAATGAGCAATAAATTACTAGAGAAAGAAGTGGGAAGTTTTGGTTTGAATGGGAGAACATGGCTATAAATTATTTCTTTGAAAATATAATAGATGTTTTGCCTTTGTCTTTTTTAATTTTTAGATCAATTTCTATGGAATGGGAACGAAAGGACAGCCAGGAAATCATACTAGTATGAGGTACAGTTCAAAGAGTACTTCTAAGAAACAAATACGTATATTAAGCCCAGCTGGGGAAGAAGAGAGGACAACATTAATTGAGTCCAGGTGCTAGGTTTCATTAATCTTAAAGAAATTGCAACTGTGACACAAACACAGTGACTGCACTTCACAGATAGCATCAGCAACCTTATGCATATTGTCAAAACACTGAAGTGTATACTGCCAAAACACAATACTGAAGATTCTCAAATATCCAGTAAAGTATCTGATTTTGGAGTTGACATCATTCCTGCAAATATTTACACACTGGTGGTTTGAATTTGTACAAATCATAGGGAACAAGCTCTCCTCATCTTAATCTCAGATCCCATCAAGAGTAACTAACCTCCTCTGAGGAGAATGAACCTGTTTTCAAGTTCAAAGACCCACCACATTTGCAGTGACAGATTTCACAGCCAGCAATAAGTCATACAAAAATGTAACTAAACCTTAGTTAATTAGTGGGGGTTTTTAAGTCTTTGTAGATGTTTGTACTCATTGGTCTCAAATTGAATAGGTCATTTTACATGCTCTGCAGCAAAGTCTTCTTGCAGTATTGTGGAGTTGGATCTTAAAAGTTGGATCTTAAACTCTGATCCTCAGTATTGAAAGCCACTGCTCTGTGTTAAGTGTGTCGTTGTAAACACAGAGAAAGAGCTTTATAATGCTCCTTGATTTTTCTGCTTTGATCCAATTATATCTAAAGCAGAGTTAGTGCAGCCTTGTGTGGAGCAGGGAGACCACCGTGGGGCATGTTGAGACATGAATCTCCTGGGTCTCAGTGTTATGTCCAGGCCTTTTTTTAATTCCAAGTTATCGAAGAGAGGACCCAGATCATTCCTGGGGAGGTAGGTGGACATGGAAACTTACAGCAGGTCCCATTTCACTAAAAGGAAGGGGCTTGTACTGAAAAGCTGCAGCAGCATTACAGGCCACCCACCAGGGTTCCTGGTTCAAATGCCAGGAGAAAGACTGGCATTCATATGTTGTAGCTTTCCCTACAACATATATTTTCTGATAAGCAGAGGCAATACACTACTGTTATTTTCTGAAATGGAATTTTCAGCATTACACTGCTTACTGCTCCTTTTTATAAACATAACATGCATGAAAGCTACTGGGGAGACCAACAGGGAAAATGTAAGTTTTGAAAACTCTTCCAAGCAACATAACATGGACTTAGTACTTTTATGTTGGAACACATTTTTTCCACAAAGAGAATGTTGAGTTTGGGACAGTGTTGCTTTAGTCATTGGTCACTGCAAGGGAAGCTAAATGCCTCACACAAATGATTGTACAGCATGTGGTTGCACAGCCTGAGGGACACTGATATGCTGTTGCCACAAAGGCACCGGAGATCTGGGAATACATTAGACTGTCTAAGGACCAGTGTTATTTCTATGGCCATGGCAATATGGGAAGAGGCTGATAGGAGTTGACTTTGGTAGAGAATCACAAAAGAATCCTTGAGAATCAATGATTAGAAAATGTGTTGGATTTTTGAGTATGGTAAACAGTGATCTGGGTGGGACTGATCATCTAGGAGGGAAGCAGATGGCACTGGGGAATCCTGGCAAAGGCAAGATCACATGCTAATGAGTCTTTTAAAAACAAGAAGGGGTCTGGGAATGGGCAGATGGAGCAGTGTAAAGGCTGAGAGTAATATGGGTAAAAGGGGCTTCATTTTAATTACTATTTTTTAAATTGAGGGTATTACAAACATGAATCAGGTGGGACTGGGCAGCTGTGAAAGGACATCTGGGACAGGATAAAGGATGGCAGAGACTTGGGGAGAAAAAGAGGGATATTGTTTTGTGAGGGTGCTTTCAGCATCACTTCATATCTGCCCAGGCCTGGAAGCCAGCTGGGGACTTCTCTGCCTCAAAAAACGCTTTGCTTATCCCCTGGGTGAGTATACTGGGCCAAATGTAGTGCCACTCAGACAACGCTGCTCTTCTGTATTTGTCATTGGGCAGCCTGTGCCATCCTCCATGCAAATACTATGCGTGTGGTTTCTGTGCACTGCAGTCTGCGAAAAATAAGCACAGGAGGAAAGCTGAAGTTAAGATCATGTTCTCTTTGCGCTTTTCAACTATGCTGTTATCTAACTATAGCATCCCAAATGTTATTTAAGCATTTAAAAATGTTCTAACACCTTGTTTAATACTTACTAGAAGCAATCTATATTTATGTACTAGCTTTACTTGCTGTATTTATTTAGAGTTTTAAGGATTTTAAATCAAATACAATGATCTGCTGTGTTAGCCACAGTGACAGACATAAAAACTGAAACTGTCATGTACTTAAAATAACTGTAAATTTGTTATACTTGTGACTACAGAATAATCTTCTTAAAAGATGAAAAGTAAATCTGGTCAAAATATGTTGACCATCATGGACAAGAAAGGGCTTTAATGTAGTCTTTTATGAGTTCTTAATTGAAATGTAGGTGTCTCTGAAAATTAAGAAGGTTGTTAATATATAGCATATTTCTGTAGAGTTACACATTGCTGCTGAGAATAAGGTGATTTTTTTAGAGATGTCCATGAAGTGATGTATAGGCAGAGACTTCAGAACTCTGAAGTCTGCAGCAATCATGCTGATGATGGGTACTGTGCACAGGCTGATGCATGATAGCTTTTTTTATAGACATGTATACATACGCACTTTTCTTACAGAAAGTAAGAGATAGCCATCACTTACTGTTACCTTACTGCACATACTTCGAAAACTAATCATAAAACGGCTAAGGACACTTTTATTTACACACATGCGGGGTACATCTGGTCCTGGAAAAGTTTAAACACACACACAGGATCTCATGTGCTCTCTAATCTCTTCTAGCTGGCTGTGTCATCATGCCTGCATCTGTTATCTTATACTAATATGCAAGTCATTGTTGTTGGCCCAGTAGGATTCATGCCTAGTTAGGTCCTATGGCTTAATTACAGTTTTCAGAAGGGACCAAAAAAATTAAATTGTCAGCAATGATACCATTACATGAGATGGGAGGGCATCAGCTTTCCAGCCCTGATGTTACAGGAGGGACCACCGACTCCAGTGGGCCTCCTGTTTTTGCACACAACTTTCACCAGCTACTCACAGTACTTAGGGATCTATGCACTCGTCTGAGTCAAGTCCCAGTCACTGCAAACAAGAATGCAAACACGTCTACAAAATACCAAAAAAATAAAGGTTTCCTTCCCTAAGATCACTCTTCATCAAAATTATTAAAAAAATAAAATCATTTTCAAAAAATTATAAGAAATGGAACATCAGAAGTCTTTTGCTTACAGCAACACCAGCTATATTAAAGTTATTCCAGATTGGTGTTTATCTGACATGTTCCTCAAAGACCTACAATGGGTCTTCACTGAATACGAAAGGTTTCATCTTTCATATTTTAACCTTCCACTTAAAAGTTTTTTTCTAACCTAAATATCCCCTGCATATTTGAAGTTTAATATCAATCTCCTCTCCAGACTAAACTAATACAAACATGTCATTCATTTTCTGGTTTTCATACTTTTAAAATTATTTGTGTTTCTCTTGATTAGATTTCTGCATTAGTTCATAAGTTCTTGACATTCAGCGTACAAAACTAGAGAGTATGCATGTGTGGACCTCCCAGATTGCAACCCCATAAAACCTACTGAATGAATACCCCACTTCATCACTAAATCATACATGAAATCCTTAGCAGAAGCAGAGCTGACACGGATTTCTGAAATCCCTTGTAATCCTTCCTTAAATTCAGCAGTTGTTTTCTCTCTCTCCAGAAAAAAGTTTGGTTATGATTGCTCAAGTACTTCTGCACTTATCTGAAGTTCTGCGTCGGTCATAACTCTTTAGCTTGCCTTTGGGATGTTGTGTGAGACGGTGTCAAAACCTGTACTAAAGCCTGTCATGGCTATCAGTTCTCACAAGTGCACAAGCCTGATTACAAGTCATAATTTTGTAATTTCATGCTATCTTATATTGTGCTATTATTTTTACCACTGCCTTTCAGAAAAAAATTTATCTGGAAGCCTAGCCTTCAGTTTGTATACTTTCAGATTGGCTCTTACAGCTATAGATATTAAATATGCAAATCCTTCAAGACAATCAGTAAAAAGTTTATGGAAAACTAGTAGCAATTTTACAGTGTTAGACTGTTCACCAATAGGGGATGTTTATAACTCTTGCAAAAGATAGAGTTCTTCAAAGCAGTCTTGCTATTTTTGTTTATATTACAGATACTGGCTTAATTGTTAATTATTTCTTTTTCAGGCACAGACCAAGTTTACTTTTGCAATTATACAGCTGCCAGCATAATCTTTCTTCAGTTAGAGAACCTTTTTTAGAACTGCATTTTTTGGAAGCTGTTTTGAGTTTGTTTTTTTTTTCTTTTTTCCATGGTAATAGTTCTGTGCTCCTATTTTAAGCCAAATTTACTTTGCTAACCAAAGGAAGGCCTCATCCACATGAATTAAGAGTCACCTCAGAGATATTATAAGGACAAATAACATTAACTTCCATTCACAAGGAACAGCAAAATTCTCAGAGCAGCTACAGTAAGGTAAATATGGTCTCTGGACTGCTTTATAAAAACTGTTTCTCTAAATGGGTGACAATGCAAGGACTATCCACATCCTATCTAGGTCACATGAGGTGAAAGGTTTGCTCTGTCAAGCTCCACATCCCAAGTGAAACAATAAACTGAAATTCAATATACCTCTTTTTGACAAGACTGAGTTAATGTTGCCTTGACTAAACACCCGTCTCTCACACTCTCTGCATTTTGGGGCAAAGAATCCCAACCTCAGCAGCATTAAGCAAAAAATATATTAGGAATTAAAACCTGACAACATGAAAAATTGCCTTTTATAGATAAAAAGGGAAAATGTGGTACTGATTTCTTATGTAGTTAAATTTTACTGGGGGAATTTCTTTTTGCTTCACTGCTCTCTGATATTTTTTGCCTGCTTTCTAGCTGAAAGAAGTTTTATATTGAATCCAGTGAGAGTTCTTGTCCAATTTAAGTTTCCTAGGGGCTTTACAGTTTATTTGTCTGGGGGGTTTTTTCATCTTCTTCCTTTTTTCCATTCTATTACTATCTTTTTCTTCTACAGTATAACACCCTGTAGCATAGCAATACAGTAAACAAGCTGCACAGTTCAGACCACTTTCTCTACTAAAACAGAGCTGTACTTGGATGAAGATTCCAGGAAATCCTGAATCCTGACATTTACACAGTAATAAATTTGCAGTGGGCTTTTTTAGTCCTGCTCTTGTCTGTCTTCTTCCAGATGTATAGCTTTAGGGTAGAGTGTATTTCACTGTGGCTAGTTGCTTACATGCTACAGAGGAGAGCCCTAGTAGGGAGGGTAGTACCTGCCCCTAGGGAATAGGCTGTGCTTGCGGGCACTTTTCCGAAATGACGTAGGGGAGAGCATTGTGCCTCCTCCCCTGCCAGGAACTGAGATCCTCTTTCCCAAGAAAAGTGCCAAGTGTGTTCCCTCACTTGCTGGCCCAGACACACGGCAGAACCAAACAAGAGGTTATGCTGCAGTCAACAGTCTAGAGGCATTGCTGTTTAATGCTAAGCCATGTTTTCCTTGCTTTGCATTTTCAGCAGAGCTCCTGTGGAAGTTCTCAGCTGTGTCCAGGGACCTGTTTACTTTCTCATATGAAGATGCATGAAATTGCATGGGTTAATGTGACTGATCAAAGGTATGGTTTTCTATATCTGTAGTGTCTGGTACCTGCAGTACAATTCTGAAGACTGTGAAAGAGAACAATGAGAGTGGTATGTGGGAACACCATGCTCCGGGAGAGAGAGGAAGCAAAAAAGGCAACAGAAACGGAAACTTCGCTATCAACATTTATCTGACACCAAGCGCTGAATTCTAGCTGACAGCTAACACCTTTAACGACCATTGTCTTTAACTGCTGAAGACAAGCATAGTACTTTCATGTCATTTCGAGCAGTAAAATACATAAAAATAACTGAGCTGAGAAACTTGTCAGTATCTTATTTAAGCATCAATATTAAAATTATTTAAATTACTTAACCTGGTTTTAGATCCTGTGCAATATTAGTAAAATCAAATTCATGAAACTTGTGATTGCAAACAAGATTTTTAAAAGCAAAAAAGGTTTTATAGCAACAAGAAAAGTTTGGGTTTAGTGTAACTGTGTAGCTGGCGCTCAGCTCTCCTGCCATTCACACTTGTCTGTCTTAAATCATTTCCTTATGACAGCTACAGAAGCATTAGTAATAAATGACTGAAAACAGTTCTTTGGAAACCTCACACTGAACCCTGATATACCATAGCCTGTTGTCAAGTACCCACCAGCCATCAAACTTATATAAAGCCTCTCTCTCTCTTTCAAATGCAATTGTAATACATCTAAGTAATTCAAAGAACCTAAACAACAAAGCAGGTAACTTAAAATTTCCTACCAAAGCCTCACTTTCAGAAATCCAGAGTATAATGTGCAGAGCCACAGCTATACCCACGAATTCTGATAACCACCCAGCTGCACTCATGCCAGCAAGAATTCCCCTGCACATTAATGGAAATACTACTGTAACATATTGTGTATCTTGTGTTAAGACATAAATTGCTCTACTGAGTGCTAAACAATTATGCTGGGAGGGCAGTCAGTTTGTACAAACCATAAAACAATGTAGATATTTAATTACAGCAAACCAAAGGACATCATCTGTAAACATCTCAATTCATTAGAAAATGTGAGATTTACAAAGCATTGAAATAATAGGACATCTTAAATCTCCCTAAACCAAGCAAAAAATAAGACATCTGGTTAGTCAGCTCAAAAAGGAAAAGGTCTGTGAACCAGGCAAGTATTATCACAGTAAAAATAGTATCACATCACACCAAGCAGAGAATGGTCCTAACAGACATGGGAGGATGCCACCTCCCCCTCCTTGCTCAGAATCCATCATAACACACTCCTGACACACACCATGGCCTTTTGGAACCGTGAGCTTTTTGAAGTGCTAAATTCCTGCTACTCTGACTTGCCTTTGACACTGCCAGGCTGTTGATATACAATACCTGCTCTGGTACACTAGATAGGCAGAATGGTACCATCCTTATCATTGCTTATTTACTATAGACCTGAGGCAGTGTTTAGGTCCTTGTGAACATTTGTTTTCATAAGATAGCAGACAGATATGTCTGCCTGTCTGTATCCTTCCCTGTTTTAGCTTTTGGAATTAAATATTCCCTCCCTAGAAATTCAATTTACGAGAGACCAAGAGTTTTTCTAGCTTGACTTGCGAAATTGGTCTATTTCAGTTACTAATTTTCTGGGCTTTACATCTCATTAGATATAAGGATAGATTATAATGCAAAATTTGTCTGTGCATAAAAGGACTCCTGGAATATATCAGTGGACCTGAATGAACCTACAGACGCATGAAAAAGAATCTCACTTCCAATAACACTACACAGAGGGATGCATGAAAATATAGCACCATGACTTTATGTTTAATATTAGTACAAAAGATGACTATACTGCATTACTAATGCCCAGGTATATCTTACTGGCAAGCAGTAGCATTACACACAGTCGTATACTCAACTAAGGACTAATTTATAAAATAATAATGGTACTGTGCCTCTAAGGTTTCTTCAAGTCTTCTGGTTTTGCTGCCAGTACTCAAATACTCCCGAAATGTCTGGAGTGGGATGATTTGCTATGCTTTGCCAGAGCAGGAGAAGAATCTGAAGAAGGCTTTTTGGCACAGATTCAAGATAAAAGCATGTTTCTTATATGCAGTATCTCAATTCCCTGAATGATTAACAAACCACATTTAGCATATGCTTCTGATGTTTTGAATATCTTTCCAAAGATGTGGTCGTAACAATTTTTATACTCTTAGGAAATAATGAAGAAATTAATCTGGTAAAGACTGTTATATTGGATTCCTTAACTTTCAACAAGATTGAACCTGCTCCCTAGCAATTTTGAATATCTTGAAAAATGTGATTATGGTAATAGATCTGATAACGAGGCAGAAAATGTTAAGGGGAATACTACTAATAACATTGTGTAAAACTCACAGTTTTATTTTTGTCCACATTATGTATTATAATAAAGGGAACCATACATAATACACCAGGATTTTTACTTTAAAGACTGTGACTTCAGAGCCAGCTAAGTATAAACAAAAAAGAGGAAAAAATATTTTAAAATTATGCATACATGTAGATCCCAAAGCTGTTTTTTGGCTTGTGTTTTTTTGTTTGTTTTGGTGGGTTTTTTTTTGCTTGTTTGTTTGTGTGTTTGTTTGTTTTCTTCGCTGTAAAGTCCCCTTGGTAGGTATTAAATAGAATCAAGCATGTGCAAACCTTATATTTAACTCATCAGTTATCACAACAGCTGAACCACTCCATAGAGGGGCAGGTGCTGTTGATAGTACACACATTTCTGCGCTCAGAGCTATGCTCATGGAAAGCATATACTGTACATTCCAGCTTCATGATGACACAGCTGTACCCCAGGATAAGCCTTTCTGCATTGCGGATGTCCCTCATCTGCCAAGACTGCTGATGCCTGTGAGCACTAGGTAGAGCTGGCATTGTTACCAGCAGAAATGCAAGAAGGAGTGCTACATTCCCTTAAGCAGGGCTGGTGTTTCTAAGCACACAGCCTCCTCATTCCTGACAAACATTCCAGTCATAAAATCCATAAATGAATGGATAAAGTTCATAGAGATGTCCAGAAATTTCCTCCATGGCCCAAGCATGAATTGTGGCAACTTTTCACAAGCAGTTAGCTAAGCCTGCTGCTCATGCTGCTTAGGCTTGATTGTCTAAAACAGGAGACAAAAGCAGAAGTCATTGTATACAGGAAGAACCGTACAGAGGAACAAGGATAATTTGAGAGGGGACACAGCATGAGGGCAGGAAGAAATGACACACCAGTTCTGACACTGCAGAGCATGAGTGACATGCGTCAGCTGGGCACCTCTGCAGGAGCTGCACTTCCAAACTGACAGATGTCGTCAGTGTATCATCACCATCATGACTGCTGCTCCAAAGATATTCAGATGAAACTAGTTCTAGGGTCTTCCGGCACTCCAAGGGCTGAGTCATCTAGATAGAGGGTACACCCTCTCACAGTGAGTCATCTCATATGTCCTGTCCTAGGGGTTTCTCAATTTGTCTTTTGACTTATAACTGAGCACTTGTCTGAGTTAATTTTCCTTACCATATTCCCAAGGAAAAGGATGCCTTTGGGAATTTAGGTCATCAAGTTTCCACTAGGACTGGTCCCTCTGCCCGAGAATGCCTTTTGAGCTTGCCACCCCACAAAGATGCTCTCAGCTCTTTGCAATAGTCATTTCATCTTACAGTCACTGAAGGTAAGGGGAAATCCCAGTCTGAAAAGTGTTGCATGACAGCTGCCATAGCTGGTCATGGCTCCCTTCTCAGGCAGGCTAATTGAGGAGTCTTCTCCAGTTCAAAATAATATCAGAGGAACACATACAGTGGACAAAAACAGCAGCAGAAATTTTTAAACAGGCTATGGTAAATGCTCTTGAAGAGAAGGCCTTTCAGGCTAATTATTGCTCAGCCTTTCAGCCAGGTGAGTGACAAGCAAAGAGGGAATGCTACTTGCAAGGAAGCCATCCTCATCACAGAGCCAGCAGCAGGAAAGGGGGCAGTCTTGGCTCTGACTGAAGCAGGATAGCAAGGGGAAACAAACACTGTAACCTGTTTACAGCTTTACCAGTTGTTACAAAGGACTTCAGGAATATTCAGGAATAATGTTTTCTTCCTCCTGGCTACAGAGCATTAATCTAGTCTTACAGCTGTATTAAAAGGAGAGTGACATTGGAAAAATACAAGGTTGGCCATAGGTTGCTGGGAGGAGATGGGTGGATAGTATAAAGCTTTGGCTCCCCAGGTGACTCCAGCATGGAGCACCCATGATGTGCTGTTCTCAAACGCAATTGGCCTGAGCAGGAGGTGTAAAGCTGCACTGCCCTTGCACATGGAAGAGGCTTCAAGAGAGGGAATAGTTAACGGAGAAAACATGAAGTAGGACAGTTGAAGCAATGTTTTTTATTTTATGTTTGGAGGAGGTAGAGAGTGTCTAGTCCTGAATGACTTCCATAGACAACCTAAACTGCTCAAGGTCTCCTTTAACTGCCAGTTTTGTTGTTCTTCACTTTGGCTTGATGCTTGCCATGTTCGGAGTGCTTTTGTTCCATTACAGCTTCTGCCAATAGCATGCTCATCTCACAAAAGGGAAAGGAGTTCAGGGTAGTGCACCTGGGCTTAGCTTACGTGTTTGACATCAGACCCTGAAATGGAATAGAATAACCCTGAACTTACGAACTGACTGTTGGGAATGCAAATATATTAAGATGGTTCCAGTCTCTGCATTCACCTGAGCCTCTTGCTGGAAATTTAAATATCAAACCAATTCTTTACTGTCCAACTGTCATTCAATCTTTAAATTGCTCCTATAACAGCATCTTTCATAATCTAACGTTTGGTGAAATACAGCCAAAGTGCATGTAATTTATTTTCCCTGCAGTGAAATGAGTAAATCACACAGAAATGTCTGTAGCACATTACTGTGGGGAAAAAAAAAAATAAAGTATATAACTGCTTTTCAAATAAGACAGGTTTATTCATCTTTGGTAATAAAAAAAAAAAAAATCTATTTCTGAGCATGCACTCATTGAATTCAATGACACATCAAGTTGATGACTATGTTATTGAGTGCAAAATGTCACTGTAACTGGAGCAAGTAAAGGTCATTATGTCATTTTACTGCTGAGAACTCTATGGAACTGCAATCTAACAGTATTACGTAGCTGAACTGCATGAAGGAATCAAAGAGAAGGTATTTCAGACAGAATTTTTCTTCTCTAAGAGTTTTTTCTTAGAAAACAGCTACAGTTCTGCTCTTAATACTCAGTAAAAGAACCTTTAAATACCTGTGAACGAATTTGTCAGGCAAAAATATAAACTTTTCAGAATCTGAACTCAACTGTACTATGTGTGGGTCACATCCTAGCTGTCTTTTCATAATGGTAACTCAAGTAGCAGTGCAACTGTGCCTTACATTCAAGTCCAAAAGTGACACTTGCCACACTATAGGGGTTTTTAAGGCCACTTAATAGCTTTTATTGGAAGAAATTTTAAAATTCATTTTTCACCAATTCCACCCTTGCCCACTTTTGCATTTCATTCAACTCAAGCTGTTGTTGGGCACATTGTGGAGTTCACATGCTGCAAACATAACACCCTGGAAAGGCTGCTGGGGCTCTGCAGGAGCACCGGGTAGCCCCAGAGCAGCTCTGCCCCAGCTGAGCTCAGGCTATTCAGGCAGATAAAAGCAGCAAAGAATTGGGTTTACTGCCTGTCTGCTTCCCCAGTGGAGCTACATGGCAGCAGAGTGCAGGTCCCCTTTGAGACAAGCATTGTGAATGGGCTGTCTATGCAAGTAAATATAGCTACACTTTTGTTTACCAAAATATCACAGAATTCATCTCTGATATGTATTGCATCTATTTATTTTCTAAATGAAATTCTTGGATAACTCTTACCATGTGTTCCTCTTACAGTTGCCATATAATTTAAAAAACAAATATTCATTCATTGTAAATTTAAAAAATATAGGTAATCCACAGAATGGTTTTCTTCAAATATAGGCAGAAATACACCTACACATACTTACATTGACACAGTCCTAACAATTCCTTAACTACCTCTGAAGAACATTATTGTCAATCTGTTCTGCGCTCTGGACTGGCACTATGGTATGAATTGCAAAACCAGCCTGTTGTCAGCAAGGTTGATAACTGCTGTCAAAGACGTTGTGCATGTGTTGTATATGTCATGTGTTTTAAATTATAGAGGAATTAAAAATGGGATAGAGAGCATCCTGGACAATTGCTGATTTTCCATGCATGTATTGACTGAATAACTTGCAGTGGATGAGCTAATAGCTTAGAGGAAAATATTTGATTCTACAGAGCTTAGTGGCTTACTATTCCTTGGGAGCAAGAGATGTTTCAGTGAGATCAATGTGTCAGAATACTCTTTGCAGCTTAATTTTATCTTTTAGTTTGAGACTGCAGAAGAAGGCGGCTGTTACTGGTATGCTTTAGAAGATACTGTTTCAGAGGGTCAGTTTTGGCAAAAGCAGTAGTACTCGACGCATTAAAACAACCACTAACCACTAAGCAGCTGGCTTTTCTGTAAATTTAGTTATTGATCCCTTGGTCTTAACAAACTAGAACACCTGTTGCAATAGCAGAATTGCAACACAAGTACTGCTGTGATGCGTGCTACCAAAGCTACTTTGCTCCACACTTATTTTTTATTAAGCATTTTTATTAAGTAAACTGATGCTGATTCAAGTTGTTGTCAAGTTGAAAATATTGTACAATTATTTTTACCTGTGCCTACGTCCAGTAAAACACTTAGGCGTATGTCTAACTATAATCATGTGAATAGTCTCACTGATTGGAATAAAAGGAGTTGCTCACTGCTCTTGAGGAACTTTATGGACCCGTTCTGTAGCTTGTTATGATACTGCTATGTGTCTGTCGTGGGTTCACCAGTAGCAGTCATTTTTCTCCTTCTTAGTAGCTAGTGGAGTGCCTTTTGGCCTGGGAACAGAGCTGATAATGCTCAAATGTTTGGTCTGGCCAAGGACTTTTCCGAGCCTCATGCTCTGCCAGGGAGGTGGGGAAGCCCAGAAGGACACAGGGTTTTCTGGGTCGGACTCGTTTTTTGGCGGGTGGTATTGTATTCCCTTCCCTTATTATTTTCTCTTATCAGTCAGTGCTTGGAAGGGGGAATGAGTGAACGAGCTTCCTGACTGGGTTTAAACAATGACAGTTCTTTTTGGCGCCCAACGTGGGGCACGAAGGGTTGACATAAGAACAGATCTGTCCGGATTAATAGTCACTCATCACAATGCTGATTTATTGGCTCTCAAAGTTGTTCCTCTTAATCTCACAGTTTCAGTATATCGTATCTTACTTCCATCCGGTATTTGCTGCATTAGTGTTTTTCAAGTGTGGGGCTTGGGCTAAGGTTCTTGTCTCATTGTACTTTATGATAATGACTTGTAATACAACGGAATCATTGATCATGAAACTGATCTGGCTTATGTTCCCAGTGTGGTCACTACCTTTATACTTTGGGAGGCATATAATAGAAGAGCTTAGCAATTACACATCTTTTTTCTCCTTCTTGAGTGGTCAGCCTGTGAAGGAGACATTCTTTTATCCTTCCAGTCTCTCTCCCCCCCCCCCGCCCCCCGAACGTTTACAGCGTCGTTTGAGAGTTTTGAAGTTTTTGAATGGGCTTTTAATGCCGTTGAGACTTGTTTGCCGATTGTGATGGGGATCACCATATTGGCACGCATACAGAGTGTGTTTTGCCCACGACCATATCATCTGATTTAAAAAGTTAAGGAGAGTCAGGTTTGGGTCTTGTCTGGGGTCAAACGACGATATAGGAGGACCGAGAGATTTTCCCTGAGGCTGGACAGTCATGAGTGGCAGGGTGTGTGGGATAGTATGGGCAAGTATCTAGGTCAGTGGGCCCCTCCAGTACTTTGGAATTTCACCACCGAACAACTGCAAAATCTAGAAGAATTAGTAAAACACTTAAATCACTTAAATGAGGTATATGGTCATTCTGGCCATACCAGAGATGGACAAATCATGGCAACTATATCACTGACAATATATCATAAATCAGAAATCAAGTGTCTGCAGGAAAAAGAGGGTACCTTACTTCTAAGGTGAACATGGCAGTTGCTATACAATCTCTGAATTTCACTGTGTGCTGGACAGAAATTTTTTTTTAAACACACATGCACATACATTATCACTGCTGTGTTCATGGCACAGGACCTGCATTTGCTTTCCTCCAAGCAACCAGATCCAGAGGGCAAAACTAGAACAGACAGAAATGGCTATGCTGTTCAACCTTTCCCTGCAGTCTGACGTTAGGCAGAATTACCCTACCTAGGAACAAGTTATTCAATACATACATTATACTCCTGAAATTATATGAAACAGCTCACTGACATTTCAAGAGGGTTTTGGTGTTCAGAAAGCACCTGCCCAAATGTTAGTCCTATTGTTGCAGTAAAGTGCAAATATCCCACTCAGCATAAACAACGCTGCTGAACAGACCTTACACAAAAGCAAGGCACATATGGGAGTGTAGCAAGAGAAGAACAAATAAGAATAAGAGCACAATAACAGTATCACAGTGTCAAAGAAAAAAGGCATTGGAAATGTGCTGATAAGGTCATACCACCATTCCTCCCCTCCCTCTGTTCAAAATATACATAGAGTATTCCTCACTGTTGTTTGTCCAACTTGTTCTGAAAAAACCTCCCATGATGAAGACACCACAGACTCCCCAAGCAAGTCATTCCAGTACTGCACTGTCCTGGACAGTGAAAACAGACTGTTCTCTTGGGGTTCTTACAGCAGTCTTTTACGTATTTTGAGACCAGTTACATGTACTAGATTAGCCAAGAACCTTGATTCTGACTGAACTAATGGTTGGTTTATGTTTCAGGCAGTTATTGATTGCTGGCTCATGTTGTTTATTTTCAAACACTCTCCTATCTTCTTTCAACTTAACATGCTCCCTGAGTGTAGCCAAAGTTTCAGGGCTTGCACATTCAACTCACCTAATTGCTGACTCCTGCCTGTCCTCATACTCACATTCAGGCAGGAGCATCAGCAAGTGTGGATCCTGCCAGATACTGGTACACTCATTGCAGATCCAGAGGAAATACAACTCCATTTGACACCCATCTGTGTATGCTGATGCTTTTTCTTTCTTCTAGCGTAATCCCACTGCAGTAGGAGTCTTGGGAAACAGTTGTTCTCACTCTTAAAAGCCTGCAGAAAAATCTAATCTTCACTTGGGCAGACATCACCATCTATATGAAGTTGCTGGGATATGGTAAGAGCATCGCTTGTCTCAGGCATCACTGACAGAGTGCCAGAGCACCAAGACAATGGGGCAGGAATAGGGAAAGTAAGGCACCAGCTGTGGTTCAGCCTTGGGACCCTGCCTTTCATGTAAAGCTGCAGGGTTTATTGTTGAGGAGGAAAAGGGAAAAATCATGTTATCTTAAAACATCCTAGGAAATAGTTGTTTTGTGCAACATTCAGTAAAACACAGAGTACCCAAGAGTTACGAAATATTATTGTTGAGGTTAGGCACACATGCACATTCAAGGCCCTGTGCATTTGAGGTAAGTAATATTCAGTCACTTAAATTCTTCTTTTTTCCCCAGGGAAATGAATAGAGAGAAAAATAAAACAAAATTTTGAGATAAATCTGGGTAAGAATCCCCAGAACACTGATACTTCCTTGCCTTCAAACATCCAGATCCCTACATAGCAGTCCCCGAAGGTGTTTTTTTTTAAAGAAGTTTAGATATGTATTTTATTTCAAAAGCTGCATTACAGAGATTACAGAGTTAGAATGGTTACCACTGGATAATATTTCCTAACTGAACTTCTTCAGGCTTTGCTGGAATAACCTTTCACTGTTCAGATGATTGTCTCTAAAAACATCAAGAATTTTTCACTGAAGATTGATAATCTTCAGGTACATCACTATCCAAACCCAGATCCTCAGGCAAAATACTGTTAATGGAAAATTTTCTAGTAGTCTTATCAAGATTCACCAAGGCTCATCAACTTCCATTATGAGTAACGTATTACACAAGCCATCCCCACTCCTGCTGACTCCCATCTCCCTCATTTCCTAGGACTCGTACCCCAACTACCCCATCAGGAAATTTCCTCCTCTTACTTCAAGGCAGCACCCCCAGAGGGAGCATTTAGAGCATGCAGAGAAAAACCCTTCCTGCTCTGGCCATACCTTCCACCCGTAGTAAGAATCACACCATGAAGCTTCAGGAGAGACAGTGCAATTCTTTCAAAAACCCATCATCTGAACTTATCTTCACCATGTGGCTCAGCTTGGGAAAAAATTAGAGGAGATTTCACCATATATTTCCAGACATGAAGGGGGTCCTCTCTTTCACGGAACAGATCTCCCCTCCAAAGCGAGGTCTTGTCTACACTGGTAATATTTTTATTTAAGTATCTAGGTGGAAAAACAAACTTCCCCATCTTATTCTTGGAAACAGCAATAACATTTTGAGTTTGAAATTATCTCAAAAGGAAGCCAAATTCAGCAAGGCTTCTGCTTGGGAAAAGGCAATCCTTTCAATTGGGAATTTAGCAGGCCCTAAAATTCCAATCCAAGGCTTGGCAAAACCATGGGGAATAAAGTTTCGTGAAAGGTGTATAGGCAGCATCCTATATAGATAAATACTAGATTGTAATGGTACTCATTATCCCAAATAAAAGCTATAAAAGAAGCCTGTTATTCTACAAAACCCTAGATTCAGCATTCAGAGGCTTTTTATTGTGTATCTTACACATGCAAATCTTCACATGGTTTAAAGAGTTATTTGGACATCAGTTATTCTGAAATGCACTGCATGTGTATTGGTCTGAGTGATGAAGCAGGTGGCAGTGATTTGCTCAGAAAACAGCATACACAAACCTGATAATTATCTGATGTGATCCTTTAAGAATCCAGAGCATAGAAAGAAATAGCAAGTTATTTCCTTGCTCACAGTTTCCAAGTTTACCACCTGAGCAGCCCAAAGTGACTAGAGCTGGCTTATCTCTCTGCTCACACTCTCCATCCGCTGCTGCTTTTGCCAGATCTCTGGTTTCTACTCCTCACTCTCATGCACCAAGCAAGCATGCTGCTTTCAGCCAGTCTGCTATGACACAGTCAGTCAGTGCCCTGACCTTTCCATTGCAACCAAGAAGCTATGGATTGAAAATGAGTTTGGAGTTTTCACTTACTATTACATAAAATAGGATTGTTTTTTGCTTTCCTTTAGCCTTCTTCAATGGAATAGTCTTTTAAAGAGATCTGTATCTGTTGAATGAATGAAAACCACTATGACCTTACAGGATGATACTCTTGTAAAAGTTACTAAATACATACAAGGTATGAAAGTCTATATTATGAATGCAGGAAATTATCAGTGTTCATAAAACCTGAATCATTACATTTGGAAATAAACCATCTAAAAAACGCATGACAGGGACAGGGATTGATGAGTTGTATGTGGTTTTTTTGGTCCTCTCTACCAAGATGCATGAGCAATTGTCCCATGTTTATGTGCAGCAAATAGAGAACACAGAAACAGAAACTCTAATTCCTGTGCACAAATTTGTCTGAAAAATGAGTAACAGCATTAGTTGTCCTAAACTGAATACATAACCCTTAAATTTATAAAACTGCCTTGCTTAATGTATAAAACTGGTTTTAAATGTAGCTGTTAGATGAAGTCAGAGGTATTTTGATGCATTTGTGAGGTTAAATATCCATTTCCTCAAATTTATGTATGTTTATCCAAGAGTATAGCTATCTTATCAAGTTTTTTTTAAAACCATGTATTCTTTATTTCTCTCTTGATTACTGAATTATTTCAAATGCTATGCATTCTGAAATGCACAGATTAAGGAAGACTTCCTTCACCCTCAAACACTGGAGCTGAGAGAAGCAAAGACTTTTGTGAGACAGTTCTTTGGGTGTGATGTACACCCAGTGTCTCTTTTGCTATGGTGGCCTGTCCTGGGTTCAGCAGTAGCAGTCATGTTTCTCCTCCTTGGTAGCTGGTGCAGTGCAGTGTTTTGACTTTCGGCTCGGGAACAGAGCTGATAGAGATGTTTTGGTTTGGCCAAGGACTTTGTGAGCCTCATGCTCTGCCAGGGAGGAGGGGAAGCTGGGAGGAAGCAGAGACAGGACACCTGACCCAAACTGACCAAAGAGGTATTCCATACCACAGCACGTCATGCCCAGGATGTAACTGGGAGTGAGCCGGAAGGGCTGGGGGACTGCAGGGTTGGAGGAGGTATCGGTCGGAGCTTGGTCGGGCTTGGGGGGCGAGTTATCGGTCAGGGGGTGGTGAGGTGTTGTATTCTGTTCCCTTGTTATTTCCTTTATCATTATTATAATTGGTGGTAGCAGTAGTGGTTTGTGTTATACCTTAGTTACTAAACTGTTCTTATCTCAACCCGTGGGAGTTGCATTCTTTTCGATTCTCCTCTCCGTCCCTCCGGGAGCAGGGGGAGGGCAAGAAAGGGGGGGGAAGTGAGCGAACGAATTACCTGACTGGGTTTAAACCACGACATGGCCTCAGATAGTTAATGGGAGAAAGGAGAACTGTGAATTGAGCTCTTTGCAGTGAAGTTTGCACTTCACCTTGTGGTGAAGTTCTTTCAGAGCAGGTTATCTCTCTGTACGTATGCAGAACAGCACCAGGCTTTGCTGATGTGCTTCTCTTTCTTCTATATTGTTTTGTACAAGCATGTTCCAGGATGTATATTACTTTGTTTTGTTATGTAGGACAATCATTGCCTAACATGGTACAACCCTGGGTCAAGTTTGCTATGCCAGCTGGCTTTCAATTCCAATGCTTGAATTAATGGCTCTTTAAATATTGACTGAGGGGCTAGTGCAAGACAGAATATTTAACTCTATGGAGCTAGAATATTTAACTCCATGATTATCATATGGACACTACCAGCTCAGTTCAGCTATGAATAGAGTATGTCTAAATAATGCAGCTAGCATTGACAAGATACACTTTCAAAGACAAACCCTTAAGCACTTCAGTACAATAAACCAAAAATAAACCTAATGAATAAATTATAAAGCACCTCCCAAAATGTGCAGATAAACCAAAACCTACAGGTGAAGAATACTTGAATCTTGACACAAATTAAACAAGTGGTGGATATCTGTAACATTCATTACTCATAACTGCAATGATGTACTTCTTCCCTGAATAGTCTGTATGCCAGGCATATATAACAAGACACAAGAAAGAAAGGGTGGGGACAGAAAATATATATCCATGAAATTATTTTTGATAATTCATATACATCTATGGTATTATGGTGTTATTGAATAACCAGTTCCCTAAAAAGCTCAAAGTTTCAGAAGCTTACTGATGTGCCATTATAGTCTGCTTGCAGGGAAAAATGTGTTCTCAGGAAAATGGGAGGTGGATGGCTGAACGGGGCTGGATCTCAGAGTAACTAAAAGAGCCTAGACTTAATGTGTAGTTTATTCTCAAATGCCTTTAGTTTGACTGAAGAGTACTTATTAGTAGATATGTACAAACATAGTAATTTTGTCTTTGCAGACCATCTGGATGAACAGACCTACACTGTCATTTAAAATGTTCTTTACGATCAATTATTATACCAATAACTTACATCAGCACAAGGGGATATTTTACTAGGATTGGTAATTATCTGGAGATTTGGTGGAGGAAGAGAAAGCAGCTCCATTCTTCTCTACCTTAAACTGACTTAAATGGCAACAACACATCAAAATAAAGGGTCTTGCAGTGGTGTAAAAGTGGTGTAAATAATATGTAAGCACATGCAGTCACCACTAGCAGCACAAAGGAAATTCATTTTGCTCAGGAATGTCATTCAAAGGCAGGGGGAAAAAAGGAGAACAGAACATTGTGACCAAAATCGTTAAGATAATCACCCTGCAACAACAGCAAACATCTCCAAACTGAGCTCAAGCAAAGAATAAAAATCAAATATCTGCTCTTGCAGGTGTTATCTGTAACATCTTGGCAATTTAAGACACTCCATTTCTGGGGGGTAGGTACTCCCTCCTGTGGAGCTATCCACTCTGTACACCAGAAGAGCTCCTGCCTGTGGGATCCCCCTCTGGCCAGCATCCCATGGGGTCTGTCAGCTGCCTACTCCCTGTCATGCTGGTGCAGACAGTCATGGGAGCCACCCAGGGGGGAACTGGTGGGAAACCTTCTGCCCCAGGAGCCCCTCAGGGTTTCCCAGGTTGACTTTACAGTAAGGAGATCCTGCAGACCAGGAGGCAGCAGTGGGGATGGGGTTTCTGCAGGGGGGCCACCTACCACCAGCCTTCACCAACTTCAGGATGGGATTCTGTAGAGGTGAGGAAGGCAGGAGGAAGGAATGGGGCCTGTGAAGGCAAAGGAGGAAACCACACAGGGTGCGGGTCAGCATCCGGTGCTGTGCAGCGGGGAAGCGCCCTCTGAGCAAGTTTGGAGCAGGACATTTGATTTGCTCTGAGAAGTTCAGAAAGAAATGCATTATGACAAGGCTGGGCCACAAGGCTGTAGCTAGGAGAAAGCAGTCCTGGAGGAAAATCCCCAGATAGCTGAAGTGCAAAAGCTTCACCCATCTGAAGAAACCCAGCCTATTGCAGAGAAAGCAGTGTCAAGAAAATAATGAGAAAATTGTCAGAGGACACAGCAGAGATGCAGAAGACCTGCATGCATCGAACACAGCAAGTCTCGATGCCCTAGGGAGCAAGAGAGTCATAGAATCATAGAACAGTTAGGGTTGGAAAGGACCTTAAGATCATCAAGTTCCAAACCCCCCTGCCATGGGCAGGGACACCTCATACTAAACCATCTCACCCAAGGCCTTGTCCAACCTGGTCTTGAACACTGCCAGGGATGGAGCATTCACAACCTCCCTGGGCAACCCATTCCAGTGACTCACCACCCTAACAGGAAAGAATTTCCTCCTTATATCCAATCTAAACTTCCCCTGTTTAGGTTTGAACCCATAACCCTTTGTCCTATAGCTACAGTCCCTAATGAAGAGTCCCTCCCCAACATCCTTATAGGCCTCCTTCAGATACTGGAAGGCTGCTATGAGGTCTCCACACAGCCTTCTCTCCTGCAGGCTGAACAGCCCCAACTTTCTCAGCCTAAGCCCCAACTTTCTCAGCCTTTCTCAGTCTCTGCCACTAAAGAAAGGCACTGCAGAAAGCAAAATGGCATGAGGATGCTGATGCATAAGGGAGATCTGAATAGTGAGGACAGGTTAACTTCAAACAAGCCCATCCTTGAAAGAGTTCTTACAAAAGGAATGTTTCAACATCAAAAAGAACAAAAACCAAACCAAACCAAACAAAAAAAAACAAAACAAAACAAAACAAAACAAAAACAAACAAAAAAGCAAAAAAAACCCAGGTTGCATTTCCTGTCATTGGAGCTGGAGGCAGTGGATCTCTGAGAAGGGCTTCCCATGCTTAAGAGGCACATGCACTGCTCCTGGGGATCGTGGTGGCTGACTACAGAATGGACCACAGGTGCCCTACCCCACCTATGAATGGCAAAGCTGGAAATGTAGGGAACGCACTTGTGTGCATGACGTGCTCAGGAACAAAACAATGATGAGGTCACACATACCTCTTCCAGTCCTGCAAGACTATGAAGAAATGCTGGAAGCACAAAACTAGTCCTAAGAAATGCGATTTCCAAGCAAGTGAATATTTTGTTAAGCAGTGTGCAATGACAGCATTTCCAAAGTGGAATTAGAAAAATACACACTTGTTTCCAGTCAGGTTTTCTGGTCTTCAGCTGCTTGAATTTTATAACTTGTTTTCTGCTTTTTGAAGTAGTGCTAGAATATACCATCCTTAAACCTGAAAGAGTTTATCTGCTTTTAACGTGGCTGTGTGTACTTCACAACAACACAGAGTTAGCGTCATGCACTTGGGTGTACATGCTGTGACCCCAAAAGCACCCTGTTCTGTTCCCTCCCCAGAGGGGCAGAGCACCTGTCCAGTCAGTGAAGTCTCCTGTGTCTCCCAGTGGGGTGTCATGACATAGAAGATGAGAAAACCACCAAGAAATGAATGCAGAAATGCTTCCCAACACCTAAGCAAGAGTGGGTGTGCTCTGGACATCTCTCCGTGACACTGAAAGGATCATGCCACTGGAACAGTGACTAGGCTTCAAACGATGGCCAGCATTGTTCTTAGACTACACTACAGGCTTACATTTACTGTATAATAGAGTGAAAACCTGGCATAAAGACATATCGTGTATTGTTGCTTTATTGACAAGGTTACGCTAACACTGATGAAAATATTAGTCTATTCATCTGAACAGGCAAAACAGCAAAACATAAAAAGAGGGAATCCACCTTAATTCTTCTTAATGGAGACATGTTCCCTCCTCCCCCCCAGCCCTTTACATGCCCTACAGAGTGGGGGCAAAAATTTGCAAACCCATGATGCCGAAAGAATTCCAAGCCATGTCTCTGTTTTTACTTAGCAAATACCCAGCTATTTCAGATGTTTTGAAGAGGCATTTCTGTTTTCCTTTTTTAGCAGACTGCTTGCAGAATGTATTTGTACAAATGTTGTGATCAGTAATTTGATACACCAGAAAACAGTCAATGTAGTTTAAATATAAGCATGGAACTGATGCAATTTTCTTAATAAAATCTATGTAAATATCTATACAAGCTTTCTTCTTAAACTGAAGAAATAGAACTGGCACCCACAGAAAAGATGAACCACGTCTAATTTACACAAAACAGCATTGCAGCATTCTATTCTGACTGCTAGCCCAAAACAGTGATTTCTGATGATACACTGTGGGCTCCATAACACAAGTTGCTAAAAAACACTTCCAAAGAACATAATTACTTGTACCAACACCATTCTGACAGCAGAGTTGATATTTGCTGGTGATGATGCTGTGGTGAGCCTGAACTTATCAGAGATACCTTCTAAGAAACAGAGTATCAGAAATTGCAAGAAAGGACTTACTTTCTTTGTATATTCTGGACTTACTTTGTCACGAAGGGAGAGTAAAGTTGGCTTGTGCAGACATAAATATATTCTGAACTCTCTTCCCAAGACAATTTTCCTCTACTGAACATATCAATCTTAACTTAGAATTACAGTGGACAGTCTATTTTATTATAATTACCATATTTTTTTCCCAGGCTGTCATTATGCAATTTTTTTTTATATTATTTTTCTAGAATACTTCTGGAGCAGAGCCATGAATCTACATAAATAATTCTTGACAAGCAGCGCTCGCCACATACACGTTGGCTTCCCTGTTGTGTAATCAATATTATTAATACAAAAGTTAATTTTCAGTGCACAAAACCCATGTTACTGTTTTCCTATCACAGTCAGCATAAGTTTAAAGAGATTATTTTGGATGTTGCACGCAGGCACATTGCTAAAATAAGGCTGGATTCAGACTCATGGCAAGAATACATGTTTACACATCCAAAATGTGTTACATGTGAATGTTCTCAAATTTGTTTAGAATGCATTCTTCCCATTAGCACTGCTGCCAATAAATTTGTTTGTTAGAATACTTGCAATGATACTACACAAAGAAAAGACAAACACAGACAAGTCAAGTCTATTTTTATGTGATCAAGTATTCTTGGAAATTTTCTACCATATTAATGAAAACCCCTTTGTTTAGTTCTGGGAGCGTTTCTAGATCCACACATACTATTTCTGCCAAGTCAGGTTGTGTGTGCCCGTAATACGATATGGAAGAAGCAGGAGAAAACTCATGTTTACTTGTACTTCTGATGTGATTTGGCCAGGTCTCCAAAGTAAGGCAGTGTTCCTCTAGAGCAGCTTTGTGCAAGTAATAAATGTTTACTGATTTTATTACTTTTTTTATTTACTTGCTGACAAATTATGGCATATTTTGATAAATTATTAATTTTCTGATTTATATATATATGTGTGTGTCCGTGTGTGTGTGTGTTGCAAAATCTCTTCTAGACAGCAGCAGCACTCAGGGTAGATCTATGCAGGAAAACATTGAAGCTGGAGATTTTGAAAATTAACTAAAATGAATTTGCTAATTTGTAACAAAACTACTGCATTTGTTACTTTGTAACAAAATTACTACAAAATTACTACTGCAAAAGCAGCTATTTGAGGAGACATGGCGCAGAAGAAGGTTTGAAGGAGAATGACAATGCTGGAATTCCTTAAGGACCTTGGCACCACTCTTGTTTGAACCTTTAATGATCCTTTACAAAAATTAGGACTGTGGAGACAACCTGTTGATGTCATAAGTTGATGCAGTGAGGTATGCTGGGACGGTGGCAGATCCAGAAGGTGTTGCCAATGCAGGTGATAGCCAGGATGTCATACAGAAAGAGCTCTGAAAATTATAAAACAGGATGAAATGCGATAGTTAAAAATGGCAAGTCATGCACATGGGATCAGTGACAGCATTTTGCTGCAAGGTAAAGGCCTTTTGTTGGAGGTGATTCAGAAAGACATGTATACGTCTTAGCCCATGGGAGGAGTCACAGGTGTAACACAAGCACAAACAGACTGAAGGTGGTACCAGGATACACTGGATGTAACATTTCCACCAGAAATAGGGAAAGTGATTTCACCACTTCCTTGGGAAGTCTGTTCCTACAACTGACTACCCTTTCGATGAATAATTTTTTCCTAATGTAAAGTCTAAATCTCCCCTGGAGAGATCCAACCCTCGGACTGTGTTGGGTTACTGCACTATCAGAGCACAATGCACATAACCACTCTGTACCCTGTATTGTGTAGGGTGGCATTCATATGTGAGGAATCATTTGTATGAATAGAGCAAAAACCTAAGAAGAAAATACACATAATTTTAGAATTAATATCTAAAAAAAAAAAAAAAGTACAGTCAATCAGGCAATGGCAATTGTAGTGAGTCAGTGGTAATGTCATTAAATAACAGCATCAGACCATTGTTGAATGGCACCACAGAGCATGCGCATGTCTTGCCTGTTAGGGCTATCCCAGGTTCAATGGCACAGCTTTTCTGCCTTCCCCCAGCCTCATCCCACATGTCATCTCTCTGAACAGCAGTGACAATGTCTGTTCAGCAGCTTGGAAGACTCCAAATCCTCCTTCCTCCCAGGAAGAAAAGAAGCTGGGCAGCAAAGCCAGGAGAGTGGTTTTCCAGGAAAAAGAAAGATGGCCATTCTTGCTGGCCATGGAGCCAGGCAAGAGGGTACCTCAACAGCAGGGCTTGGGATGAGGTCTCGGGGGGGACAGGGGACAGTGGTGCATGGGAAGCTCTGCACTCCTGTGCTCTTCACCACTGTGTGCCTCACTCTTGTCATATTACTTTTATTTTACCAGGAGAGGTTTTTTACCAGACCTGCTTCATTTTTCAAGAGGCCATGTGCACTAAGCATGCCTGCACTCAAGAGAAAAAAAAAACTCTGAACAAAACAAGTTACCTTCTCCTTTGCCACATACTTAAAGTTGTCCAAAACATGAGGATGATATTTTCAAAATCCACAATTAGGGCACAGCCGAAATCTTGACATGCTTTTGAGAGACCTATGTTGTCGCAACACAAGACAAATTAATGCGTTATAGCACTAAAAGTTGGCATCCCACACTAATCCTATCCCCATAGTGGGTTTTTTAAGATGACAGCTCCCAAACTCTAGGTTCTCTCACAAAAGTAATGGAAGAATCACATAGTTGGCAGCAGGTTGGTTCCTCAGATGTAGAAGAGTGTAAAGTGAGTATCATTATGCACTGTAGGTGGTTACAGGAAGGCAAGGAATTGCTAATGGTCTTGCATGCTGGCAGGGCTGAGTGGTAAGCACTTATACCTTCAGTCAGTAATTACGCACAGTCCTTGCTTTCTTGCCATGAAGCAACTAAGCCACAGCCAATGCATAAACCAAAAAGTACTTTTGAGAAGGTTTAAGAAGCAATGTTACCTGTTTAAACTATCTGACCTTCTACATTACCTCTACCCACCTCTAGAGGATGGTGCTGACTATAGTTTTAGATTTATTCTCTCAGAAGGCCCTCAAGTCTCTACCATTCATACAACACAGTCCACTTAGCTTTTGCTGAACAGCTGCACTAAAGCTTTTTCCAGTCCAATTTTCAGATTTCAAATTCTCTTTTGGAATAGGGTCCTTAAGGGCAAATTTTCAAATTTTCCTTTACAATTAAAAAGCCCTCCCCATTTGTAAATACAAGAACAGAGCATTCGACTTTCCAGGCATACAACACACAACAGGTATTCCTGCCGGCATTGTCCATTGGATATCACTTACAAATCAGGTTAAGCATCAGCCACACAACATAGAACATAATTTTAGGGAGAGTTTCTGAACCCCTGGCCTAAAAGAAGAACAAAAGAAGGGTAATGAATTTTCATTAGCTTTACAGAAAGCAGTACTAAACAGAAGCTTTCTCTGAACTCTTAAAAGCCACTCATGTCAGGGAATTCTGCCACAGATTTCTCTTAGCAGGCTTCCTAAAAGCTCCCTGGAAAACCTACTGTCCCCCTTCTTTCTCCATTTTTCAGTTACTCGTATATATTTTATTAAAATATATTTGTCTTGAAGATATGCCATTTTTTTATGTTTGCAAGCTTGAAGATATGCCATTATGTTATGTTTACAAGTTTGTATCAACACTGATGGTCAGTGAAACATTTTTCTGATGCTGAGAAATGTAAAAATGGGTGGGGGGTGGGAAATCCGTGTGCCTGAACTGTTTTATCAAAAACAAGACAAAATCTAATACAAAAATCTCAAAAGTCATTTCAAACTGTTCCTCTCAGGCAAGCTTCAGCAATTTTTCCAGCTCCCTTTGTCACAGCATTCACAAAAACCACTTTGTCATGATGAGGCTTTGCAAAGAGATAAATGAAGCTGAACTGGGTCATGTTTAGCAGCTCACCACTTTGCCAGTGCCTCTTTATATTTAACCACACAAATCCCATGTCTAACCTCACAACTACAAGGGTCTATTTACATAAAGTCAACAAACAGTATCTCCATCAGTTCTCTCATCGGCAAAATGAAGAAGTTGACATGTTTGCCTGCGAATAAGCGTCACATTAATTAAAGATGCTCTCAGCAGAATAAAATATAAGCCACTGCAATTTAGCCTTGCAGCCTCTGCCACCGTTATTCAGGAGACTCTGGGGCAAAGCCAAATGAAGTATAATTAATATGCCGGGGAACCCATAAACAAACAAGGTGGGAAGTGGGATTTCTGACCCTTTACACGTAGGTTTATCCGAGCTGATAGCTAATAAATACTTTTGAGAGTGCTTATCTGTTGAAAATTATTTCCCTTCCAGAGCAATGTTTCTTTAGAGATAAGTTGTACCATGAAAGAAACA
Source organism: Pezoporus wallicus (assembly GCF_028554395.1). Classification (NCBI taxonomy): domain Eukaryota; kingdom Metazoa; phylum Chordata; class Aves; order Psittaciformes; family Psittacidae; genus Pezoporus; species Pezoporus wallicus. The sequence goes on along the minus strand of NW_026639160.1, from coordinate 681,494 downwards.
GAAGGATTATTTTTTTTCTTGAAAGCAGTAATGACAAAAATATACTAATATGGACATTTTTCAAGATAACCCAAGGAAATTTATTGACTGAAGACTGTATGTGTCTGAAATGGAGATGTCATAGAATAGAATCATAGAATCGTTAGGGTTGGAAAGGACCTTAAGATCATCTAGTTCCAAACCCCCTGCCGTGGGCAGGGACACCTTACGCTAAACCATATCACCCAAGGCCTCGTCCAACATGGCCTTGAACACTGCCAAGGATGGAGCATTCACAGCCTCCCTGGGCAACCCATTCCAGTACATCACCACCCTAACAGGAAAGAACTTCTTCCTTACATCCAGTAAAAACTTCCCCTGTTTAAGTTTGAACCCATTACCCCTTGTCCTATCACTACAGTCTCTAATGAAGAGTCCCTCCCCAGCATCCTTGTAGGCCCCCTTCAGATACTGGAAGGCTGCTATGAGGTCTCCACGCAGCCTTCTCTTCTCCAGGCTGAACAGCCCCAACTTTCTCAGCCTGTCTTCATATGAGAGGTGATCCAGTCCACTGATCATCCTTGTGGCCCTTCTCTGGACTTGTTCCAACAGTTCCATGTCCTTTTTATGTTGAGGACACCAGAACTGCACACAGTACTCCAGGTGAGGTCTCACAAGAGCAGAGTAGAGGGGCAGAATCACCTCCTTTGACCTGCTGGTCACGCTCCTTTTGATGCAGCCTAGGATACGGTTGGCTTTCTGGGCTGCAAGCGCACACTGCCAGCTCATGTTCATTTTCTCATCAACCAACACCCCCAAGTCCTTCTCCGCAGGGCTGCTGAATCTCTTCTCTGCCCAACCCTTAGCTGTGCCTGGGATTGCTCCCACCCAGGTGTAGGACCTTGCACTTGTCATGGTTAAACTTCATAAGGTTGGCATCAGCCCACCTCACAAGCATGTCAAGGTCCCTCTGGATGGCATTCCTTCCCTTGAGTGTATCAACCGAACCACAGAGCTTGGTGTCATCGGCAAACTTGTTGAGGGTGCACTCAATCTCACTGTCTATGTCACCGACAAAGATGTTAAACAAGACCGGTCCCAACACCGATCCCTGAGGGACACCCCTCATTACTGGTCTCCAGCTGGACATTGAGCCATTGACCACAACACTTTGTGTGCAGCCATCCAGACAGTTCTTTATCCACCGAGTGGTCCACCCATCAAACTGATGTCTCTCCAATTTAGAGACAAGGATGTCTTGCTTTGCGCAAGTCCAGGTAGATGACATCAACTGCTCTACCCCTGTTCGTCAGTTCTGTAGCCCCATCATAGAAGGCCACTAAATTGGTCAGGCAGGATTTCCCCTTAGTGAAGCCATGCTGGCTGTCACCAAGCGCCTTGTTGATTTTCATGTGCCTTAGCATGCCTTCCAAGAGAATCTGCTCCAAGATTTTGTCAGGACCCTCAGATGGATCCCATCAGGACTCATGGACTTGTGCACGTTCAGGTTCTCAAGATGATCTCAGATTTTTCAGATGGTCTCACACCAGTTCCTCTCCTACAGCTGGCTCAAGGTCTTCATTCTCACAGTCCCTGCGTCTGCCTTCCAAGACTTGGGTGGTGCAGTCAGAGCCTTTGCCAGTGAAGACTGAGGCAAAGAAGTCATTCAGAACCTCAGCCTTCTCCAAATCCCGCGTAGCCAGTTCTCCTGAGAGCTTTCTGAGGGGGCCTACATTCTCCCTAGTCTGTTTTTTATTTGCTATGTACCTGTAGAATCCCTTCCTGTTATCTTTAATACCTCTAGCTAAGTTTAATTCTAACTGGGCCTTAGCTTTCCTAACCTGGTCCCTAGCTTCTCGGACAACATCCCTGTACTCTTCCCATGCCACCTGTCCTTGCTTCCACTTATTGTAGGACTCTTTTTTCATTTGAATTTTCCTCAGGAGCTCCTTATCCATCCAAGGAAGTCTCCTGGCCCTCCTGCTGCACTTCCTTCTGGTTGGGATGCAACACTCCTGAGCTTGCAGCAGGTGATCCTTGAATATCAACCAACAGCCTTGGGCCCCTCTGCCCTCTAGGGCTATATCCCATGGAACCTTCCGAAGCAGGTTCCTGAAGAGGCCAAAGTCTGCTCTTTTGAAGTCCAGGGCAGTGAGCTTGCTGCACGCTCTTCTCACTGTCCTGAGGATCTCAAATCCGAGCATCTCATGATCGCTGCATCCAAGGCTGCCCTGGAGCATCACATTTCCAACGAGCCCTTCCCTGTTGGTGAGCACGAGGTCAAGCACGGCACCTCTCCTTGTCGGCTCCTCTATTACTTGCAGAAGGAAGTTGTCTTCCACACAATCGAGGAACCTCCTGGATTGCTTGTGCCGGCCCGTACCGTCATTCCAACAGATATCAGGGTGGCTGAAGTCACCCATGAGAACAAGGGCCTGCGAGCATGAGGCTTTTCCTATCTGTCTATAGAATGCTTCATCCACAGATTCCTCTTGGTCAGGTGGTCTGTAACAGATCCCCACAGTAATGTCTCCCATAGCTATATTCCCTTTAACCCTGACCCACAAACTCTCTGTGGACTGCTCACCTGTCCCCAGACACAGTTCCATACTCTCCAGCCTATCCCTAACATAAAGGGCAGCTCCCCCTCCCCGCCTGCCAGGCCTATCTTTTCTAAAAATCTGTAACCTTCCATTCCAACACTCCAGTCATAGGAGCCATCCCACCATGTTTCTGTGATGCCTGTTATATCATACCCCCGTAGACGTGCACACATCTCTAATTCCTCTTGTTTGTTCCCCATGCTACGGGCATTTGTATAGAGGCATCTGAGCTGAGCTCCAACTGAAGCCGGCTCATTGGCTGGAGCGGCTGGGATATCTCTACAGTGCTCCAAGCATTTATTATAGGTGCTGGCAACTGACCGGGTGTGTTGGGATGTAATGATGCCCCCCTCCCCCAGCACATCTAGTTTAAAGCGTCCTTGACCAGCCTGGCAAGCCTCCTACCAAAACTGCTCTTTCCCTTCTTTATCATCAGCTCCACCAGCCTCCACTAGACCTGGCCTACAAGCTTGGGTCCCGTGTTCAAGATACCCAAACCCCTGACTGTGACACCATCCTTTTAACCATTTATTAACCTGGCTAATCCTCCTAGCTTTTTTTATGTCCTTTGTACTGAAGTCTTATCAATGGTGAGTATAGTATCTATCATTACTGAGACAGTGGGGAGATTTTAAGTAGCACAGTAGAACACTCTATATACATATTATAAGGATTAGGGCACAGAACTCAGATTTACAAACTAATAAATTATGAGTGAAGACTAATCTTTGGCTGGAACAGAGCCTAATGAAGCCAGACTATAACTTTAATTTCTTATACTCATCACATTGCACAGCAGGCAAAGCTAGAAATAAGTAGATGATAATTTGGAGTAGTGTCCTGTTTAGAAGTCCCAGCCCAGGAAATGCTGTCCTTCAGCCAGGTGAATAGGAAGAATCCTAAATCATTAGCAAGAGACATCAATCTCACAGATTTCTCCTCTCCAACTCCTTTCTCAAACCCTGCTGTTTTTCAAGCTCTTGGAGGAGTATCTGCTACAAATTCAGTATCTACTGCAAAAAATAAAGGGGAACCTGAGTCTGTAAGGAATTTGTTCTGTAAATTTCATTAGGTAAAGCTCTACCATTGAGCCCATGAACAGGCTTGCAGAGGGAGAGTATTAAACATCTACAATTCTGCACATCTTTTTTCCAAGCCTGACCAGGTAGGGAAAAAGATAGATATGAACAAGATTTTTTGATCTAATCTCTCACTTTGTGTTTCAAAACAAACCCTGACACCAGCTCTTTCAACAATGTAAAAAGTACTGGGTGAAAAGGTAACTGCTTCATTTCAACCTTGATGTGCAGGGTTACCTTTGGTAATTAATATTATTTTCACACTACTAACATTTTAATAAAGACATTTACTGAATATGGGGAAAGTAATAATGCATACTATGTTGACTGAAAGTAATCCAATCAATTCAAAAATTTGCCTAGCAGAAGACTTGTTTTTACAATCCAAACTAGGATCAAACTCAAAACCAAAATGCATTCAAGTTGAATGACATGCAGTGATGGTGGGAAAGGGAAAAAACATGGGAATAAAAGACAGCTGAATGTGTTCTCCATTTTTAGAGTCCAAGAATTGTTCCAAACATTCCTTTGATATTTGAGATCTGGTGTTGATTCACATAACCGGCCTTCTTGCCACAACTGAAACATGAAAGAATTTTATCTATCAGTGTTACTTATTCCAAGTTTAATTAAACTTCAGCTGTGGTGTGGCTTAACTCCCCTGCGTCTCAGCTCTGTCAGTAGTATGATAAAAATACTATTTGTCAGCAGATGACAGTGAAACAGCATCAAAATTACAGAGCAAAGGAATAAGGGTGTCTAGTTCTTTGTATTTAACCTGAGAATTATCAGAACTGATCTTGCAGCTACTGAGACTTGTTTAGTGTCCCTGGTTTAGTGACAGGTACATGAGTAAAACAAGCTGGTGGAGGGCTGAAAACCGCTATGGGACCCTAACTGTGCTGTATGTCTGGATTGAACATGAGGCAGAATAAGTAGCCCATGCAGGTTTGGGGGCTGTGAGAAATCATGATTTTTTATATAGAGTAAGGAACCAGAAAGGATCAGTGGGATGTGAAGGAACTGGGAATGAGTTGCCTTATGTGCGCTTTTATGAGCTAACCCTTTCTTCAATTCCATCAGCCCCTCAGAAATGTTGTTTTGGCTTCTGTCATCCCTACTCCCACCACTTCTGAGACATGTACTCTTCCCTCTGCAGAAACTCTCATTTGGCTGCTGAATGACTCAGGAGGGTGATAGGAGATGACAAACATGAAGTTCTTAAACGCTATCAGAGAGGCACTCCTTATGAAGACACTTCATCCTTTTTCTGTCATAATGTGAACTACAAATTCAAGGCCTCAGGAAGCAGCTTTTCTGATGCCCAGCAAATCCATGTCTATTTGGAGTAAGAGTGATGGTGGAAGTCTCAAGGAAGAAGAAGAAGCTGCTCTATTTCTCCACACATGGATACCATCACATGTGGAGCAATATAGCAGCCCCAGTGACTAACACCAGTGTCTTCACCATTTCTTCTGTGTCTCAAAACACAGTGGGGAAGACAAGATTTACCTGCCTAAACATCAGAGCTCAGACAAACAAGTTGAAGAAGAATAGAAAGCAAATTAAAGAAAACAATTGCAAACATTTCTATTGGTAGTTAGAGCAATGCAGACAGAATTCACAGAGGAGACAGTGAAGAGCAATGAAAGGAATTTTCCTCAAATATGTGGTGAGAGGAAACAGTGGCAGACCCTTGCATTCTGCCTGGCACACACAAAGAACAGGAACCAGCTGGAACAGCCTTTCAGCCTGTGCAGACCAGTGTGGAAAGATGGCTAAAGAGGCCCTCTGAGTATGCTGAACATTCTCCACAAGCAGAAATGGGGTATTTCATTGCATGAAGCCAGTGGGAACCCCTTTTCAATGTTTTGTTTTCTGGCACATAAACTAAACCAGTTATGTTCTCATCTTTCACTGTATTGTGCTGGCACTGATGAGGCAAGAGCTCAGCAAGACAGTTCAGCTGACAGCATCATTCTGTGTGCCAGTACCGGTTCCAACCCCAGACCAACAACAGATATTTAGGTTACTAACAGGGTATTACTGCATTTCTGCTTCAGCAAGTTCCTCCTGAGGGGTAAGGTTTTCAAGATTAAACCGTCAAGTCACCACAGTCTTTTTTGCTTGTATGTATACCTGTTCAAGACTAAGAAGAACTATTAGAAACTTATGGGGAAATGTCATGTATCTGCATCTTTCCTTTTCAACCTAAACAATAGTTCTTTTCATGCACACAACAAGTATTTTTATATGATTTTAGGAGGTAAAAGGTACTCAGAAAATCACTTGCAAAAGCAAAGAGGACAGAAGAAAAATTCTGGGGCAATAAAAAACATTTTCACAGCTTACCAATTGCAAAAAGCCAATGTACATTTATAGTATCTGTATGTAAAGAAGTGACACAGTAGCAAAGGCAGAATAAATAACGAACACTGCAGAGGATTTAAAGCCACATTTCTTTGTTCAAGCAGCTTCCCAAGGCCAGTCCCACATTTTGTATTCTGAAAGATGTGCTCAGCTGCCTAAAGCAGCAGCTTTTCCTGAGAAAATGTCTGAATCAATTAGTTTTTTATCGTAAACTGAAACTTCCAGCTAGATGCTTCAGTTGGAAGAGAAACAGCAGCTTACTTCATGCTCCAGGGTATGATGACATTGTAAGATATTGTTGTATATAGAGTGGCACAGTATGCTTATGACACTGGTAGCCTGAAAGTTGAAGGCCTGTTTCAGAAGAACATTTTTTTTCATAGAATCATAAAAATATTTAGGTTGGAAGAGTCCTTTAAGATGATTGAGTTCAACCATCAAGCTGGCATTGCCAAGTCTACCACCAAACCATGTCCCTAAGTGCCACATCTACACATCTTTTAAATACCTCCAGGGGCAGGGACTCAACCCCTCCACTGGTCAGTTCCAATCCTTGACAACCCTTTTGGTGAAGACATTTTTCCTAATATCCAATCTAACGCTTCCCCAGAGCAACTTGAAGCCATTTCCTCTTGTCCTATCACCTGATACCTCAGAGAAGACCAACACCCCCTCACTACAGCCTTCTTTCAGGTAACTGCAGAGAGCAATAAGGTCCCCCCTGAACCTTCGCTTCTCCAGACTAAATAACCTCAGTTCCCTCAACCACTCCTCGTAAGACTTGCGCTCCAAGCCCTTCACGAACTTCATTGCCCTTCTTTGGACACTCTTCAGCACTTCAATAACTCTCTTATAGTGAGGGGCCCAGAAGTGAACACAGGATTCAAGATGCAGCCTTACTAGTGCTGAGTACAATCAGACAATCACTTCCCTGGTTCTCCTGGCCACACCATTGCTGATACAGGCCAGGATGCCATTGGCCCTTTTGGCTACCTAGACACAAGCTGGTTGATGTTCAGCTGGCTGTTGACTGACACTCTCAGGTCCTTTTCCAACAGGCAGCTTTCCAGCCACTCTTCTTCAGTATTGCTGTTGTGTATGGGGTGGAACAGTGTGCTTCTGACATCTGTGGCCTGAAACGCTTTGGTTGGAAAGAGGAAGTGAACTCAGTTCTCCCACTTTTAGACCAAATACTTTAACTATAAAGCTATTTTATAAATACGGAGTAATGTTTTCTCACTTTGTTCTACAAAGAAACAGTGACCTCTGCAGTTGATTAAAATCATGCGTAAAGATGATCACCCATTTCGTTCATTAGCCTAATGAGTCTTCATTATACCCAATGAGCTTGCTGGACTTTCAGTATCCTTCACTGAAATACCCAGCTTTGCCCATGGCTGACTTGCTTCAGAACCAAGCTCTTTCACCATATTGTCTTTCATACCCTTGGTAGCCCTCAGTACCACACTGTGATTATCCAGGAGAGGAACTCTCCCAATAGAAACAGTAAAAAGAGAGCTTGTTATCAAAATTTCGTTTGTATTCTGCAGATTCTTGCACCTAATTTCCTAGTAAGCTTCACAGAAATCTATTTAGCTTAAAATTGTAGCGTATTTTTCACAGAGAGGTTACCATATGTTCATTCCCTTGACCTCAATTTCTTCAGTAGAGCAGAGAAGAGATACTTCATAAAAAAAATTGAGTCTTATTTAATTAAACTAATAAATCAATTACTTTTAAACGTACACCACAATCTCCTGCAATGACTGATCCGTTGTGCATTTTGCAGTACCAACTTACCTTATTTGCCATTTCCTTGAGTGCTCTGAAAAGTGTGATGGTACATTTTAACAAGAATTAATGGTAATATGTTGTCTTTATATTCTAATACTGTTTTCCTGTAATGTACATATTTTGTACTAGTAAGTGGTGCAGAGACAAAAAAATCTCTATTTCTTATATGACAGATTTTCCCATTTCTGGCTCTTTGGGGAATACAAGATGGTAGTCCTCTCACCCAAGAGCAGTTACCTCAGCACTCATGAAGAATTATTAAAGGCAGTTCAAGAAAGATAGATGGGACTGGTCCTTTGTTTCATTCATCTTATTTAATTTGCCTGTCTGTTAAACACTACAATTTTCTTAGAATTGCTGCCCACACTAATTTCCTGGTCAGCTATGGGGTTTTTTTTGGCTTTTCCTTTTTTTTTCGGCATGTAAAGCAAAATTAGCACTTATTAGAGTAACAAATACATACTCAAACATGTTCTTTTCAGTGATCATTTGGTGCCTAAATGCCTTTGGAAATTCAAACTCAGAACAAAATCTGACACAAGTCTTTGAGTATGCCTATGCCACACAATAAAAGTGTTGCAGAGATCTTCTTATTTACCACTCTGATAAACAAAGGCTGTGCATGTGTATCTGTGCAAGCAAGTCAGCATATGTCCACACGCAAAGAACCTGTGCTTAGGAGATGTGATGCCCAAGTCTACAGACTGCAGATGTGACTTTGTGAACAGTGATAATAGATCTGAGCTAGCTCTGTACCTTTCCCATTCTATTGACGGGGCAGATACCATGACAAGAATCAGGGCTGTGTGTAAAACCAACTGGAGGGTGTTTGATTTTCCCATGTCAACATCCTAATGCAGATAAGGAGGAATGCATGTCCTGAGGGATGAAATTTTGATCCTCAGTAGTCCTGTATCACACTGATTGTTCACTAAGAAAGAAAGTCAAAGTGTCTGTTAATCTAAGGGTGCATGTGTGCCACAGCAGGTAAGGCTACAGGTGATCACAGACAGCATCTGATCTTTGACAGCAGTCATAAGATGCATGTGGGAAAAGAAAAAGCAGACAAAGCATGTATAGGGCTTTCCCTACATACTCTCCCAGCACCCATCACTGTGTGGTTTGGACATTTATTGAAATAGACTTGATTTCTACATATGTAGTAACCATCAGTGGATTCCCCTTCCATGAGCCTATCCAGCACCCCTTCAGTAAGGATGCCATGTAGTATAAACCAAAGTGTCATATGGCTAACAAAGTGCATTCACATGTTTTAAAGAATCCAGAAAGACCTGCTTTTCAGGTCTGGAGTAATGATGTGCTCATTTCAAAGCACACCAGTACAGTCACTTACTCTGGGACACACAAAATCTGTGAAATCTGAGCTAATCTTCTCATACATTCATTATACTTTTTGCAGAAGATGTTTAAGCTGTGGAAGTCTAACACAGATGCTATAAAACTTAAGTGTGTACATGCTGGAGACTGTTTTACAAAGCCCCAAAATGAGAACATTTCTGTTGCTCTCTTCATCTGAAAGCTGATCCAGTAGTCCAAAGCCATTACTCACCTTTGATGGCATATTTGCTCCCTTTAGCCTGCAGTAGTCTAGGGGATTAGCTACAGATAAAACATATAAGACCAAGACCAAAATTATTATGATTGGCTTGACATGTTGGTCTATATTCCTTGACAAAAGCCATCATCTTTGATCTTCTCTTGGATTTTCCTAATCTTTTTTCTTTCAAATTAGAACTTGAGCTAAAGGTTTTCATCCTTTTGGAGTTAACTATGCATATACATTTCATTGACAAGATTTGTAAAAATAAACCTGGGTTTTAAACCAGAATTCTTTTCAGTGAATTCACTGTGATATATAATACGGACACTAAATTCTACAACTTAAACAAATGTTGTAGTCTCTGAACTTGTCACTGTAGACAGAATATCAGAAGGGCTATTTGTTTAAGAGAGATGTTACTATCTTTGACTTCCTTTCAGAACAAACCTTTACACTGAACACCAAAGGCATTACACCTGTTTGCAAAACACCACTGGGGGTGCTGAAGTAAAGAATGAAGTGTGCCATTAAAAATTAACTGACTTGCACTGGAAAAGCATATATTAAGTTTTCTAAATCAAATCATACTTTCATGTATGAAGGCTTTTTTTCCCATCAAAATTAGACCTTAGAATCCCACAGTCTTTTAAAGGATGCTGTCTTAGCAAACCAGCAGCGTAACACAATAGCATCATTCATATGTGTCCGGTACATTTAACTTAAGCCTCATATGTGATAGCCTTATTAAATTACCTGGTGCTCTCTGGCATTTTGCTTAGTTTTGCCATAGTAGGGAATCAATGCAGCTGTTACTTTATTCTCAAAATTTGTCCTTCCCCTTTTTTTTTTTTTTCCTTTTTTAATCTTTGCTGACTGCAAGTCTGGTGAGTAATACAAAACACTCCAGACATTCAGGACAAGACTGTAAGAAACAAGTGCCTGAAAACTAGGCCTACTTTTTCATCTATAACCTGATATAACCTGGTCCTCACTTTTAAAATGTCCAGGAGCAAGCACACTTGTGAATTATTGTTTTTTTTTTATGACAACAAAATGTCTCTAGGAAACTGATGGCTACAACGAAAACACTTTGTTTTCATCCTCAAAGTAATGGAAACACAAGTGGTGGTTTTTTTTTTCCGTAAAACATAATAACATTTGAAGAATTATTATTAAAAAATAGTAGCTATACTTTACATACACCTTCCATGTTATCTAATAAAGACCTCAGTATATTGTCTGATTTATTTAGATTAATGTATGTATCAGCTTTAAGTAGATCTGTATCAGAAACTCTGAAGTCGTGTAGCAACATCCATGAATTTGGATAGAAGAAGCAAGGTATAGGCAATGACCTGCCATGAAGGAAGCAAGTTTATAGAGAAACATCAATTACCACAGAAATCCTTCCTGGTACTTGCCCCAGGGCATGCACAAGACCTCACATTTCCTACTACACTTTACCACTCATTTTGTTCTGGCCTGTGCACATGTAAGGGATTCCTGGTGATGCTATTTGTCTTTGCCTGCCTGCACTAAACTTGGACTGTAAAGATATTGCAAACTATCTGCAATCTCACTGCTAGAACAGCATTAGTAAGCAGAAAGGGAACACTTTTGACACACCTTTCACAAAACCTGTCCTTTTTTCACCCTGGAGTGATAACACTCAAGTACTTATTTTCCATTTTGCTCCATGCTGGCAGGCACAAACTACTTTGCAAGTTTATCTGAATTCCTGGTTAACCAGATGCCTGAAGCTTTCCTGCTTATCAGCCACATGCGTCTTTCTGTGACTCAGTTTGTTCATATGCTACATGGCTCACACACTGCAAGATCTGTAGGCAGTATTTTACTACAGCATTTATTTTTGCACACTAAGATGATCCTAAAACAGTCACTGTTGTTGGCAGTCAGACATGTGTGCCAACCTCCCGCCTTCCCTGATGTGGTGGCCAAAACGAACAAAGCCCTGCACTAGACCCAAAGGACCTCTTGGAGAACAGATGTCCCATGTAGGGTTATCCTGGCTGCCCATAAAAGCCACTTCTTGGCCTGGCGTTTGCCCCCTGCATGGAGAAGCACAACGTGTTTGAATGTTATCCAAACACATAGAAAGTGAGTTAATGCCACTATTATCCCAACAGATGGGCACAACTCTAAGCTGATCAGAGCCTGTGTTTGGACATAGATGCTTGCAGTAGTATGCCCAACCGGGAAAGTCAAAAGTGTCTGTCAGTTTTGAGCTTTCATGTTTCTAGTTAAAGACATGCCCTGCTGCTAAACTTGCTTTTTCCAAACTAGATTACATTTAAGATGTTCAAATGATTTTCCCATGGCTACACAAAAGCATTTCTTATCTCAGGCCTAAAACAATAGGTACAACAGTGCCAGGCCAATATGTGATCACTGGCCTGGGCCTGTCTTTTTATTCTTTTCTTCTTAGATAAGCTTAGCTGGATATGTGGGTAGGATAAGCCTCACTCTTCTTTGTGACAGGAATGGTAGGCCAGTTAGGCTAATACCTACATGGATGTGTAAAGAAGCATAGAATTCTTGTTGGCAATGAAATGCCAAGATGTGCTACACCTCCACAGCTGGCTGGAAGGTGAGATGTAGCAGCACGACAGCAAAATGATAGACACGCTTATGGCAGTTGATTGCTTCAGTGCTACACAGTGGACTAATGAGATACCTGTGATTCAAACTTCCACAGTGCCTGATCAACCACCTGCTTTGCTTGAGGTCCCTTTCTGCATCTGTAATGCTGCTGTATGTCAATCTCTCCCTTCCCACAGCTGCAGCTGGCCCCAGCAGTTATTTCTGCCAGCCTCAGTGCTACCTGCTCAGAAAGGTTGTAGCCCCTTTCAGAAAGAAAACTGATGGCACTTGACTGTACATAGAGCCACGTGACATGATCTTACCTTTCTCTCTTAGTGATTTTGTCCGTCACTGCTATTTTTATGCATCATTGGATTTTACCTTTGATCTTTTCTAGCAGCAACTGCCCTTAGAGATGATGCATTAATGAAATTCTCTCTGAAGTAAATGTCACTCTTGTTCCTAGCACATGATAAAGAAAGTATTGACTTAGCCACAGAAGCCCCGGCCTACCCACAAGCCCAAATGACTCAATCCCAAATGACAAATCTAGGAGCCTGTCATCTTCTAGTTGTCTATATTCCCTGAAATGTTTGTCATCTTTTCTATGAAATTCATTCCTTTTTAACAGTGTTTTTCTTTGATTTGAAAGAAGCTATTTGAAAGAAATTGTAGTACAAAACAAAGAGCACACATATACTTGGAAATATCTCGTAGTAACATCAAACCTTTTTTTCCTCCTCCAGTTTCCTCCAGAAAGCCCTGGGCAGATCACATTCACTACAATTAAAATCACCACTCAAACGTTTCATGCATTAAACTGATTTGAATCAAATCTGTATTTTAAGTAGAGTTTCTCTATAAATTTAACAATGTGCACATAAAGCAATTTTACTGCTTTCAAAAGTTACTAGTTGTATTTCAAATTCCCACGAGCAGAAACCATTGAGTATTTTCCAAATGAAATCATCAAAAGCTGAATCAAGCAATTGCTTCTACTAAAACAGTCAATAAAGTACTCAAAATCTCATGTCTGGATATGAAAAAAAAATGCTTTTTCCATTCATTACTCTTCAGTTTTGGTAACATCCTATTAAATTAGTTAGTGGGTAAACTGAACACAGCTATTAGTAAAACCAGGGTTTTGTTTTGTGAGGACTGGTCAAAAAAATCAGTTATTAAAGAGTACTGCAAAGTATATACAGGATTTGAGATAAAAACATACTGAAACTGATAGCAAAAAGGAAGTTAAAATATCCAGGTAAAAAAAATATGGTGTTGAAGTTGTTAGTAAAGGAATTTTGCATGATTTAGTGTATTTTCTGCATTATAGACATCAGGTGCCTTTGCCTGTGCTCGTGTTCCATGAATGCCCAATATTCACTCATTTTATTTCTGAAAGGGAATGAAAAAAGTTGAATGTTGATCTCTTACAGCTGCATACAAGGCAGATGCTGCAAGTGCCCAGGAAATTAGAGGAGGAAAAAATAGTCTTCAGAGGTCACAAAAGCTGTTGGCTGTCATTGCTGCAGAAGATGTTGCAGCATGGCCCTGTTCACACCATCAGCAAGACCAAGGGCACATAGACATGTCCTGCACCTCCCAGTCAGTCTACGTACCCATTTGTCACAGCAATGGAATCAGGGCATGGCAGCAACAGCTGATGCATAAGCAAGACTCAAAAAGCCTGACACAGAACTCACTTACCTCAACGTTGACAGATTAGGGAAATCAGGTTACCCTGTTTCGTATGGTAGTTGAATTGCACACAGCTATTCCCTTCAGAGAACATTTAGCCAATGCACTGTTTAATTTTGAACAGTATTATGTCAATTTCATGGAAATATTCAATATTCATGGAAATATAGTGATTATAGTTTTTTGCAGACCTGAAAACCAGAATTATAGATAATAAACTGTCAAAACATGACAGTGCAAAAGTCTGAGTAGCCAGTAAATATTTAAAAAATAATTCTAATATACTTGTTACATGTATATATTTTGATTTTGCAGTTATGGTGTGTATATATATAAAAGTAAGCATGTCTCTTTCCAACACTATTTTAGACCACACTCACCCAAAATTTTACTCAAATACCACAAAAATATACAAGAAACCACAGGCATCTTCATTGATTTAGGCAGTGAGTCTCAGTACTATTTCCCAGATTCTAAAAATGAGAATTAAATGCTGTGAATTTAATTCTAAGAGTTGAATACTGTTACACGTCAGTTTACATATGCAGGAAACCTCTCACAAAAGGTCTGGAACAAAATACCTATTAGGAAAGGCCTGCTTTTAAACTGTCTGCAGTGGTAGGGAGAAGGGCTGGCAGGTAGCTGACCTCATCTGTAGCTAAGTAGTTTGCAGTTAATAAAACATTTTACTTGCTTCTCCCCACTGTTAACACCAACCCCCAAGAGACCTATCACTTCCATGCAAGCACAGGTCCCATACACTCCCTTTTCTCTTTCCTGCAAGGGCAAATACAGCCTGCTAAATAGAGTCTTTGAAATAGATTACTTATGCCCATTTTTATTAAATAAGAACTCAGTTATGGAGGTCATGTCCTTTACCCCAAATACTAATCCCCTGGCTCTCATCACCTTGTTAAATATTTAGTGAGCATGCCCGGGTGAAAGGTGGGTCAGGTCTGCCTGGAAAGGAAGAAGCAAGTTTGGGAGATATAATGTACATCCCCTCAAGGGCCGAGTGGGAGGAGGCAACACAGCTGCTAATCTGCCATAGCAGGGTGACAGCACATACTCCTGGCGCATATTCATCTTCATTTTTGCAATACCTCTCTCTCTTTTTTTTTCCTTATGATGTGTATGTACACCATGTGCTAATTTAGTATAACCCAAGAAAACTAAACAGAGAGCTCTACAGAAAATAACGTGTCTGTCTTTGGCTACACAGGCAGATACCGGTATGATCATACTTTTGGGCAATAAATAGGCAAAAAATCACAGACACTGTCAACACAACCTTCGTTTTGATGGTGAAATGGACAGAAGATCTTTCAAAGAACTGGGGTTACACCAGCTTGTCTGTGTTGGTTTGAGTTTAGGTTTTTGCTTCTTCCCAGGAAAGAAACATGCCAAGCCTCAGGTCAATCTCAAAGAGACTGTTATCAGCTCAGAGAAACTCTGTTTCCAGACAATAAAACACTTTCATAAGAGAAACAGGTTCACTCAACAAAGCTTTTTTTCAGCCTTCTTTGACTGGATGTTGAGTTTTTCTGCCATTTTACATTAGTTCCCATCAAACTTTAGAAAATACTAATTGTGTAAGTTGAAAATTGAGGAGTGCTGTGCATTAACATTTAAGGATATCTTCAAGCTCAACATGAGCCGGCAGTGTGCACTTGCAGCCCAGAAAGCCAACAGTATCAAAAGAAGCATGGTCAAGGGAGGTGATCCTGCCCTCTGCTCTGCCCTGATGAGACCCCACTTGCAGTGCTGTGTTCAACTCCGAGGCCTTCAACAAAAGGGGAACATGAACCTGTTGAAGCAAGTCCAGAGGATGCCACAAAGATGATCAGAGGGCTAGAGCACCTTTTCTATGAAGACAGGCTGAGGGAGATGGGCTGCTCAGCCTGGAGAAGAAAAGGCTCTAAGAAGACCTTAGAGCACCCATCCAGTACATAAAAGAGGCCTACAAGAAATCTGGAGATGGACTTTTACAAAGGCATGTAGTGACAGGACAAGGGGGAATGACTTTCAGCTGAAAGAGGGGAAATTCATATTAGATATTAGGATGAAATTCTTTACTGTGAGGGTCATGAGGAGCTGGCACCGGTTGCCCAGAGAAGCTGTGGCTGACCCATTCCTAACAGTGTACAAGGCCAGGTTGAACACAGCTTTGAGCAACCTGGTCTACTGGAAGGTGTCCTTGCTCGTGGCAGGGGGTCTAGAACTAGAAGATCTTTAAAGTCTCTTCCAACCAGAACCATTCTATGATTCTATAATAAATGATACAAAAACTTATGTAAACATAAAACAAAAAGTCAGTGTGAAGGTCCCAATTCATAGACCTTAAGATTGCTTTGTTTTGACAAACATTGTCATAAAAAAAATTGTCATCTAATAAATTCACTTACATGCCCCCCACCAACTCCCCACCCTGCCCTGAGCAACTGCAGGAATGAGAATATCTGAATATGATTGGTGGAAGGGATAAATCTTTATTTGTGATCACATATCTCACCCGAGTTGATTTTCCCTGACTTTCGCTTCTACTTTTTTCCCACATTTTATCCTCTAAATCCCATCAAAATTTGTTTCCTTTTCTCATGCCCTGTGCTAGGGAGATGGTGCATCACCTCTACTAGACACAGAGAATTAGAGAAAACTCAGGTTGAAAGAGATTTGTGGAGGTGACCTAGTCAAATCTCTGGTCAGGCAAAGGCAAAAGTACCTCAGGTTGCTAAGGTCCATGTTCTGATGAGTTTTGAGTACCCCCAAGTATGAAGAGTCCACAACCTCTCTGGGCAATCTTTGCCAGTGCTTGACCACCATTATGGTGGGAAAAAAACCCCACATCTGATCAGCATTTTCCCTGCTGTGACTTGTGTCTGTTGTCACTTTTCTTAACTCTGTACAGCTTGGCTAATATGAGAGAGAGTAAAATGCCCAGAGCCACCCTGTGAGCGAGACTGAAACAGGGCAGCCAACGGAAGTTAAGGCTGCAGAAGGAGCTCTCCCATGAGGAGCTTCCAGCCTGGGAAAACCTGCAGTGCCTCATCTGAGGCTCATCCAAAGGTTAGGGATTCATACGTCTTCTCCTACGAGTTTCCCAGGGAGTTGTTTACTTTTTTTTTAATAGTCCAACTGCACCTCCTCCTCTGACCTGCTGAGAACAAACTATTTGTAACCTTCCTGACACAAAGAAAAATGAAGCCATGTTAACTAGAGGCACTCACTATGTGATGATCACAATATTTACATTGGATCCTTTCATTGACCCTTGTGTTGGCTTTGTCAAAGGTACATTAATTACTCGAAGCTTGCATCATATGAGTCAACATGAACATGCAGGTCAAAAAAAAAGCCTTGAGAATGTTATACTTTTTTTGTGTTGCAATGTGCTTCCATTCTTGGGAATTACTCTGCGTCACATGACGGGGTAGAAAGCTTAGCTGCAGAAATGTACGATACCAATAGTAGAGTTTTTTATGAGAAAGCAAGCTGAGTATCTTAGGCACAAAGATCTCCATAATATTAGTGTCTAAATGGATCCTCAAGACAGCAAAAGTGACGTTTTGTTTGAGGCCTGTGAAACAGTAACCAGTTTAATTAGAAACTAGTTTGAGACATTTTTGTCAAAAAGAAAAAAGTCTGGATTTCTTGCTTAATCTTTCCTTCTTACTTCAGATATAGATAAGGAAGAGCACATCCAATGCAGGAGTTTCTTGACACAGAGCCCAGAATTCACTCTGCTGGAGGAAACACGGCCAAATGCATCTTCATTCATCAGAATATGAAAATGCCAATGAAACCAGGCAATGTGACATAAGCTGATGTCACTTCATCAGTATGTTATATGTAATCATCACTGAAAAACACCAGGAAATTATTTTCTGTACTGAAGGCAGAGGTCTGGAATCACTGGCACATACTGCAAAATGCATATTGAATAGCCTACCAATAATCTGGACATGATTCAGATGAAAAATATCAGCTCTGGTGAGGCATCCTTGCTGTGAGGATGCAGATGCTCCTTCCCTTGTGCCACCCTGGCCCTCTGGAAGTGTACTGCTATCAAACCAAATTTGCCGAGGTGATCCACGCCCTGCTGGCGCATCCCACAGCGGAGCAGAGGATTGCACTGTACAGGGGAGTTCCTGAACCAGGTAAACTCCAGGGTCATGGAAAGAGCCTCTGGCAACTCTCAGCTTCCATGACAGTGGCTGACAAGAGCAGTGGAAGATATAAATGCAGTTTTGACTACCACTAGAAAAGAAGATCCCAGGGATGTCTTTTAGCAGCCTTCTAGTACTTAAAGGGGGCCTACAGGAAAGATAGAACTCTTTATCAAGGAGTGCAGAGATAGGACAAGGGGTAAACATTCTAAACTGAAAGAGGGTAGATTTAGAGTAGATAATTAGGAAGAAATGTTTTACTGTGAGTGTGGTGAGACACCTCAGTTTTACACGCCCATTCCCATCAATCTGAAGCTGAATAGTTCCTGGCTATGCTAGCCCATAAAACATGAGAACCATAAGACACTTCCTTAGTTTTATATTCAACCTGTAGTGCTGACTGCATGGTAAGAAGGCTGCATCATCTCCAGGTGTAGCCAAGATCCCTTGCAGTGCCCCAGGAGAGCTGCAATGCAACACACTTATCTCAAGCACAACTTAGTTCATACCCAGAAAAAGAGAATACTGAGAGACAGATAATTCAAGCCCAAAGTTACTACTCTTTAAAATCCCTAGTCAACAAATCTCTTTATTGCCTTTTGCTTAAGGAAGACCACATACTCGTTATGTTGCCCTAAAGCATTATTAAAGTGAATTATTTTGCATAGTGGGAAGATGAGCTCAGCCTGGCATCGCTGTAGGCAAGACCTGCCTTGGGAGGTAGAAAAGAGGCTGCAGTGGATCATCGCTGTGCTATACAGACATGTCAAAGACAAACATCAAGAGCAGAAAGTATTTAAACTAAAGGAAGGAACTGGGAGGGAGTTAGAAAAGGGGAATACAAACTATTCAGCAATGAAGTTGAGATCAAGAACTCAAAGTATCTGGCTAACCACAACAGCAATCATAACCTGAGGTGTAAAAGGAGCAAAACCAGTGATAATTTTACAGATGAAGGCAGATCAGATCAGGAGAGGGCATATATCACAGAGTTGCCTATGGAGAAGGACTGAAATTGTTGGCCAGGGAGAACTTCTTCCAGCCCCCTGCTCCTATTCAATATCCTTGGCATAAAAAAAGAACACACAAGTGACCATTTGTAAAGATATACTCTACTTGTGGGATACTGCATGATAAAGAATGTTCTGCACATGGGCTTTAATCATGATAGTTGAATACCATTACAGTCAACGTGACCCTTTAACATCAAGGCTTACTGGAACCCACCTTCTGGATTTTTTTTCTCTTTCTACCAAGTTCTTCTTGGAAGTGTTCACTTATGTATTTGGGTACTTGTCAGTAATCACATCCTGACTTCCAATCTCATAAAATAAAACTTTATGATGAGCAAAGTCTTTTTGATAAGCTTCAGCGTAGGAGGGCAATTCTAGAAGTAAAGCAAATTTCAAAAGACCCAGAATAAGCAACTGTTGTGAGTAACCTGCACTGTTACTGCTACATGACAACATTTTGTATTAACACATTATAGAAATCAGTCCAAGTCCCCCAGTCGTTCTGAGGGCAATTTGTTTAAGTACGAAATCAGTACTTTAGGAATACCGTGGAGAAGTAAAATGCTACACCCTTAAGCTTTCAGTATGAGAGGTGGACCAGACTATTGAGAGCTAACAGCGCATACTGTCTCTCTGAAGGACATAAAGCTACAAGGTGGTAAAACTTACTCACAGGGAGGAGAAAAAGCCTGAAAAATTTAAATATCTCATGCACAATCACTTGAAATCATGTTACTGTTTTCTGATTGCCCATGAACACAATAACAAATGCAGACATATTTCTTGAAGAATCAACCCATATGAAAGTGTTTTCTCCCAACTCAATGCAGCTATTGTCAGTTTAAGGCTGACATTGCTCAGTCTACATTTTCTTTCTTTATTATTCCTTTTCTTATTTTGACCTAAACCAGGCCTGACTTCTGGCTACAAGGCTGTGCAACACTGTCCACATCTTTAAAAAGAAGGGATGACTTATTTGCACTTGGAATACTTCAATTACAGGGAAATCCTGAAGAATTACCAGAACTGCACATAAGCCACCTTTCCCTGTAGCCAACATTGGCCATCCCCCAGGCTCTGGACCGTGACTGGTACGGACATTTTTCATTTGCAAAATTTCTCTGAAGCAAAGAAGTAATTGCAAATTACAGCAAGAACCTCTCTTCCTCTGCAAGGTTGTATCACACACCAAAGCTAAATAATGTTTCATTGTGATCACTAAACAAGAACGTTTTAAAGATATGAGGCTGCCAAGGCATTGTTTCAAACACCCCTTATGAGTTGCCAAGCTCAAGAACAAGATGCTAGGCCATGTCAGAAAGAACAGGATGTCATTGCCAAAGAATGAATAAGAAAATGTTCAAAGAACTGCCTTTGGAGGTCACGTTGACGAACATTTATGCTCAAGCAGAGCCACAGACAGCTGTTTGCAATGCACCACATCCAGGCAGTTTTGAAGATATCCAAAAATGGAGTCTACAGCAGCTTTCCAGGCAACCTCTACTAGTGCTCAGTCACCCCCACAGTAAACAATCTTTCTTGATGTTGAGGAGGAACCTCCCTTCCATGCTTCAGTCTGTGCCTATTGTCTTTAGGTTGTTACTGGGCACCACTATAAAGAGCCCAGCTCCTGCCTCCTGTCTTTACACTCTCCCTTCAAATGTTTGTACACCTTGAGATGATCTACCTGGAGCCTTCTCTTCTCCAGGCTGAACAGTCTGAGCTCTCTTCACCTTTCATCCTACGGCAGATGCTCCAGTCCCTTCACCATCTTAATGTCACCCCTGGCTGCACTTTCACCAGTATCTCCATCTCTCTTGCAGTGGGGATACCAGAACTGTGCACAGTACTCCAACAGTGGCCTTACCAGCACTGAGCAGAGTGGAAGCATCACTTTCACATTGTGTGCATAGTTCCATTTGCTTAACTTGTCATTTCTCTGTGAAAGCTTAGAAGTTTATCAAAAGCTTGCATGAGCCAAAAAGACTCATTTTCAATAACACTATGATCTTCATAGAAATTGAGCTACCATAAGCCTTAACAATAGTAAGCCTTAAGTGCAGAAGTAGGATTTGCCCTGTAAAATGCAGGGAAACAATGTTTTTCACAAAAGGTGTGTGGTCAAATTCTCTGCTAGTGGTAAACAGTGTAAATGGGTGTGAATTCTGCCAGAAATAGCATCTGCTATGCATATTGTGCCAGTAGAGGAAAGAAAGAGGAAATGGAAAAAAAAGGAAAACAACTAATTTCCAATGGGAGATTTTTTTAGATTTTTTCCTAAATTGCATCCATTCTGCCCCGCTGACTGCCTCTGTGTAGTCATAATTAAGCACAAAGGTCTTTAAGGAGCAAACAGCTGGCATTTAAATCACTTTGTCATTCCAGGTGGCCTTTAACTCCAGTGGAAACCCCCCTCACTGTCATCCCTTAATTCTCTCTGGCAACAACCATGGCACAAATGCACAGTTGCTTGGAAAAATTTTGCTCCCCCTCCCTCCCTCCTCCTTCCTCAGCAGTCTGGAGGGGTCTAAGTGGAACTGCCAGTGTCAGTTTACCTAAGTGTAGATGGCAGGAGATACTTCCTGCAATTCCCTCAAGGAAAATAAAATGATATTGCACAGATCATCTGCCCAGTCACAGTACTCTGCTAGCGTAGAGTACCTCAGCAGCAGCCTCCACCTGTTACAACGTCTTCACACATTACAACAAGAGTCTAACCTGATGATGAGGAAAAACACTCCGAACAATCCACAAACTTAGAAAATGCCACAAAGATTCTTACAATTCCTAAGGCTACTGAGTACCCACAGAGCATCTTTTTCCCTGTTCCTATTTTAAATAAATAATTATTTCTAAATTATGCTCTAGTCATAGTATATTTTCATATGTTTTGAAATTCTGCTTAGAGTAGGTGGAATAATAGGATCAAATCCTCTGTTCTGAGAAACCCAAATAAACAGCAGTGATGCTAATACAATGTTATTGGAAAAGGAGAAGTCACCATTCCACCTTTGGAGAGAGAGTTAGAAGAATCCACAGGACAGAAATGTATAAATGGGAGTGAAGAGGTAGAATTTAGATTATAGTCACAATCTAGGAGAGAGAAGCACTAGACTTAAATATTCGCAATCTATCTCACTAACAGTGAGACAGGATATTACCAGACAATAATGCCAAGTGTATGTAACATATCCTGATGTCTCTTGATTGGGATTTAAATGTTTAAAAAGAGAGACAGAGATGACAAGAGGGGAAAAAAACAAACAAACAAACAAACAAACTTATTTTGAGCAACAGTGTTTAGGTTTGGTTCCAACACAGATAAATTTTATTGTCCAAAAAATCAGCTGCACAGTAAGAATGCAACAAGGACAAGCATTATTGTCTAAAAGCTGGCCTTCATGTGTTACAATTCCTGCACATCTGTCTTACTGACTTTATAGTGTTTCAGAGCTATTATCTCTTAATTTGCTTTCATGCTGATAGACTACAGTACAAAAACACAAGCAACAAATACACAATATTCTGATCCTCTTCCTCTTTTTTTGGTGGTTTGGTTAGTTTTTTTAGGGAGGAAAGGTAATTCAAAATTATTCTCTGAAAAATACTTCATAAGTAACCAGCTATGCACTCCAAACCCACAGTATTTCTGCTTAAATGACCTCTTGGTTTAATTACATTATATAAAATGGTTATGAGACCCCTTATTCAGTAACATATAATTTTACAACTACATCATGGTATCTTTCAGGCAAAGCTTTGTGAATGGCTTGTTCTCTGATTATTGGTAAAGCTCATCAAAATGCTTAGTCTATCAGTCTAAGAGAAAATTAAAATAAATTCATTCCCTGCTGGTACTTCTTCTTGCCCCTAGCTCAGCATGTTGGCAGAGTGCAAGCATTGTCCTTGGGGTTGTGCTCTAAAGAAGGCACCCTCTCACACAGACAAGGCAGGAGGGAAGTCTGCCAGAGAGAGACTCAGAGCCAAGCACACAGTTCCTGCAGAGAAGTGTCACAGTCAAGTGCTGTGGAAGGTTATCAGGCACGCTACTTAAGATCTCCTCTTTCATTTCAGACCTCTCCTCTACCAAACACAGCCTGGCAACATAGTCTGGGTAATGCTAGCTTAAAAAAATGAGAGAAGGACATGGTCTTTCTATATACAAGAACCTGCAAAAAATTAAATTCTGGGAGGAAAAATCACTTTTCTGTGGAGATCTCAGAGCAACCTTCCATTATCTGAAGGGGGCCTGCAAGAATGCTGGAGAGGGACTCTTCATTAGGGACTATAGCAATAGAACAAGGGGTAATGGGTTTAAACTAAGACAGGGAAAGTTCAGTTTAGATATAATGAAGCAGTTCTGTACTGTGAGGGTGGTGAGGCACTGGAATGAGTTGCCCAGGGAGGTTGTGAACGCTCCATCCCTGGCAGTGTTCGAGGCCAGGTTGGACAAGGCCTTGGGTGATATGGTTTAGTGTGAGGTGTCCCTGCCCATGGCAGGGGGGTTGGAACTTGATGATCTTAAGGTCCTTTCCAACCCTAACTATCCTATGATTCTATGATTCTACATCCAACGTAAATTTCCCCTGTTTAAGTTTTAACCCATTACCCCTTGTCCTGTCACTACAGTCCCTAATGAAGTGTCCCTCCCCAGCATCCCTATAGGCCCCCTTCAGATACTGGAAGGCTGCAATGAGATCTCCACACAGCCTTCTCTTCTCCAGGCTGAACAATCCCAACTTTCTCAGCCTGTCTTCATACAGGAAGTGCTCCAGCCCCCTGACCATCCTCATAGCTTTCCTCTGGACTTGGTCTAACAAAGAAAAGCATAGCGTGCCTAACTCCTGCCTTCAGCGAGCAGCAAAGTTAGCTTTGTGCCACCAGGAGGGAGGAGGATGGTAGAGTCATCAGGAGATGGAGCACTCACCTGAGGGTCAGAGAGTACCTCTCAGATCATCCTGGACAAATTTTTTCTCTGGTCCACATTGCAGCCCTTTCAATCCCTGCTGGAAACTGGTCTCCTTCTGCTTCATCACCATTTTGCAAGCATTTGCTCGTACTGGATTATTTTGTTTTATCACAGAAGATTGTAGTGATATGAGAAAAATTAACCCCCAGGATGATTTTATTTTTACACCAAGAAAGAACAGTACAGAAGGTAGAAGTAATCAAGTTAGTGTTTGTTTGTGTTTTTTTTTTTCCTGTAATATGAACTATTTTGAAAATATATCAAAAATAAGTATACCATTTTCAGAAAAAAATCTCTTGATCATCAGCAAGATGTGTCAATTCAACCTGTATCCTGAGCCTGCACCCTATAACAATATCAGTTATGCGTCTGGGGCTTCCACACACAATGCCTGATTGAACGTTTCTAAAAACTTCTGAGGTCCCCGTGAGTTCATTTTTCTCTTCTTTTCTTAGCGGTAGAGCCATCAGTCCCTTTCACTGGGTTGCCAAATTTCTGCTCCTTCCCTGGGCTATAGAGATATTGCAACTTTAGGAAAGCCTGTGCGTCACCAGGGGTACAGCCAGACGTCTTCCAGGGATGTCTGGCTGACCTGCCCCACTCTGTGGCTGCATCAAGATGACTGTGATAGACTTTGGGATGGCACAGACATCCTGGGGTCCTTGTGTTTTTGTCAACAGTCAGAGCTGGGATGGAGGTATTTGTCATATTCCAGTCATTTTGGTAACAACTACAGTATCACAAATGGTTTTCCTTTGGGTAGCTTCTTGACTGAGCCCTGTTGCAATGGAAAGGGGATTTGTTGCAACCCAAAACTTACAGAAAAGAGAGAGAGAGAAAAGCAGCTCCAGTTTATCCCACTTACTCTCCAAGACATTTGTTATGTCTCTTTTACATTTATCTAAAGTAAAATAAAACTAAAAATAGCTGTCTGCCAGCACAATGGAAATGGAGACCTCAGAGACATCTCCACAGCATTAAAAGGTATCTAGCTGTCCTGGGTTCAGCAGTAGCAGTCATTTTTAGTCCTTCTTAGTAGCTGGTGCAGTGCTGTGTTTTTGACTTTCAGCCTGAGAACAGCACTGATAACACCAATGTTTTTAGCTGCTGCTTAGCAATGTTTAGTCCGACCAAGGACTTTGGGAGTCTCATGCTCTGCCAGGGAGGAGGGGAAGCTGGGAGGAGGCAGAGACAGGACACCTGACCCAAAGTAGGCAAAGAGGTATTCCATACCACAGCACATCATGCCCAGGATGTAACTGAGAGTTACCCAGAAGGGCTTGTTCACTGCTTGGATGGGCTGGGTATCAACAGGTAGTATTGTATTCTCTTCCCTTGTTAATTCCCTTATCATTATTATTATTGGTGGTAGCAGTAGTGGTTTGTGTTATACCTTAGTTACTGGACTGTTCTTATCTCAACCCATGGGAGTTACACTCTTTCGATTCTCCTCCCCATCCCTGTGGGAGCAGGGATAGAGGGATAAGGGGGGGATTGAGCGAGCGGGCTGCATGGGTTACGGACTGCACTTAAACCATGACACTAGCCTTCTTCTTTTCCTTTAATATCTTGTGTATTTGCTTCTATTTTCTTAGGTATTTGACTGGAATACAGAGCACGTGTTTTATGCTGGTTTGTTATTCTGCACACACTGTTGTGTTCATCGCCCCTGTCCTGGGTTCAGCGGCAACAGTATTTTTCTCCTTCTCAGTACCTGGTACAGTCCTGTGTTTTGGCTTTAGTCTGAGAACAGTGCTGATAACACACCAATGTTTTAGTTGTTACTGAGCAGTGCTTACTCTGATCAAGCACTTTTCAGTATCTCATGCTCTGCCAAGTGAGGAGGGGCACAAGAACCTGGGAAAAGGCAAACACAAGACACTTGACCCAAACTAGACAAAGGTGTGCTCTATACCACAGCATGTAGTGCCCACTATTTAAAATGGGGGGAGTCACCTGGAAGCAAAGATCACTGCTCAGACTGGGTTTGGTATCAGTCAGCAGGTGATAAGCAATTGTATTGTGCACATCTTGTGTTTATTGGGGTTTATTTTCTTTTCTCTTTTTAGCTCTACATTCTCTCCCCTTGTTATTTCCTTTATCATCATTATTATTGTTGTTATTATTATTATTATAATTGGTGGTAGTAGTAGTAGTAATTTTGTATTATACTTTAGTTACTGGACTGTTCTGATCTTAACCTGTGAGGTTTACATTCTTTTGATTCTCCTCCCCATCCTGCCCACATGGGACAAAAAGGGGGAGTGAGCAAGCAGCTGCATGTTTCTGAGTAATCGGCTGGGCTTAAACCATGACAGTCCTTTTGGTGCCCCACAAGGGTCACAAAGGGTTGAGATAACCACAGATCTGACCAGAGTGCATCAAAATGAATCTGTGATAAATAGTCATTGTTTTGGATTAATAGTCACTTGCCACAATGTTGATTTATTTGGTCTCAGAACTGTTGCTCTTGGTCTCAGAGTTTCATTATGTCACATCATACTTGCAGCCAGTATTTGCTGGTTTAGCATTTATTGGCTTTGGGGCCTCTGTTAAGGTTCTTGTTTGAGGTACTTTATGATAATGGCTTGTGATATAATAGAATTATTGATCATGAAACTGATCTGGTATGTGTTCTCAACACTGCCATCTCCTACATACTTTTGAAGGCATGTAATGAGAATTATTAACTGTTACACCTCTTTTTTTGCCCCCTCAGAGGGCCAACCTATGGAGGAGACATCCTCCTGTACATTCCTCTCCCTCACCAAGCTATTTACAGTAGCATTTGAGAATTTTGAAGATGTTTAGTGTCCTTTGAGTACTGCTCCTTTTGCTGGGAACCACCATTTTGATAAATATGGTTCAGGTCTTCTCTGTGGTTAAACAACAATCTAAGAATAACATCAAGAGATCTTCCTAGAGGCTGGACAATCATTAGTGGCAGGATGTGGGGGATCATATGGGCAAGCATCTAGGCCAGGGGCCCTTCCAATGCTTCGGAACTTCAACCCTGAACAAGGTCAAAATCCAGAAAAAACAGTAAAACATTTAGAAAAGGTGTCATCCTGGCAATACTGGAGAGTTACAAATCACCAGAACATGCTGGGTCTTGGCCAATGCCTACAGAGCCCTGTTCAATGCTACTCAGTACCCTCAAGGGTAAAAAGATGTCTCTGGATCTAATGGCCAAGCAACAGACAATGCAGCTACTCCATCCCTGACAGTAAACACAGCAGCTACTCCAACTCTGACAACAGATACGGCAGCAACTCCAATCCTACTAGCAGGTACTGCAGCTGAACCAAAAGACCAATCCATGCTGCTATCAGTTGCCCCTATAAGCAACAGAAAATGGAAACAAAAAGTAACTTACGTAGTGAAGGAAGATGAAGAAGGGTCAATGCCAGAACTAGAGGGGGCAACACAAGACAAATTAGTACAAGAAAGAGATGAAGAGGAAGAACAAGAGGCAACTTCTTAATCCCTGTCCTTGACTGAGATGCAGAATATGCGAAGAGATTTCAGCCATCTTCCAGGTGCCCACATCACCACCTGGCTGCTCCAATGCTGGGACAATGGGGCCAAGAGTCACAAGCTAAAGGGTAAGGCAGCCACTTGCTAAGGAAGGGAGAATGACAAAGCAGTTACATAAGAGAAACAAGCCCTCAGCCTTTGGAGGTGGCGCTTGGTAGCCTCTTGGTGGCTCTTGGAAGCAGGAAGAAAAGGTTTCCCTACAGCGATGAGACAGTGATGTGTCTCTCAGCCAAGTGTAGCACAATAGACAGAGGCATGCAGACCTTGAAGTAATTAGCCATTCTAGAGATGATCTATCATATGCCAGATGCTGGGAATTCACCCATTGATCCAGATGAAATCGAATGTACACGACCCATGTGGTAGAAACTTACACGGAGTGCATCATCATCATATGACCTCTCACTGGAATCAATGAGCTGGAGGGAAGCAGCACAAACAACAGTGGATGAAGTGACTCATGAGCTCTGAGAGTTCAAAGGCAATTTCACCCCTTCCATCATTTCAGCTGTGGGAAAACTCCAGACCCAGGAAGTCAAACAATTGAGAGACGATCTGTCCAGCTCTCCACATGTGCCAGCTTGCATTACAGGTATCAACAGAAGGTAACCTGTTGCTCAAGAGGGAAGACAGAAGGCACATGCCACAGGGTACCCTACCGTTTTATCTGTAGGATCATGTAGAAGACATAAAAAGCAGAATGGAAAATCTACCTCAGTTCTGGAGGAACAGGTGCGCAAATTGCAAGGAAGAACAGTGGTCAATGGGTATCTTCCCATGAAGATTGCTGCTTCAGTCTCTGGTGGGCAGTTTCCTAGATGGAGTGAAAGAGCTGATTTTACTCCAACTCCTATGAATAGTAATGCTAATCCCTTTGTACAAGAAGTAAGTGAAGAATATCATGATCAGTATTTGAGGGACCCTGCCATCAGACAGGATTGCCTTCAGGTAAACCTAGAGACAATCAGATTTACTGGACCATGTGGATCAGATGACGTGGGCCTTGAGAAACAAGTCTTTTCGAGACACAGCACCCCAGAGAGAATTGAATCAGAAAATGGGACTCATTTCTGGAGAAACATTACAGACACTTGGGCCAAAGGGCACGGCACCAAGTGTGTATATCACATCCCATATCATGCACCAACCTAAGGGAAAATTGAACAGCAAATTGGACTGCCAAAAATGACACTGAGAGCAACCTACACTACCCAGCTTTATGGATGGACACAATCTGCTAATTATTTGCAAGAATAAATGTTTACATAACTAAAAAGCTAAGTGTCTGTGACCTTTCTATTTCATTTTCTCAAGTACTGTCAAGTGCTGTCACATTTCTGTCATTACACTTTCTTTAAAGCCTTTTTAAAAATAGGACAAAACTCAGTTGGTGAGGTGTGTTTCTAGGACGCTTAGCAAGATGTTATTGTTTCATATCTGATATGTTGCGCTGCCTCTGCTTTTCTGTAACACCCTTTCAGGCTGTTCCTAACACATCCTAAAGGATACCAGACATTCTTCCAAAACACTTACTCACAATTAGAATTATTTTGATGATTAATTTTCTCTAGACAATTTTCAGCTGAACTCTCTACATTATAATTTTTTTTACACTATTTGTTAAATATTGGTTGGAGGAAGAATAATTTGTTTGGAAAAACACTGTCAGACACATACTTTCCTCTAACAGCCTATGTTTTAAAGCCAGATTAGAATATTAAAGCAGCTCTATTCTGTTTGCATTGTCACCAAGTAGATCTAAACTTCAAATACCAAGAAGCACGCATGCTATCTTCAGTAGGTCCTCAAAGCAATGGGGAATTAGACATTAAAAGGTGTTTGAGGATGTTGGTTAAAATGTTATCTTCAGTAGATAACACGAAGACCTTCAATAGGCTTATATTAGTAATACGCTTTTCATCTGAAGCCTTTTACCATTTTATGGTATAGCAGATTTTATTGGTCAAAATTCGTGGAGGTTACTCTGCACAGAGAGGCCTAACCTTGCTAGAGGAAGATGAGAAAGTGAAGTAACAGATCTAATGTCCTCAGGGCTCAGACAAATCCATGTGACTTCAGGCCAGTGCATTGGGCTGTTCAGGAGGTAAGCAGGCCCTTGGTGGGGAAAAAGGCTGGACATGTCCTCCTTCACTTTGCCTTTTTGATGTATTATCTGCTATGTAAACAGAATCCTGGATCCTCCACAGAATAACGCAGCACTATTCACCTCCCAGCAATATACACCCAAAAAGAATATTTTTTTTCCTGTTGAGTATATTTGTTAGAATAGTGTCGTGGTTTAAACCCAGTCAGGCAACTTTTTCACTCACTCCCAGTGAGTGGTGCTGGGCTGACAGCAATCGAGACCTCCCCCCACCCAGGGCTCTCCCCTTCCCGGCTCCTGGAGGAATGGGGAGGAGGATCGAAAGAATGCAACTCCTACGGGCTGAGACAAGAACAGCCCAGCAACCAATGTACAACACAAATCACCACTCTGTGTGTATGCTTGAGTGTAGATAAACAGTTCGTGTCTGTATTTTCTTCATATTTGTTAATTCAAGTCTATGAAATATCACTCTTTCAAAAGCATAACACCACATATTTTTTTTCTTGAAGGACTAGATCAAGGTATCTTGAAACACCCTTTGAAACCAATGCTTTCAATACATTTCAAAACCTTCTGAAATACTGATATTGGCATATGGAAATAGATACTCTCATGACAGGAGCTGGTCTCTGTCCTTGCATATGAAGTCACATATTCAGCTCTGTTGCATATGCAGTGCTGCTTTGCCTTCACTATAGTTAGGTTTACCTCTTTTAGAAGCATGTTTTTGCCCTGCTAACAGTTTAATTTGCTACTGAATTTCAACTTAACCATTAATAGGAAGACAGAAGAGCTGAGAGTAAGTATTGAATTTGGTTTGGACTTTATTGGTTTTGGTGTTTTTTTAAGAATGTTTTGAACAAACAACCCACATCTAGAAGGAAAAACCCAAAGTAGGCCAGGTTTGGGTACTGGGAATGTCTTGCTGTCCCCCTTCCCTTCACACACTTACGAAACAGCAGAGAAGTAGGATACAGGGATGAAGGAGAAAACATATACTAAATAAATTAAATTGGGCTTGTGCTTATACACTCTGCCCTGCTGAATGAACCCCAGCCTTGGTAACTCATTTCCTTTTCGCAGGGCAGAAATTGCCCAATAACAACAAAAGTGGATCATTTCTTTTACTGCTTTACATCAAGCAACTTGAGTGACATGAAATTACTAGGTCACAGTCTCTGGATTGAAACACTCCAAGAATCCCATCTTCTTGTATGAAAGGGGGATTAAAATCTCATACAATGATTAAATTGCAGGAACCCTGATCCCTCAGACAGTAGCTAAGCCACAGCATGCTAACTGCAGAAAGCTAGATACAACCAAGGTGAACGTGAACCAGTAAGGCTTACTAGTGTTGTATCCATAGGTGCCCGTGTGGAGTCTATTTCTCTCTTTCTTTTACAGTGTTTTATTTATTAACACTTTCCTTAAAAAGAAACCAGCATATGGTTTTCAGGGGTATAGAGACAGCAATCTTTTTCTTCCAGTTACAATACAAACAGGAGTAACAATCATGGTCTGACAGCAATCAAAATCAGTAGCCAGTGATGTGCTAATATTTCATGCTCGTGGATTCAGTGGATTCTATTTTGTCATTTAGTGAATGGACTTTTTATTTATAGGTTTTTGCTCAAAGAAGAGCAGGTGAAAAGTTCTGCATTAGAGTGGAGCGCTATTCAATCAGAAACTGTCCCTTGTAAGAAGGCCTTATGGAAAAGTCATTATTTCTAAGACATCTTCAAAATATTTTTAACTTGAATGTCTGTTTTTTAAAGGACTCCTGGAAAGTTCATACAGCCAAGAATGCCCTGTTGTAACTGCACTGGGGTGGTCAGATTTGTACAGATGTGAACAGCAGCAAAGCTGACTTCTGGGCATAGTATATTTAGTATAGTTGACATATGAGTTATGATGTAATTACCATAGAATCATAGAATAGTTAGAGTTGGAAATGACCTTAAGATCACCTGGTTCCAAGCCCCCGGCCATGGGCAGGGACACCTCACACTAAACCGTGTCTTACATCTAGTGAAAGCACAGCTGCAACATCTTAAGTGTCTCCATCACTTTCAATAAATTTTTGTCACAGTGGCAGGTGTATTTATTCTGAAGTTGAAAGAAAAGGAAAGCACACAATAAGCCTAATCAGTTTTAGAAAAATGGTAAATTGCTGTGACTCCAGGATGAAAATCAGGGATGCATACACAATCATGTGTGTGTGTAATGTATGAATAGTCTACATATACAGAAATAGCAGCAGTAAGTATATATTAAGTCCATAATTATGAGATTTCTATCCTAAATCTATTCCAAAATGGGTCTCTATAAAGGGCTAAAGCATTTTTGCATCACAACTAGGAAGAAGGAAAATGTGTTAAGAAGCTTTCAGTGGAAAATAACTTAAAATTAGAAGCATTTTTTTTAAAGATCAATTTTTGTTATCAATGAAATGTCCTGAGTGTGATATCTATTCAGAAGGAGAGGTAAGAAGCCTGAAATTTGTGAGCCTATTACCCCAACTTCACTAACGTTTTGAGATTAAAACAGGGTATAAGTGAATATGCATGGAAAATAGCAGAAAAAAGAAATATTATTAGGCCAAACTTTCACCAGGCCAGTCTAAGCTGATATGTTTAATAAGATAAATGAGGACACAGCAAGTCTAACGCACCTTGACTGCATTAATCTTTTGCTAGGGGCAAGTGATTAAAATGAAGAAGACAGAGATGAGAGAAACTTGCACAGAAAGAGAGATTGAACCAAGCAATGGCAGCTGGCATTTCTGAACATGCCAGACTGGGAGTCACAAGCTCCCTTTCCAAATAATGACTGAATCATTATAGCTTATTTGTACTCCCAATGAACTAACACCAATGAAAGAAATGATGATGTCTGCATACCCATCCAAGTACTCCTGTGCCCCTTTTCCCTCTGCCACTTAGTTCACATTTAAACACCTTAAGGGTCCTCGGAGACCTAGCACCAAATCAGAGTGCAGGGCAAAGCATGGCTAAAGTAGCTTCTGGCTAATCCTTTTTTCTCTGAGACTGAATAAGCTTCTGTCTCATTATAATGGTCCAGAGAGAGCTCTTTGGCAGCCATCCTATGAACCATACTAATGCGCAGAACCTCCACTAAACAGTACACCTTGCAGAACTTCTTCCCTGTTTCACCACCATGACTCCTTACCACTGGTAGCTTCAGTATTGGTCACAAAATGACTACACAAGATAGCTGGAGAATGATCATGTACGAATAGGCCTTCAACTGCCTCCTGGTAAAGCCCAAGTCCAGGCTGTGGAAGTAAGGCTTAAGATCTACTCCCACGTACTACAGCCATAACATCTGCAAGAAGAATACACACTAGGACTGAAAATCTTATTCTTCACAACTTTTTTGTTTACAGTCAAAATAAATGGACTCTTGTATTTTCTTTCAGTGCATAAGTGTTGGGTATTGCAGGATTTGTGCTATGATAAAGAACATCCCCTTCTTTTTGGTTTACATCTGTCCCAAAGCATACACCTTGAAAAGTAAATTCAGAACTGAAGTTTGTCTTCCATATTCTTTTTACCTACTGTCGTGGTTTAAACCCAGTCAGGTAATTCGTTCGCTCACTTCCCCCCCTTTCTTGCCCTCCCCCTGCTCTCGGAGGGACGGAGAGGAGAATCAAAAGAATGCAACTCCCACGGGTTGAGATAAGAACAGTTTAGTAACTAAGGTATAACACAAATCACTACTGCTACCACCAATGATAATAATGATAAAGGAAATCACAAGGGAACAGAATACAACACCTCACCACCCGCTGACCGATAACTCGCCCCCCCAGCCCGACCAAGCTCCGACCGATACCTCCTCCAACCCTGCAGTCCCCCAGCCCTTCCGGCTCACTCCCAGTAACATCCTGGGCATGACGTGCTGTGGTATGGAATACCTCTTTGGTCAGTTTGGGTCAGGTGTCCTGTCTCTGCTTCCTCCCAGCTTCCCCTCCTCCCTGGCAGAGCATGAGGCTCACAAAGTCCTTGGCCAAACCAAAACATCATTGTTATCAGCTCTGTTCCCGAGCCGAAAGTCAAAACACTGCACTGCACCAGCTACCAAGGAGGAGAAACATGACTGCTACTGCTGAACCCAGGACACCTACTGTAATTAAAACAGTCATTAATTAGACAGAAACGCATGCCCTTCCATTCCTGAAATTCAATTTTCACCTGCTAAGGACCAGAACTTTTGTCACTTTCCACTGAAATACCAGTAATGCAAATTAGAAGGGAAAAATGTGTTAAGTTTGTTAAGTGGATTATACTGATAAAAATAAAGATGGATGTTCTTTGAAATTTTCTGGTTATGAATGGGAACTCATACACCATAACATTAGGAACTGAACAAAGACCCAAAAAGGTAGATAAAATAGTTATCATTTCCATTATTAAAATGTCTCATTAAATATATGTATTATTATTGATATAAGAGCATTTACATTATAAAGTGAGAAAGGAAAGGCAGAGTCTATTGCTTATGAACACAGAAAAAAAAAAATCCAGCTAAATATAAATGCAGAAATTTAATTGCTCACAGCAGGCAAAGTTTAATTTGTCATTTCAGCATTGTCTTGTGCAACATTCACCCAAAGAGGTGAACAGATGTTATACATCATTTAATATATAATGACAGCAACACACCCAGTAATGGAAGGAAGCCAAAAATAAGGCCTCTGGATGTTTTATTTGATGACACTTTGCTATAAAATACTTTTTGAAAGCAATTTTGAAAAAGTACTAAGCCATTCCTAGAAACTGGCATAGAAAAAGGCATACAACCAACAGAGAAACAGGACAGGAGCATCTGCTCTGAAGTCTTCTTACGACTGAAGCATTTCTGTGCTCTTCATCCAAAAGTTTGTCTTTCATCCAAGAATCTCACTGCCATGGATTCTGTAATTGTTTTGACACAGAGTAAGATGAGGCACAGAAACAAAGATATTTCTCTGGAATAAGCCTATGAAGGGGTGGTTCCTAATCCCACCAGGCCTGACTCTCCCCCAGAACTGCAAGGTCTTTTGGAACTGTTGAGGAAAGGTTTTTGATGAGCCTCGGAGCAAGCCACTGTCATGTTAGATGTTGAGATATTAGTCACAGAGTGGTAGGCATCCCAGTGACTTCAGATAGTCACACCAGAACAGACTTTTACACTCTCTTCCTTTCATAGTACAATTTGATGCAGCATCCATCAGCCAGCAGACTTGCAAGTGATGTGCCAGTAGTGTGCATGTATGTGATGTTTGTGTACAGAGGTGAATCTATCAACCAGATGTGCGACATCCTCAGAGCTGCAGTTACAATGCAAAATACCCAGACTGTGCTTAGACTCCATGCTGAATGAGGTTCCTTTTTTATGCAGTCCTGTGCTGTTACTCTTAAAGAAAAACTTCCTTATCAGAAACTGGAGAAGTAGGCTGTAAGGCAACCATTTAGCAAGCTTATTTTATATTATGTATAGTTTGACAGGACACAGAAAAATCAAAATTCAACTGTCCGGCTTCTTCATTCTTACAAGCAGTTAACAAAAAAGAAAACCAAAAAGAGTCTCAGTTGAAACTAGGCAATTTTGTACATCAAAAGGAGCACGAGTTTGCTCCACTTATTTTTATGAGGAGCTGATTGTGAAGAGTAAAATAGCCCTGGCCCTTTCATCTCCAGTAGTATTAAACTCTGAGATGGTGTCAGACTTGTTAGCTGGCACTGTCAAATATTGTGAGCTTTCGAGGACACACTTCCAAGAAATTGCAGAGAAGAGACAACAGTACACACATTCCAGCAACAGCCAGGCTCGACAGCTCTGCCCTGGCTTACTCTGCTTTCGAATGACTCACATACCCATGGAAACCAAAACTATGAAAAACACTTAAAAGCACACATCTGTGTAAAGTTGGGTCAAAAAACCACAACAATATGCATTTGGAGAGGCCAGAATTACTCAAATGGTAAAATTGATTTCTGTACAGGGAAGGAAAACTTATTTAGGGACAAACCTGTGAGGGGTGTAGAGGAAGTGGTCTTTTGGTCTAGCTAAAAGGTAAGAAGCAAAGGGCAGGGCTTAATGGTAACATAATGGTAACTTGCCAGGGGCAGGATCCCACCAGGGACCAGGTTGTTCAACACATTCAGTGAAGAGCTAGGAAGGGCTATAAAGAAGGTGGTCTCTAAAAGCTGCTAAACTCTTTCAGGTTTTCATCTCTGTGGCAAGAAAATCTGGAAAGACTTTAGAAACTGCACAAAATTAAGGTCAAATTAAGGTCAAGCTTTAGTCTGAATAAGCATAAAGCATCTAGGCACAAATAACCTAAGTTATGTTGACCTCAAACGCACGTCCTGAGCTAGCAGTCAGGGCACAGAAACGAGATGACAAGGTCACTCCTGACCTTGGAACTGTGAAACGATCGGCTTTTCATGCAGCGGTAGTCAAGACAGAAAATAAAATATCAGGCATCATTAAGAGCAGTACTAAGGAAAGACAAAGTGTCATTTCTCCCTACATAAAATGTTGAATTGCCAAAGTAGCAAGTTGCTAGCCAATGTAAAGAGGAAGGGCATCTGCCCTGCGAGGAGAGACTCAAAAAGCCAGGGCTTTGCAGTCTGGAGTTAAGAAGGATAAAACAGATAAGATAAGGCTTTGCAAGTCTATAAATATGCCAAAAAAAGTTGAATGCAAAACTGCTGCTTTCTGAACCCTGTGCTGTGGAAAGGGCATTTGATGACTTTCTTGATCTCCCACGGTCACTTCTGGGACCAAGTGACTCTGTGACTCTATACCTCCACAGTAGGCATGCCCAGCCATCCTCATCTGCCCTCACTCAGAGGTCTCCAACTTTTGTCCTCCTCCCCAGCACATGAACATGTACACCTCTATGTAAGTCCCATCATTTTTGCATTATTATTGCCTTGGAAATTAGTACACATTCCATGAACACATGCAAGTAATTAAAATTCATAGTAACAAACATTAAGTCTCTTAACTAATTTAACAAAGTATGTACTCATGATTTCTATTCTATTACTTTTTTTTTCATTAATATTCAAGGTTTATACTTAGCCTTGTCATATGCAGTTTTCTAACAGATACTTTTTTTAATAGCCACCATGCTCCAATATTTGACCAAATGGAATCCAATTAAAATGAAAAAAATTACATAGCTGACTATGTGTATAATAGAATATAATACTACTTATATTGCAAAAGATCTGTCTGTGCACTATTACAGTGCTAGATTTTGCAAGTTCCTTTGTAATACAACAGGAAACATTCTCTTTACTGCATTCAGTGGCTTTGGCTTTGCAAAATTTATGTGATAAATAAGTTCAAAGCAATGTCAGTCATATGAAAAGTGTTATGTTCTTGTGGGAAAGAGAAAAAAGCAACCTGGATAGCAGCAATTTTGGGTTTTGATGGACTTTTTTTGTTTGGTTTTGCTGGGTTTTGTTTTTTTTTCATATAAAATCATATTAGCAAACCCAGATGATGATGGATGAGCAATCAGAATCAGTCCAGGTGATGGTGGATGAGCAATAGCAATTGCCTATATAGTGTTCCATCACTACTGGACTTCTTAATATTGCATCCAACCAGCTAGCAAAGTACAGAAGACCTTCTATACTTTGAAAATGATCAGAAGCCAAATGCACAGTGCTCTTTAAGGTTTTAGGGGACGACAAAGCAGTACCAGAAACCTCACAGGGAAGTGTTACTGCACTGCCCTACCTGGGACATGCAAAAAGTACACCATTCCCTTCTCACCATGCCTCTGCGGCTACATCTGTCACAATTTGAAGAATTTAAGTGCTGGATCTGATCATTTATGTTCAATTCA
This sequence comes from Pezoporus wallicus, assembly GCF_028554395.1. Classification (NCBI taxonomy): domain Eukaryota; kingdom Metazoa; phylum Chordata; class Aves; order Psittaciformes; family Psittacidae; genus Pezoporus; species Pezoporus wallicus. The sequence continues at coordinate 644,147 of NW_026639160.1, read as the reverse complement.
TCTTTTGGTTATACTCTACATAAAGCCTGCTTTATTTAAAGTTAGGGTATTAAACATTCTTTTGATATGTTTATTAGATTTAGCCCCTTTGAGAAAAGACCAATGGTTTCTCATCTGAATAGATAATTTGCAGAGGTTTAAGCCACTCCCAACTGAGCAGAACTGAGTACATCCTGCAGTAAGCAAACCCTTACCTTGTACTAGGTAATTCTCCTATCTCAACTACAGAGCACTTCGCTCCACCTTCCAGTGCATCCTTTCACTATTTGGAAAGCCTGTGGCACAGCCTTCATTTTGTTCTGTATTTATGCAGCACAAAGTGTGAGAAGCTCATGCAACATGCCAAGGTTCACAGATACTGCAGTAAAGCAAACAGGCTACCTGCAGAAGGCTGCTGTAGCTGTCACCATCAATAAAAGAGTTTCTTTTTCCTGCTACTTTCTACAAGCTTGTTTGATTCCCTACAAATCTCCTTCAAGAACATGAGTACAATTGATCTATTTTTCCTCAGCTCTTTGGCTCAGCCTTGAGTGCCTTCTGTGTTGACTGATAACAAATCCCTGTTCCTGACCTGCAGGAAGACCTTTATCATTTTTTTACAACAGCAAATTATAGTTTGTGTTTCCTTTTCTTTTTTTTTTTTTGGCTTTTTGAGTTTTAGACAGTCAAGAGAAGCCATCTGCAGTATGCAGGAAGTGAGAAAACAAACAGTAAGTATGCCAAAAACTGTATTTTTCATCCTACTTTCTGCTATCCTTACCTGACAGGAGTTTATGAACACCTGCTGCACACAGGTTTAAGACTGTGGTAAAGTCTCTGGGTTCTGTTGTCATAAATTTCATGCAACCATATATGCAAGGAAAGGCTTGCAATAGGCACATTTTGAAGAGTGCACACGCAGATCCCTTAACACAAAGACTTGTGTTAAAAATTCTGTAAGAGAAACATGTATTGGCAGTACCCCTGCGAGCACTTGAAGGCCACTAACAGTGGAGCTAAGCAGCTCTACTGAATTGCTAATCTGACATCTGTCCCACATTCAACATGACCTAATAAATCAGGTTATGAAATCTTAGCTAGGGACAAAATTGTTTGATTTTTTCTTTTTTTTTTTGAAAGACATTACAACTACCAATAACCTAAATCTGATTTTTTATTTTTTTAACAAAGCACTCATTTTGACTGTGGTCCAATAATTGCTTCCTTCAAGAGGTACCTTTTCAGCAAGTGTCAGAGTGGGTCTCTGCCAGCTACAGTTTGAAATATCATACCCTCTGAATCTCCAGATTTTAAACCACCCAAAGCACGTAAGCATCCAAAATCTCAAAACTCTTTCAGATCTTGTCAGACCTCTCCAAGGCCTCACGGTCTGTTAAGATTTCATACAAGATCACCAAGCTATGGAACTAATCCAGATTAGAAATGTCCTAAATGACCCAAAAGGCATGCTAAAACCACGCTCGCCCATAATGCAGGAAGAAGGCAACATCAAACTAAAATGATGTGCATTACCAACAGCCTTGACTTTATCAACCTTCCTGTAAAGACCCTGACTTCTAAGGAGCTTGAAGAATGCCATTAGTTTCACTATGAAAGTGCTAAGTGTTTCAGATCCCTGAAAACCTATATTGTCCAGGTTCTATTTGTGCATATGCCGAAATCAAAAGTGGATTTCTAGAAATCATCAAGTTTTTAAGGATCTGAAGAAAATGCTACATATTGCTAGATTAATGGTAAAAATACTGAGAGGTGACATTTGTGCTTGCAACTGTTGCCAGTATAAACACAACAGACAACCCCAGGAGATTTTTGATATGCCAGCAAAGCAGCAAAACACAACTGAATGGGATACGGCTCATAAGCAGCTAAATAGACACATTCATAGCAATATTTTTATTTATGAACATTAAAAGATATTTTATAAATCTACACAAAAACATTTTTAGGCCCTTCCAGTACTGCCAAAATTTCAGCCAAAAGTGACCAGTAAAAAAAACAGAGACTCTGCAACAGACTTTACAAAGATATTATGATAGAATCTCCACACAGTGAGATCAACAGAAACAGATTTTTTTAGAGCCCAGGATAGCTGAAACACGAACCAAAATCACTGCAAGTTCCTCATTTTGCTGCCCTCAGAGCCCTTCACACCACCTCTCAGCTCTTCACTGTCTTTCCCAGTACTCTCAGTTTGTACTAATCCCCCTCAGCCATCCGCCTGCTACCACTTCATGATTCATTTTGCTTAAAGTTCTGAGAAGCTTAAGATAGTTCTTGTCTCACTTTGAAAATGGCTGAACAACTATATCCATAAAGTCATCGAATCATTTAGATTGGAAAAGACTTTTAAGATCAAATCCAACAATTAACCTGTCACTGCCATGTCTAAACCATATTTCTAAGCGCCACATCCATACATCTTTTAAATACCTCCAGGGATGGTGACTCAGCCTGTCCCAGGGCAGCCTGTTCCAGCGCTTGATAACCCTTTAAGTGAAAATATTTTTCTAATATCCTATTTAAACCTTCCTTTCAGCAACTTGACGCCATTTCCTCTTGTCCTATCACTTGTTACTTCAAAGAAAAGACTGACCCCCTTCTACAAGCTCCTTTCATGTAGCTGTAAAAAGTAGTAAGGTCTCCTGTGAGCAAGGGAAAAATTTTAGCCATTCAAGGAGCTTGAACTTGAATAAAATCTCACCAAAGAAAATCACTATTATGTTTAATCACCACAGTATTTCTTCATTCTACTTTCACAAAAATTTTGGTATTCTATTTCAACAGGGATTTGCTTATTATTTTATAGTCATATATATATATATGCATATTCATATTGCATACATATATATGCATATATATATATACAAAAATTGGGTCTTCTGTATGGGATATTCCCTATATTTAGATATTCTTTAGATTAGCTGCCTTCTGCATATTCAAACACACCATTCTCATTGACCTAGAAGAACAAACCTCTTTTGTTTTGTTCTGCTCTCCTCTATTTCTGGCATCATGGTAGACAGAGCATATAAAAAAGAGGAATAAGTCCGTATTATCACATGGACTGATAGATATTTTACATAACATTGGGGTTCGCGGTCAGTTTTAAAAGAGGAAGTTAAATTCATCCCCATTTATTTCACTGTGAAAAATAAGTTAAGTATGACTGATTTTACACTCCTTATGTATCAGCAAGTATTAACAAGCATTAACAGCATTAAAGTATTAACAAGTCTGACACTGCGGAAGCTCCTCACCAACCTTTCCAACAGATGTTTTAGGCAGTTTAAAGAAAAAATATTTATAATATCATAAAAGGAAAGTTCCATTGCAGGCAGTGCATGAAAATACTATGCTTCAGCTTCACACTGTCTACAGACCGTGTTGCCTTTAGAGCTTATCCATTCACTAGGGCTACAGCATCTGTCATGTAAAAGCATGTGCTGCTGTTACAACAGCATTTCCTAAAGTTGAGGTGAGGGCTTCAAATTACGACCCTGATATCATGCTTGGCTTAGGATGCTAACACGTGCTTCTGTGAGGTTACTGGTGCACTTGCAAAGCACATTTTTGGTGTGCAGCAGACTCTTAATTAAGCTCTCTGCCCAGAAGCACACCAGCATCAGGAGAAAGTTCACTTCAGATCATGGGAACATCCTGTTATGCCCATGTTGGGACTGCCTTTTGGAGTGTAGTTTCAGCCAGCCTGCACACAGCACTCACAGTCATCAGGGAATATTAACCTTTTTTAGACTGTAAACACAAACTCTACATGTCTTCCAAAGTATTCATTTGTCTTGCAGGCTGGAAATTGCCATTGTGTTTAAATCATTAGCACTGATCTCACAGAGTCTAGGTACATATTGTCAGTCTGGGTTAATTCTTCTCTTGATTGATTTGTGCATGTCACCTTTAGAATATTTTGCTAATAACCATGCTTTTGAATATAAGATACTGATTTTTGGGTAGTCAGTCCAATATACAAAGACTCTCAAAGAAGGGAAAAGAGCATCTTAGGAAATGAAGAGTGATTAACTCTAAAGACAGTTTTATATCTTAAATTTGACTTGAAGGTTCACTTAACAAAATTATTTTCCACTCAATTATTTGATTAGCATGAAACACTTGATGGAGGCACAGAACACACTTTTTCTTGTACATAAACAAGAACCAATAATAACATAAAAGCTGACAAAATAATTAGGAAAAATACTGAAGTATTTTCCTTCTGTCAAAGAGCTGAGAGAGAAGGTAGCTGGAACATACTGGTCTCAAAATCAGGGCTATAACCATAATGTAAAATGAAGTCACTCAACTCTAAAAGTTAAAAATGCTTGGACCTTTGGGTTTGTTGAAGCAGTAAATGCCCTTAAATATACATTGACTTTCTTTGAAATTTCAGATTCTTGGCTTTTCTAAAAGATTAGGCTCTAGCTCTCTGTATTTAAGGACCTGAAAAGTGAGAACAGAAAATGTAGTGGACGTCTAGACAATTGACATGAATCTCTAATAACCTTCTTGATGTAAAATAGGAACACAGAAGTCAAACTTGTAGAAACATCATGAAGTGTCTAAGTGATAACACATAGTCAGATGTAAAACGCTACATAATTTTGACTTGCTACTGGTAGCATTACATAGCTCATAACAGTACTTAAGTAATCTGGTGCCATTTAATAGCATGCCCTGAAAAGTATGCCTATTGAAATGTTCCCCTCTCTTCTAAAAATATCTCTTGTGCTGCCCAACCAAACACTACACTGGGATATGTTATCTACATCTTTAAGGACAATAGAAGGCTTGAGCTGTATGAAGTAAGAATGAACAAAGTAATTATGAGAAAAAAAGAAGCAACAAAACTTACAAGACCCTCAAAACACAATGAAGTTTTTTTTTCAGGAATGAAGGAGGGCAAGACCAAGAAATGGAACATAAAAACATTTTTTATTGTTCTAATTTTATTATCTTTAATAAGTATCTTTTTAATGAATATATTTTGGTTTGTGAAAAGATAGGAAGTTTCAAAACACAAATCCTTGAACAAAGTTGTATGTAAAGTCCTTATAAACAGCTGTAATATTTATGAGAAATTGTACATGAAAGCCTTGTACCATGAGATTTGCGATCGACTCTTTCAATCAAATTAATGCAGCTTTTGAATTTTCACTATTTTACCAAGAGATACTCAAAGCTTTTATCATTGACTGATTGTATGATACAGGCTCTTGATGTTCAAGATCCTGCAAATTCATTCCACCAGGAAGAAAACTGGATGATGAATCAGGTATGGTTACAATCTTATTTATCTGAAAAGAAGCCTTCAGGGCACTGGAAATCCAAAACCAGAAACTGTTTTCTTTGTCCAGAGTCTCAAGTGCTTTTCTGTCTGGTATCACACCCAAAACTTTCAGCTTTTACTCACTGGCTTCTTTTTGTGTGTATCTTTTGTGATATTTCTGCATCTTTAGACTGACCTTGTCTCTAAAAGACACAAGCATACTGACACACAAATACATACAGATACATATATACCTCTACATAAGCTTTCTCTGACAATGCCAAACGTATTCTCCAGGCACAAAACCTTGCAGCTGCCCAGATTACTTCCTTCCTCAGCCTCCTCACAATTTTGTGTGCAAGACAGTTGCTTCAGCTGCTGCAGCTGTTTATTTCAGTAAGAAGCTTGGTTTTCCTTTCACCTGAGTTCAGAAGCAGGATAAGCACTGTAAGGTGCCACAGTGATGTGTGAGGAAGATGAGGAAGATGAGACAAAGACACATTTGGGCAATGCTTGTTGCAGTGCAGCAAGTACACACAAGTAGGTGACACATGCATATCTCAAGCACACACATTCATCAAAGTTTTTTTCTACTGATTATCGATGGCACAGCCCTCTGGAAAAATTCTGGTGCATGCTTTGCTGTTTTATATGTGTTTATCATACCTCAGTCTCATTTTCAGCTTAAGTCTTACTGTGTTACTCTGCTTTCTCTTGTTCTGTACATTATTAGAGTGTGTGGTGTGCATGCTTTATTTGGCATATAAACCTGGTGCAGTCGGGTGGCTGAATCTGTAAACACAGGATCAGAACAGTTTGCATGAAGCTGCCATAGTAACCACCTGTTGGAAATCAGTAAGGCTCCTAGACAGCTCTTATGATGTGCTTTGAGCTATCCTTATTTTGAGCGTTAACACGCTTGCCTGACGAATGAAGCAACTCCAGATCCAGACAAGTTCATGAGTGTAATTGAATAATTATGCAAGACTGCTGCTCATTAACAAAACTTGTTACAGCAACTAGTTGAATAGAAGCAGCACTTTATGGCCAGACATATTGCACTGGATTTCTTGTATCTAACCTTACCTTCAAGGCTACTGACTGTCCATAAAGCTTAACATTGCTTATAAAGCTACATAGTTTATTTCAAAAACATTAAAAACAAAACCCAAAACAAAACAAAACCAAACAAAAACCCAAACATACCCAAACAAACAAAAAACCCAAACAAACAAAAAAAAAATAAAACAAAACACCACCAAACCCTAGGTATGATTTGGCTTGTCTAACAAAGCAAAACAACCTTTGTAATCCAAGCAACAATCAGACTATGTGGAACATATCTGAAGGGAAGAATCAAAAGCCGCAGAGTATGCACCATTTCTTTTAATATAGCAAAATTACCTCACTCTATTACTATTCTTACTCTGTGATACAGCCTTAGTTTTATACAGCAGAAGCAGATTACCAGAGACAAAAGAAAAATACCTTAATATTGACATGGTTGACAGGATAGATTTCTTAAGGGAGGTGAGATAAATAGGATATACCCTTCCATTGGCACCTCCTTATTCCTATGCATGTTGCAAATCATAGAATGATAGAATAATTTGTGTTGGAAAGGACCTTAAAGATCATGTAGTTCCAACCCCCCTGCCATGGGCAGGGACATCTTCCACTAGACCAGGTTGCTCCAAGCCCTGTCTAACCTGGCCTTGAACACTGCCAGGAATGGGGCATCCACAGCTTCTCTGGGCAACCTATGCCAGTGTCTCACCCCTGTCTTTCTCTTTGTCAGGATGCATTGTTCCTGAGGAGGAACTGAGCCTTGAATATTGACCAGCTTTCTGGGGCCCTTCTTCCATCCAGGGCTTTATGCCATGGCACTCCAGGAAGCAGATCCCTCAAGACGTGAATGTCTACTCTCCTGAAGTACAGGACAGTGAACTTGTTGTGTGCCCTCCTCATTGCCTTAAGGATCTTGAACTGCACCATTTCCTGGTCACAGCAGCCAAGGATCCCTCCAGCTTTACATTCCCCAGCATCCCCTCCCTGTTTATCATAGCCAAGTACAGCATAGCACCTCTCCTTTTTGGTTCGTCTGTGTCTTGGAGAAGGAAATTATTGTCAGTGTGTTCCAGGAACCTCCTGGATTGCATGTGTCCTGCTGTGTTGTCCCTCCAACAAACACATCAGGATGACAGGTCCCAGTTTGTGTAAGGACTAAGGCTTGTGAACATGAGGCCACATCTATCAGTCTATAGAGGGCCTCATCCACTCTGTCTTCCTGGTAGCAGTGGAAGTGGTCTGTAGCAGACTCCCACTGTAATGTTCCCTGTCTCCAGTCTTCCTTTAATCCTGATCCATAAGTTCTTGATCGGCTTCTCATCCATCCCCAGGCAGAGCTCTGTGCACTCCAGCTGGTCACAGACATATAGGGCAACACCCCACCCTTGTCTCCCCAGCCTGTCTTTGCTGAAGAGCCTGTATCCTTCCATTCCAACATTCCAGTCATAGGAGGCATCCCACCACATCTCTGTGATGCCAGTGAGGTCGTAACCCTTCAGGTGTGCACACGTCTCTAACTTCTCTTGCCTGCTCCCCATGCTACATGCATTGGCATAAGAGGCATTTCAATTGGGTGCCTGATGATGCTGGAGTGGTTGTAAGTCCTTTGTTCTGCTGTTTGGGTGCTCTCCTGCTGACCTGTGGCCCTGCTCCAAGTTCTAGGCATCTCCTACTGGCACCAGCATCAGAAAGGCAGGAGCTGGTAATACAAATAATAATGAAGAAGAATTCATAATTATTAATAATTCATAATAAATAAGAATGAAGAATTCATAACAGGTGAAGCAAGACTGCACTGACAAGCTCTTGAGCAGCACAAGTAAAGAGTCACCAGATGAAGCTTGGTTTTCTCCTTGCTAATTATGGTCAGTTCTTCTTTTGGTGAGGATTGCACTGTTGCCCAGCTCTAACCACTTTTGGTGTTATACAGTAGTATAAACATTGTAACTGATAGTCATCTGTGGAACTGCACATCAGGAATCAGTCTTTGCGTTCATTTATTTGCCATCCTACACATTGGGTAAGATTTTTAATGCACCTATCTCAGTGAGCTGCTAACAGACATTGTGTGGTGCCCTGCAAGCCAAGGAAATGCAGACAAGGCTGGAAGCAATGGGAAAGCAGCCACAGTTGCTTCAGTGTATTTATCATGGTTGTAGCCCCCACTGGGTAAGGTGGGGATGAGAACCTTCAGTGTGCATATACAGTCAAAATAAATCCTTGGAATCTGGGTTTTCATCATGCTTTACTTATCAACTTTTGTACCCACAGATAACTACGATGCAATTCCTATAATTTAAATGTCTGATTATCTTGCCTGCAGGCGCAATCACATACTTAGATGTCTAGATGTTGTCAAGCTCCTATAGTTCCTGATGCCCACATTGGCTGCTGTAAAAATAGAGACCATTGTTTAAAATCAGCCTCTCAAAGTGTGTCTTCCCAATGAAAGGTAACATCTGTTCATAGCATGTGCCACTGTCAGACAAATAGAAAGGTCACGGACAGATCTGCACCCATTTCTGCAGATTGAGACAGAGTATGAACCCTTGAAAGCCTGTGCTGCCTCCACAATTATTTTTTCTTTCTCTTATTGATAAAAACAATTAAAGCTATAGACTGTCTGCATTTCAAAGGATTTGAGACCGTATTTGAAGGGGACATGAAGCAGGAAATGACATAGTCTTTTGCGGCTTAGCCTATGCCTAGGGCTTGCTAAAGCTGTGAAACAGTTCACTGAGCATTTCCCTCTTCTCATTCTAAATGAATATTAATTGGCCCAACAGTTCGCAAAATATGCCTTAATTGAACAACAGCTAAGTGAGAGCACAGGAGTTGGACTTAATCTTCTTGGGTTCAAATATATATATTTGGAATATGCAAATGCCAAATATATCCTTCCAATATATCACTGGAATGCAAATTCCAAATACACTCTTCCAAATCAGGATATTCTAAGAGCTCAGTGAACAGAAAACTGTGATGTTATGCCAGGAACATGATACAAGCAACCCGTTAGAGAAAGACTTGCTCAATTATTTGTCTCAGAAGAAATTATTTTCTCCATCCTATGCTCTCCTTGTTTGTATTCATGGTTTCCTTCTGATCTTTCACTTCAAACTGTTTTGTTCTGCATTTTCTTGAGCATTCTTATTTCAGGTCCATTAAACATAGGGTGAATGAGAAGAAAATTGGGGGGGGGGGGGGGGGGAGGTGGGGAGAGGAAATGATCAGCAGGTATTTGAGACAGCAGAGGCAGTAGTTTGCAGCAGGAAGGGCAGGAACAATAGGAAAACAAATTCCCATCAGGAAATTTATTTACCTCAAGGCCTGGGATAGAAATGTCACTGACTCATTCATTTCAGGTTTCCCAAACCAAAAGCTAGAACAGCAGAAGTTGCAACCAGCAAAAGTCAGTGTTTGAAAGAGAGGTGCTTGTTGATTACAACAGTCCAAAGAGCATGATCTCCTAACTGACAAAGTCAAGCAGTGTGAGAACCTGCTTCTCGACAGAGAAGGTCCTACAGGGTAATTTATGCTAAAAAACTATCCCATCATAAAGACAAAGATAGGCTGTGAAAGATGCAGATGTCGACTCTTGTAGGGGTTGTGGGTCTGCATAGAAAGAGCAGGATGTGCCCAGAAGTAGGTAAGGCTGCTATTTCAAACATCCCAGGTTAGCTCAGTGAACACCAGCTACAGGAGGAAAGAACTCACCCAGCTCTGCAACACACACTGCACAATCAAATAAACTTCAAATAAATGTGCCCACACCATGTTATAGTCACACAACAACCCAGTTCTCCATGGACTTCTTTTGTACAGAAGCCTGCCAGCAGTGCTTTAGGAGATCCCAGACCACCACCAGATCACGCGCAGATGTAATCAGAATACTGCAAAGGATTATGCGTCTGGGTGACATCTACATAAATTATCTACACACCCTACAGCAACTTTAGGTATTGACAACACCACTGGAAGTTCAGGAAATGCTGGCAGATATGCTATTTGATGTATCACTTCAGAATTACTCTTTCATTGTAATTAAGTAAGTAAGTAACAGAGTGAAAGAGTAATAAATCCAGACACATAGGTGTGAGAATGAAGTTGCCTGCTACAGGTCTTATTTGTGCAGGTTCCTTTATAATGGAAAATAACTGGCTAGGAGAGAACTAGAGTCATTTTTCCCACCTGTGACCAGAAGATAGGTTCACTTAAGGTTCAGTTTAGACTTGAGTCACAGAAACACTTTCAGTTCATGTCAGCATGACCATGTCTTGGAATTTATTCCAGCTTTTGCAGAGGGAGACTAGACATATTTTCTTGGTATGATAACATCTAGAATGGAATTTATTTGAAATTACTCCAGGGTGGAGCTCTTAATTAAGCTATGGAGAGGGTGTGAATATCAAATGTTGGCAAAAATAGAACCGTAACTTTTAGGGGAACTGTAAGTAATTAAAAGCGGCTGTGAGAATTATAGAGGAAGCCAGTGAAAAGGTTACCATACATTTCTGTGAGATGAAAAAGTGGTGAAAACAAGAAATCTGTAAATTCTGAACGTGAGAAAAGTAACAAGAGCAGAAATAGTTATTTCATTGGCATGTCCCAAGCAGATGTGATTGCAGAGAATACCAGTTTCCCAATCTGATCCTGTGTTGTGTTGGGTGACCCAGGAGTCAGCTGCAAGCCCTATTGTGGTCCTAGTGCCTGGCACACCAGGAGGGAAAGAAAGTCCAGCTTTAGCAGTGAAATGAGCAGTGTGCAGTGCACAGTGCAGGCTTGCCAGGTGGCAGGTGACATGCAGAGCCCAAGAGCAGTAATCCTTTTGCCATTTTCAGGCAACCTTGATTTCAAGGAAATCAAGAAATCAAGAAAACAAGATTTTACAAGGACTTGCCCTTGGGCTTTTTAGATCACCTCCGCAAGTCCTTTTGCAGAAAGACAGACCCCGTGTGAGACTGAGGCAATGCTCAAGGGCCAATGAGCCCAAGAGCCAATGAGCTCAAGAGGAGCTTCCTTCCCCAGAGATGACAGGAAAAAGGGCTGAGTGTGGCTGAGTGCCTGGAGTGATGTTCACTGAGCCTGTCCGACACTGCTGCTCAGGGACTGGGTGCTATGGCTGCACTACGCTGTCTCTCAGCAAAGCTGACTTGCTCTGTCCCTGAACAGAAAACTGAACTGGCAATGTGGGTTTTCAGGCAGTGGGGAACTACCAGAGAATTGGGTGCTTGCTCCTGAGCTCTACTATATACATGGACATGCCTAGCCCTTTTTCACAGTCTCTTGAAGAATTCCCCCACAGTGAAAAACAGATGTAAAAAAATATATATATATATATATATATATATATAACTGAGGTGGAAGGATTTGTTGAAGGGTTGAAGGGGAGACTCAAACCCTGCAGAAACATCTATCTATTTTCTTTATAACTGTAATATACTTACCTTTGGTCCTCAAAAACAACCACTGCACTTTTCCTCAATTAAGAAAGAGGTAAATGAAAGCATTCAGGCATGGCAGCTGAATAGTGAATGTAGGTAACATCCTGTAACAATGCAGCACCCAATAATAACGACAGCACTGAGATGTGATTTCCTCCTTCAGGACAGTGAGTGTAGCACTATGGGTGCTTAAGAAGATACAGCCTTTGTAGAAAACAAAACCATGCGCAAGATTAAGAGGCAATAAGAGAGAAAGGGGAAAAAAAAAATAGGCCATGGATAAAGACTCTGAAAGTGCATGAGGGGATGACTACTAGACAGGGCTAAGAACCTTCTTTTCAATAGAAAACACACTTTTGAGAAAATCAAAGATTTTCATAAATATCAGCCACAGTGGGAAAGAAGGGCATTTTATGTCTGCAGAATTACAGGCAATCCAACTCACAGAAGAAAATAAGGGCACAAGGCAGGTGACAAACAACTGCTGAGAGGAAACAATACCTCTTGGGAATTGTGGTTTCATTTTTCTAATGATTCAAAATGAAATGTATTGGTACACTTTCAACAGACTAAATTGAAGCATTTTAATTATGAATCATTTACTCAGAACTCTTCATTCCACAATAATATTTTTATCTTTTTCCCTTTGTTTGGTATGGAAATGCATTTGTGTTTCATACGCGACAGAAATTTTGGTTATGCCTATGTTTTATGCAGACTTCAAGACTATGTTTTGTGCACTCTCAGAAAAGAGCTTAGTGGTATAGTTTATACAAGCAATTATGCCTGCAGAAAGCGAAAAGCAGCACCAAGGGAACTAAGCAGCCAGACTATGCAAGGGTACAGCAAGGCTCCCTTATCCAGGAGCAGTGTCTGCATACAGCAGTATTTAGACTTGACAATATTGTTAGAGATTTTTCAATGAGGTTTGAATTCCTAAACATTTATCTTCTGTTAAGCTGGAAACGAAGTCTGGCAACTGCGCGTGGTGCAGCACACTGGGAGAGGGGAGCATAGTCCTGCACCTTGGGATGCTCCCTGACTCTAGGCTGCTGGCATGAGAAGGACCTTCAAGTCAAATGTTTTGCAAGATGGGTACCTGCTCCTGCATTTGAAATGGAAAGAGCATTTGGGATAGATAGGAATCCACACATCTTTTAGGGATGTGGATACAGCAGAGGAGTTTTTACCGGAGGAACATGAGTAAGGACATGCAAATGGACATGCACACTTGTTGTGATTTAAACCCAGCCAGCAGCTAAGTACTACGCAGCTGATCACTTGCTGCCTGCCCACTCCCCAGCATATTCTTTACATGCACTACAGGAACTTCATCCCCTTCTACAGTATGTTAAAAGTTTTAACTGGGTAGGGCCAGCCCTGCTGGCAGATCAGCTAATGTTAACTAACCAGGTGGCCTTTGGTAAGTGTGTATCCCAGTGTTTGAAATTCCCACCACTCATTGTTCTCAGCATAGTTTTTAGCAGTCCATTGTACCATTTCATTTTCCCAGAGGCTGGTGCATGATAGAGGATACAATATACCCACTCAGTGACATGGTCTTTGGCCCGAGGGTCTATGATATTGTTCCAGAAATGAGTCCTGTTGACTCAATTGTTTCTGGGGTGCCATGTTATAGAATTATAGAATCAAGCAATGGTTAGGGTTGGAAAGGTCCTTAAAATCACCTGCTTTCAACCCCCCTGCCATGGACTGGGACACCTTCCACTAGACCAGGTTACTTGAACACTGCCAGGAATGGAGCAGCCACAGCTCCTCTGGGCAGCCTGTGCCAGTGTCTCACCAGTCTCACAGTAAAGAATGTCTTCCTTATATCCAACCTAAACCTCCCCTGTTTAATTTTGAACCCATTTTCTCTTGTCCTTTCACTACACTTCCTGATGAAGAGTCCCTCTCCGGCATCTTTGCAAGCCCCCTTCAAATGCTCCATGCATGTGTCACCGTAAGACTTGTTAGCCAAGGCCCAGGACATTGTTCTGGGCAGTGGCATGGGGCACAGCATGTTTCCAGTCATCTGGCCGTTGCTTCCACCATGGTAAGCACATGGTGGGTTGGTGTGAGTGTGATATAGTCAGCCTGCCAGGTCCCCCCTATCTGTACTTTAGCCATCATCCTCCACAGCAAAGAAGCTTTAACAGTTTGGGTCTGAGAAGTACCCTCTCTTGAGATAGTTTATGCCAAGGATGCATGGAGCCCCTGGACGTGTCATGATCGGCTGCTTCTGCCACTTCTTTCCAGTCAGGCTGATTTCTGCCTCCAGTACAGTCAGCTGCTGGGATCCTCCTGTCACTCCAGAAATATAAATGTGTTCTACCCCTTGGTGGCTGGATAGCATCAGGGTACACATTGCACCAATGTCTACAGGGGCCTTATACTTCTGTGGGACTGATGTGCCAGGCCATCTGATCCACACAGTCCAGTAAACCTGATGGTCCCTCTCCTCCACCTGGCTGAAGGCAGGGCCCCTCTAGTCCTGGTCATAGGATTTTCCACCTACTTCTCATAAAAATTAGTAAAATTCCTTTCCATATGATCAGGAGTAAAAGCAGCCCTTCCACTCTGCCTGGGGAACTGCTCAATGGAAAATGGAGCCGCAGATTTCCTGGAAGAACCCTTATTTGTGATTTTTTTTTCCTTGCAATTCATGTACTTGTTCCCCTAGTGTTAAGGCAGGTTTTACATCACACTTTCTCATGGCCTCTCCATGGTTCCACAGGTAAAACTACAGGGTACCCCACAGTGTATATCGTCTATATCTCCCTCTTGAGCATAAGGACACTTCTGATTAACAGCTGAGATACTGCTCTGCACAGGTAGGGAGTAAGATTTGTCCTCATTGAGTTGCTGGGCTGGTTTCTCCACAGCTGACATCAGGAAAGAAGAGACACTGTCTTTGTACTCCTGCAACTAGCAAATCACTTCACCCACCAATGGAGCTTTTCCTCTCTCCAGCTCATTACTACCAATGAGTTGGAATATAATGATGGCAAAGTTCATGCAAATTTCTACAATGTTGTTCATGAGCGATGGACTTCTTCTGGATCTGTGGGTAACTGCATTTTGTTAGGGTCATAAAAAATCATCTCTATCACAGCTAATTCCCTCAGATACCAGATACCTCTTTCTAATGTGATCCATTTGCCTGGGAGACCTATCACAACTTTATTATGCTGAAGGGAAAGCAACATACATCCTAATACATCTGCTTAGATCTATTTGATGCAGGCTCATAAATGATGGTAATTCCCACATTATTACATCAAAGGCTGGCATAAAAATAGGTTGCCTGAACTTTGTAGAGCATAAGGAAGTCCTGTGACTGCCTGGCTGAAGAGAGTCCCTGCAGCTGTATGTACCAGTCTGACCCTGAAATGCATGGCCCTGAAATGGAGCTTCGTGGGAAACCATGAGTATTATATATGACCCGACTCTTGAAATTCAGCTATGCTACTTGCTATTTCCATGTATATAATGCATTTGAGAATATACATAAACGCAGGCTACAATGTACCCTTTCAAAGAAAATGTGACCCCTGTCACTCCTGGGGCTATGCATCACAAACTACCCAGCACAATGCTAATTTACCCTTTGGCAAGCTTCATATTCTCTTCCCCAGCTGGATAAGTGTACCCCAAAATAGAACTTGCTAGAAAGAACATTGAAATTAGGTTTCATCAGTATTTATAAAAGGTACCTGGGTCACTGATATTGCAAATATTTTACTCAGCCTCTCAAATAAGAAAGATATACAGCTTCTGCCACATTTCTACTGGAATAAGCATCCATGTCTAACATGGATAAGGGGGGAAACATGAAGAAGAAAAAGTTACAGAACATTTTGTTGCTGGTGGAAGCATTTTTGTTAACTGGCGGAAGTCATTGCTAGACCACTCTCCATCATCTTTACCAAGTCTTGGGAAATGGGAGAGGTGCCTGAGGACTGGAGGAAAGCAAATGTCACTCCAGTCTTCCAAAAGGGCAAGAAGGAGGACCCGGGTAACTATAGACTGGTCAGCCTCACCTCCATCCCTGGGAAAGTGATGGAACACCTTATCCTTGGTGCCATCTTAAGGCATATCAAGGATAAGAGGGTTATGAGGGGCAGTCAACATGGCTTCACCAACGGGAAATCATGCTTGACCAATCTCTTAGCCTTTTATGAGGAAATAACACGGTGGATGGATGATGGCAGAGCGGTGGATGTGGTCTACCTTGACTTCAGCAAAGCATTTGACACAGTCTCCCACAGCATCCTCACAGCTAACTTGAGGAAGTGTGGTCTGGATGATCAGGTAGCGAGGTGGACTGTGAACTGGCTGAAGGAGAGAAGCCAGAGAGTTGTAGTCTATGGGGCGGAGTCTAGTTGGAGGCCTGTAACTAGTGGAGTGCCTCAAGGGTCAGTACTGGGACCAGTATTATTTAATATATTCATCAATGATTTAGATGAGGGAATTGAGTGTACTATCAGCAAGTTTGCTGATGACACTAAGCTGGGAGGAGTGGCTGACATGCCAGAAGGCTGTGCTGCCATCCAGTGAGACCTGGACAGGCTGGAGAGTTGGGCAGGGAGTAACTTGATGAAATATAACAAGGGAAAGTGTAGAGTCCTGCATCTGGGCAGGAACAACCCCAGGTTCCAGTATAGGTTGGGGAACGACCTGTTAGAGAGCAGTGCAGGAGAGATGGACCTGGGGGTCTTAGAGGACGACAGGATGACCATGAGCCAGCACTGTGCCCTTGTGGCCAAGAAGGCCAATGGCATCCTGGGGTGTATTAGAAGGAGGGTGGTTAGTAGGTCGAGAGAGGTCCTCCTTCCCCTCTACTCTGCCCTGGTGAGACCCCATCTGGAGTATTGTGTCCAGTTCTGGGCCCCTCAGTTCAAGAAGGACAGGGAGCTGCTGGAGAGAGTCCAGCACAGGGCAACGAAGATGATTAAGGGAGTGGAGCATCTCCCTTATGAGGAAAGACTGAGGGAGCTGGGTCTCTATAGTTTGGAGAAGAGGAGACTGAGGGGTGACCTTATTAGTGTATATAAATATATAAAGGGGGAGTGTCAGGAGGATGGAGCCAGGCTCTACTCAGTGGCAAACAATGATAGGACAAGAGGTAATGGGTACAAACTGGAACACAAGAGGTTCCACTTAAACTTGAGAGGAAACTTCTTCTCAGTGGGGTGACAGAACACTGGAACAGGCTGCCCAGGGAGGTTGTGGGGTCTCCTTCCCTGGAGACATTCAAAACTCGCCTGGACACATTCCTGTGTAACATTATCTAGGTGTTCCTGCTCCGACAGGGGGATTGGACTAGATGATCTTTTGAGGTCACTTCCAATCTCTAGCATACTGTGATACTGTGATACTGTGCTGCAAGAAAATGATATGGCTTCTAACTTCAGCAGTTTTGCTCTTTACAAAAAAAGCACAAAGCCAGAAGCACTCATTATCGGGCTATCTGGTGAAAGACAGTAAGCAAGCAAGAATGAAAAACAGGGGAATGGAGGTAAGACAGGAAGGTGGTAAAAGACACATTGAGTAGGACAGAAATATTTAGACATGTGATGTGTTTTCATCCACAGAAATGTCATGAATATTGTAATTAGCTGGTTCCTGAGCTATTAGGATGCCCGCGTCTTAAGTTCAAGCCCTGGGACAAATTGTGGCACTGAAGTCCTACCTAGCAAGCAGGTCTCCATTTATTTTTGCTGAGACATTAGAAGGCAGCAGTAGACTCATTGGAACTGATCTCTCCATGCTACAGGACAAAGTATCTCCCCGCCCCATGCTAGCCATGACCATGTCACACCAATGTCACCACCTCCATGTCTTGCAGCTATTATCACAAAGTTTAGATCCTTGCTCTCTGCCAACCAACACAAATGCACAAAAAAATAAAAAAAAATAAAATAATTTTAAAAAGCAGCAAGATTTCTATCATGGTACCTTGCAATTCAGAAACAAGTTTCCTCCTACTTAACTTTCGGCACGAATCAGCATAATTACATCAGGCTGCATCAACTGTATAACTTGACATGAAGTTGCATAAAACATAAGCCGTCATGCAATTTGTGGCATCATCCAGGAAATCTGAAGATGAAAAAAAAAAAAGAAGCTGGACTATTGAGCTGTTTCACCTTGTATTAGAGCTACTTTCAGATCTTTAGTTGGGAAACCAAACAACTCTTAAGCAGACCTTTCAATCCACCACAGCCTACGCATCAGATTTACTAAAGATGGTTGTCACTGCCTCTTCACATGATCCTTCCCAGAAAAAACAGCAACCCTCCTGTAACAGGTAGTGTGTTTCACCAGTCACGATCCGGACCTCACTCTCAGGCTGATTTTGCCTCTCTTGTTCACACTGAGTAAAGCTCCTGACTCAAGGGGCAACATTCCCAAATCTGACTGTACAATTACATTATTATATTGAATGATGGGATCTCAGCAGTACAATGTAACATATGTTATTAGTTATGTTACATACACATTTATCACAAATGGTATTTCCATTTTACATCCAGAACAACATAAAGCAATGGTATGATTGAGTGGTAAGGATGAGTGAAACTCCTACCTTCTGTTACATCCTGGGAGCTCATGCCCACCCTTCCTAGTATCTAAGGCAGGGCCAGGATTTTATTTTATATTGCTTCTCTGCAAAAATGATTGATTTCATCCTATGCATTTTGCCAGAACCCAGCAAAATATATTTCTCAAACCATCAGAAAAAGGATGCAGACACATTTTCACATGAAAAGTTTTCTGTCAGATGTACAGAATTTTTCCTCCTTGTAGAACTAGATATGCAAAACAAATTCCAGAACTAAAATGATCATGACCATCTTTTCATCCATTTTCCTTCTCTAAACTCTAACGTTTGCAGCAAGACAATATGAAATTATTACCATTTAATCATGTTTTCTGTTCAAGAGCAGCAGAGAAATTTCCTCATAGCAGGGACCACAGCTGGCTCACCCAGCCCAGGCTGGGTATTTTTGTTCAAGAAGAATGCTATTCTCTTCCTTGCAAAGGGGGGGCATTATCATTTGCATCATGCCAGAAAGGGATGGAAAACACCTTGCACATGAAAATTTCACTCTCCTCTCACTATTCTTTGCACATAAATGTGGCTTTCCATTTCTCAGAGGGAATAGCCATACCAGTTTGTCTTCAAAGCAGGTTACACTGCTTATGGAAAAAAAAAAAAAGGTGTCTGTTGATTCAGTGTCAAAAAACAGTGTCATGTAGCCTATGTGAAGTGATTCAGAGCCTTCTATCCAGGTCCATCAGAAAGCTACCTATCTCAAAATATTTGCTCACTTTTCAGCAGCAAAAGTAACAGGCAATATTCAGCAGCAATAGTAAAGGCGATATGCACTGAGATCCTTCTTCTGGAGCAAACTTTTTAAAATACTTCAGAATGGTTCTGTGGAGCAAGTGCCTGCCTATGTCCTATATATCTTGAAAAAAACACAAGATCACACTTTACAGATCCTGTTTTGTGCCAGCACCTCTGTTCACTAACTTTCCCAAGCTGTAGTCACTCCTTGGAGCAACTTTTGGGCCCTGACTTCTTGGGAGTTCAGGTTTCTTCCTTAGTCATTCTCTTCTACTTTCCATTATCATGGTATCCCTCTGCAGGACAGCCTCTTCCAGGAGGAAGAAGAGTGCTAACATCATTTGTCAAACACAGTATGTGTAGCTCTTGCTTAGAAGCAGGTGATGCCTCTGCTTATTCATGTATTTGATTCTTTCAGGTTTCTCAATGTCTTTGACTTGTTTTCGTTTCTGGTATCTCCACTTCAATTGAATGCATGGCCATTGCTAACTCAGCATTCAAGCTTCTCTGTGGGGTTCAAGGTTTCTGCTTCCTGGTCTTCAGCTACAGAATGTTAGAATATTAAAATATACATGGAAGCCAGAGATAACAAGCTGTTTGGTAAGCAGGAGAACAAGAAAAGCCAGTTTTCCAGTGCATCTTGTTATTTCACTGGGGTCTTAAGGGTCTAAATGTTGACAGGTCAGACTCGAGCTTTTCCCATGGCTGCAGGGTCCCTAACCTTGCTGTCACCTGCCATTGCCTGCTAAGGGTTAATTTAGCTGATGCTGATGCTTTTCTCTCAGTAAGAGTATGATCTGCTCTCCTTTGACCTCTTCCTGTTTTCACCAAACATTTGTACTTTTAATAACTTCGACAACACTACCAATCTTTCACATTAGCTGACTTACAGGTGATTAATGAAGAAAGGTTGGCACGTGCAGGTTGCAACCATAAAAACCTCATTTCCTTTAGAGAGAACGATGAAAAACACCAGACGTGCTAATGGTAGAATCACATGAAATAGGTACAAAAGAACAAACCCACTTCACCAGTGTCATAAAACAGTAATAAAAATATTACTTGGCTCCTACAGAGATCATTTGTGAAGTGTGCCTTCCCTCCTAGAACAAGGACAAGGTTCACCAGTGGAAGATAAGGTGTGTGCACTTCTTTATTGAACGGTTAAATTCATAAGCTGGCTTACTGCAGCCATTTATAAAATCTCAGCACAGGCACAAATTCAGTGAATGTGTGCTTGAAATGAAATTATAGTTGTGAAGTCTAAGAGAACATATTTGGCCTTTCATATTAGAAGCAGCATCTTCAGACAGTAAAAACTACACATTTTTCTGTGAAAAAAAAAAAAAAAGAGAGTTTGATGATATATTCAAGCACTTCACCTGTCTAGATTGAACAGCACCACTTCAGAACAAGACTCTACCTAATGAGCCTGTAATTGTTTGGAAAACGGTCTCCAAGCAGAAAATTTTATACTGTGCTCCTCTTACAGCTTGTTTTATTAATCTGTTGCCTTTTTTCCACTTAGAATGCTATCTCTTTTAGTCTATGAGAATTGTTTTGTTCATCAGGTATTGTAGCAACAGAACAAGGCGCAATGGGTTCAGACTAAAACAGGGAAAGGTCAGGTTAGATATAAGGAAGAAATTCTTTGCTGTGAGGGTGGTGAGGCACTAGAGCAAGCTGCCCAAAGAAGTGGTAAATGCCTCATCCCTGGTAGTGCTTCAGACCAGGTTGGACAGAGCCTTGGGCAGCATGGTCTACTGTGAGGTGTCCCTGCCCATGGCACGGTCTGAACTAGATGATCTTAAGGTCCTTTCCAACCCAAAACATTCTATGATTCTACGATTTTATGTTGCTTAACACAAAAGGGCTCAGCAATCTGTATGACACTGGCATGCAAACAGCAAGTGGCAATAACGAGAAAGAACTGTTACAGCACTAGCATTTTAATAGGAAAACAGTATAGCTGAATATTCAAGCTACTAATCTCAGCAGAAAGGAGGGCAGGTCAGCTACATTGGCTGAACCTGTAACTTGTCCTTTACAAAACTTTCGTTAACAAGTTGCATGATGCAGTTCTACTTAGTGCTTGTCAGAGTTGCCAAGAAAATATGAGCGTGGGATGAATCACAAGCTCTCTTGAAAGGATAACAGGCCAAAGTGATCCCATGAAACAGGGGAGATAATTTGAAATATACATAATAAAAATCAGCAAAGAGAACTGCAAAAAGGCTACAACCAAAGAAGCACAATGAAATGCACAAGTTTGAAAGAGCAAATAACTGGCTGATGAGCAGTACATTCATAAAGGATCTGGAGTTACAGGGTTTGAACTTAGAATCATTGAATAGAATCATAGAATAGTTAGCGTTGGAAAGGACCTTAAGATCATCAAGTTCCAAATCCATTGCCATGGGCAGGGACACCTCATACTAAACCATCTCACCCAAGGCCTTGTCCAACCTGCTCTTGAACACTGCCAAGGATGGAGCATTCACAACATCCCTGGGCAGCCCATTCCAGTGCCTCACCACCCTAACAGGAAAGAATTTCCTCCTTGCATCCAATCTAAACTTCCCCTGTTTAAGTTTGAACCCATTACCCCTTGTCCTATCGCTACAGTCCCTAATGAAGAGTCCCTCCCCGACATCCCTATAGGCCCCCTTCAGATACTAGAAGTCTGCTATGAGGTCTCCACGCAGCCTTCTCTTCTGCAGGCTGAACAGCCCCAGCTTCCTCAGCCTACCTTCATGCAGGAGGTGCTCCAGTCCCCTGATCATCCTTGTGGCCCTCCTCTGGACTTGTTCCAACAGTTCCATGTCCTTTTTATGTTGAGGAGACCAGAACTGCACACAATACTCCAGGTGAGGACTCACAAGAGCAGAGTAGAGGGGCAGAATCACCTCCTTCGACCTGCTGGTCACGCTCCTTTTGATGCAGCCCAGGATACAGTTGGCTTTCTGGGCTGTGAGCGCACACTGCCGTCTCCACAGGGCTGCTTTGAATCTCTTCTCTGCCCAACCTGTAGCTGTGCCTGGGATTGCTCCCACCCAGGTGTAGGACCTTGCACTTGGTATGGTTAAACTTCATGAGGTTGGCATCAGCCCACCTCACAAGCATGTCAAGGTCCCTCTGGATGGCATTCCTTCCCTCCAGCGTATCAACCAAACCACAGAGCTTGGTGTCATCGGCAAACTTGCTGAGGGCTCACTCAATCGCACTGTCCATGTCACCAACAAAGATGTTAAACAAGACTGGTCCCAACACCAATCCCTGAGGGACACCACTCGTTACTGGTCTCCAGCTCACCATTGAGCCATTGACCACAACTCTTTGCATGCAGCCATCCAGCCAGTTCTTTATCCACCGAGTGGTCCACCCATCAAATTGATGTCTCTCCAATTTAGAGACAAGGATGTCATGTGGGACAGTGTTGAATGCTTTGCACAAGTCCAGGTAGATGACATCAACTGCTCTACGCCTGTCCATCAGTTGTGCAGCCCCATCATAGAAGACCACTAAATTGGTCAGGCAGGATTTCCCCTTAGTGAAGCCATGCTGGCTGTAACCAAGCGCCTTGTTGATTTTGATGTGCCTTTAGCATGCCTTCCAAGAGAATCTGCTCCAAGATTTTGCCTGGCACAGAGGTGAGACTGACCGGTCTGTAATCCCCTGGGTCTTCCATTTTCCCCTTCTTGAAAATGGGGGTTATATTTCCCTTTTTTCAGTCGTCGGGAACTTCACCTGACTGCCATGATTTTTCAAATATGATGAACAGTGGCTTAGCAACTTCATTCGCCAGCTCCTTCAGGACCCTCAGATGGATCTCATCAGGACCCATGGACTTGTGCATGTTCAGGTTCTTAAGATGGTCTCGCACCAGTTCCTCTCCTACAGCTGGCTCAAGGTCTTCATTCTCACAGTCCCTGCATCTGCCTTCCAAGACTTGGGTGGTTTGGTCAAAGCCTTTGCCAGTGAAGATTGAGGCAAAGAAGTCATTCAGAACCTCAGCCTTCTCCACATCCAGGGTAGCCAGTTCTCCCGAGAGCTTCCTGAGGGGGCCTACATTCTCCCTAGTCTGTTTTTTATTTGCTATGTACCTGTAGAATCCCTTTCTGTTATCCTTAATACCTCTAGCTAAGTTTAATTCTAACTGGGCTTTAGCTTTCCTAACCTGGTCCCTAGCTTCCCAGACAACATTCCTGTACTCTTCCCATGCCACCTGTTCTTGCTTCCACTTATTATAAGCCTCTTTTTTCATTTGAATTTTCCTCAGGAGCTCCTTATCCATCCAAGGAGGTCTCCTGGCCCTCCTGCTGCACTTCCTTCTAGTTGGGATGCAACACTCCTGAACTTGTAGCAGGTGATCCTTGGATATCAACCAACAGTCTTGGCCCCCCCTGCCCTCTAGGGCTGTATCCCATGGAACCTAGGGTTCCTGAAGAGGCCAAAACAGGTGAAGTTGCTCGTCAGCAGAAGCCTATCCCTCAGTAATCAAAGGCATTATAGTTTCCAAACACTTCTAAAGACAGAAAAAAACAGGGAAAGTAAAAGCCTTTGACAGGTCAAAGAATCCCAGTTCTGACATACAAGTTAAAATATACTGATTTTTATTTCTAGTCCTTTTTCTCATAGTGTAAACAGCATCTCACAGAGGAAATGCTGAAGTGTCAATCTACACTCTAGCCTATGTTGAAGTCATTCCTCTCATCCTATGATACGTCCATCAACTGCTTTCCATCCCCTACTGAAATCTATCATTGCTTGGAGCAGAAGGCTTTTGCCAGAAAAAAGTGTCTAGCTGCAGGGTAGGTTCACACGGCTCAGTCCCAGGCAGTTACTGGTGCATTTCAGTCCTGTACTAGGGAGTTGTATACCGGCTCTGTTTTCAGAGAATGTTTGTAAGAGACCCCGACCCCTTAGCAGCGCTGTCCAGGCACCTGGATGTCCCTGGCACTTCCCACAGAAGCAATGAGCTGTTATAGTGCTCAGAGGCAGGACTGTCTCTTCCAACCACCCACCTCTCATCACATGATGCGCACTTTCTCTGCCTTGCGGACTCTCCTTCGTTTTAGAAGTGACTGCAGTGCTTCACAGCAGAGGAAATAACGTAGCCTTAGAGTACTCTTGTGCCACCAGGAATGAAAGTGCTACATACATCTAAGTCACAGACATACAACACAGCCGCTCACAGCCATGAATCTCTTCACCTGTCTTCCTTTATTATACAGCCTCCTTTCATTGCTCAAGGCCCAAGTAAAGGAGTTGTAACATTTGTTGCCAGTGACAAACTCAAACTGCTTCAGAAATTCCCAGATAAATCCAGAGGCACATAAATTTCAATAAAGCAGACTCTGAAAGTCCTCCCGCACATCCTTCCTCTGAGTAACAAAATGTAGTTACACAGCACAGAATCATACTGGACAGACACAGCTTTGAGCTTGCTCATTTGAACCTCAGTATCCCACAGAAAAAAAAAAGGGAAAAACAAATGTAATGTGAAATTAGTTCCAGCACGTAAAATCTGCATACAGGATAGTTCATTTGTGGAAAAGTCTTGACTGTTACTTTACACAATGTTGGTATGGCAGAGGACAACATTTCTTGGGATTATCTTCTCTGCAGACTCCTCTGAAAATGTATCATTGTTCATGATGGCTGGCATAAAGAAACTAAAATAGACAGCTGGGCATAATGGACCATATACAAATCTAAAGGTGTGCACTTTTTCATAGCATTCAGAGGGATAACGTCCTGGGTTCAGCTCCAACAGTTACTTTTTTCCTTCTTAGTACCTGGTGTAGTGCTGTGATTCTGATTTAGTCTGAGAACAAAGCTGAAAACACATTGATGTTCTAGTTCTTGCTAAGTAGTGCTTACCCTGATCAATGACTTTTCAGTCTCATGTTCTGCCAGTGAGGAGGGGCAAAAGAAGCCCAGAAGAAGCAGAGACAGGACGCCTGACTCAAATTAGCCAAAGGGGTATTCCATACCACAGCACATCATGCCCAGTATGTAAACTGGGAGGAGTTACCTGGAAAGGTAGACCGCTACTTGGCTCAGGTTGGTATCAGTCAGCAGGTGGTGAGCAATTCTATTGCACATTGTTTGTGTTCATTGTTTTTTTTCCCCTTTTTAGTTTTATATTCTCTCCCCTTGTTATTTCCTCTATCATTATTAGTAATAGTAGTTTTATATTATACTTTAGTTATTGGACTGTCCTTATCTCAACCTGTGGGATTTACATTCTGTCAATTCTCCTCCCCATTCCGCCCAGAGTGGGGTGGGAAAGTAGATGGTGTGAGAGAGCATCTGCATAGATTTGAGTTACTAGCTGGGCTTAAACCCCGACATTACTGCAACCCTTAACTTTAAGATTCTGAAAGGGAAATCATAATCACATAAAATCACAGTTAATTCAGCATTGACTCTAAGCTAGTACATCCTGCTGAAAGTTAAGACTCTGTGCCTAGAGCTCAGTATGGGAACGAGAGTGTTACCTATTTCTGACTGTCTTGGAGGGTTCAGAGGAACACCACATCTGCTGGAGCAGAGGAAGAGTGATCTCATACCTCCTCAAAAATGGCCTTGTAGATGTCTGTGGTTTTGAAAACCTCTTGCTCTAGACGAAAACAGCAGAGACTGCATGGTTTACAGAGCACTGCAAGACTTGGACATGATTAGGAATGCCAAGTTATTCAGCTATGCCAAGACTTTGTTTTGCCTATACCTGTCAGAGGAAATTCAAGCAGCTACAGAGTTTGGTAGCAGCTGAGCAGAGATTCTGGGATTGGCTGAGGTTTTGGAGACATCCTAATATGCCCCCATCTTTTTGAGAGTGATGGCAGGAGATTTGTCAAAGGTTATCTAGGATATCTGAGAGAGAGAAAGGGTATGGAAAGAGACCTCTGAAGCTCCAGATCAGTGCCTACTCACTGCACTATTCACATTTTCACAACTGTAACTGTATTTTTTTTTTCCATCTTACTGGACTTATTTGTCCCAGCTCTCTAATTTGCAAACTGTGTGTTCCTGGCACACAGAAACTTATTTTGTATTACTAAACCAGACATTACTTAATACCTTTTCCCCCACACAATTCCTTGTGGTTACAACACTTGCTAAGAAGGAACAGAATATCGTGGTTTGGAAGATGAATTTTCCTGAAGTATTTGACCATGTCTTAGTCCTTAGCATAGGAAACTGTTTAACTGATCCTCAGATGGCTGAGTCCACTTTCAATTTCATGGAGATTTCTAAATTAAAAAAGAACCTCCTTCTCTTAGACAGACATAAATTGCCTACTGTGGCCTCTATTTCTAGTGGACAGATGCAGATGCAGGCTTACACCCTGCTTCTACATCTCAACAAAACATATCCAAGTAGCATACAAACCCCCTACTCCACAAAACCTCAATCATAACAAAAAAAGTGCCTTTCTGTAAAGGAGTTGCTGATATTGCATAACCACCAACTTCTTACATCTGGGAAAATAGTCTGACTTCTTAAATTCAGAGTTATAGTTTGCATTGATCTTACTGGAGTAAGCTGTTGGAGCACTTCAGTTTTCTGCCAAAAGTAGAGTCACCAGTGAAAATAAAACATCCTCATCAACATGCCAACATGCCTTAACTTTGTTTCTTGTTTCTTCTAAGCCAGAGTTGGAGAAGACACATTTGGAAGCTTTACCTAGAGCTTTTGCAGTATAGCAAATAGCCAGATAGGAGTGTATCACAGAAAGAGATGCTTCAGCAGGTGGATATGGAAGAATATATGTAGACAAGAAAACATAGTAGTTGGAAAAGTAGGAAGGGCAAGTTCAAGGAAAGGGAACAGAACAGGCTGTACAGGTAATAGAATTAGATTTATGAGGAAAAACATACACCATGAACAGCAAATAGCTACTGGGAACACTATCTTTGCCTCAGAGTTCCAAGCCATTTTGAAATTCATGTTTCTGCCAGACTTACAGTCCTAACATATTTCTTTTCAGTAAATGCAAAAAGAAATTTCTAAGAAATGGATGTAAAAGTGTCAGAAATAGAGTGTACTCTTAGAGAACACAATTTTAGATTTCTGAACATGCATCAGTCTAGTAGCATCAGAAAACACAGCATGGTGTGACAATTGTCTCATCTGGTGCTGCTAACAGGTCATCTCCTGAATTTCC
This sequence comes from Pezoporus wallicus, assembly GCF_028554395.1. Lineage (NCBI taxonomy): Eukaryota > Metazoa > Chordata > Aves > Psittaciformes > Psittacidae > Pezoporus > Pezoporus wallicus. The sequence goes on along the minus strand of NW_026639160.1, from coordinate 616,827 downwards.
AGGAATTTAGCAGTATTTTCAGGGAACTGTAATTAGCTGGAAAGTAAAAGGGGCACAAAAGAGCAATCTAACTGAACACCAGAACCTTCTGTTATTCATTCATGACTACAGGTAACACTTTCTGATTCCCCTCTTAACTTCTTAATGGGAACTGGACACTTCAGCACACGAACCTATGTTGTACTCAGTTCTGACCTTTTGTAAAATACTGGTGGAAATTGTGTGTTATTTTAACACTGTGAAGTCTCTGCTTTCCGGGAAAGGAAGATGACCAAGAGGTTGTTTTTCCTCTTATTTTTCAAAGTGATGACACAACAGCATTTCTGAAGAAAGCAGAACCCATGGGTATTCCTTGCCATCTCCAGCTGCAACTCTGGGTTCTTAACCAGCAGAGCTCCATAAAAATGACCTCATCTTTACTGAAGAGTTCACACGGGCAGAAACAGGAAGCCCACTTCCTCCCTCAGCACACACACACACACACACACACACACACACATGCACAGCTGGAACTGCACCAGCTACACAGTCATACTGCTTTGAGAGGAAATCCCATTCATTTCCTTGATGACTCTCCTCTTTCTCCAGGCCTCCAGAAACACGGCATTTCTTCCTGCATCTTGCAAAACACTCTGGAGCACAAACATTTTCTTTAGTGGTGTCAGTAGTTAAGAATATTTACAGTCCCTTTTCCATTACCTGAAACGCATAATACTGTCGGCACAATTAACAAAAAAGATTTGCAAAATAAGTATTCAGAAAAAAATTACATTAACATTTTGGAACACATAATTTAAGATTTTTCTATAATATTAAGTAACTCTTTTCTCCATTCTTGCTTTTATACCAAATAAATTTCCAGTAAATTAACTAGGATGATCCCTTTCTGAAAAATATAGCTACAATCTCATTACAGGAGTTCTGCTTGCTCAGATATCAAAGATGGCAATGTGAAACTAGTAGCCAAGGCATTTTAACTTGCAGGTATTGGAGAAAGTCATTATTTTGCTTTATGGAGGTCAGTTGCATATCTCTCTGATGAACTCCAAGCACCAAAAAACAAACCCTATGCTACTACTGCATCTGTTACCTTTGCAGCTAAGGTTAACATCCATATTTACCCATAACATGGGTATGTCTTCCAAGAAAAGTTGCTGTGGTAGATTACAATTTGCAACTACTCAACTACCCAGTTTCTGAGCCAAGCCTGCGTATACAGGCTGCAATTCACAGCAGTTGAACATTTCTTAGTAGTGTGTAGATGTGGAGGAAAGCATCAAATTAATAAACCTGTTAATAAAAAAAAGTTTTTTAAGTCTGGACTTCAAGAGAGCAGACTTTGGCCTCTTCAGGAACCTGCTTAGGAAGGTTCCATGGGACATAGCCCTAGAGGGCAGGGGGGGCCAAGACTGTTGGTTGATATTCAAGGATCACCTACTGCAAGCTCAGGAGTGTTTCATCTCAACTAGAAGGAAGTGCAGCAGGAGGGCCAGGAGACCTCCTTGGATGGATAAGGAGCTGATGAGGAAACTTAGAGGGAAAAAAAGAGGCTTATAAAAGGTGCGAGCAAGGACAGGTGGCCTGGGAAGAATACAGGGATGTTGTCTGGGAAGTTAGGGACCAGGTTAGGAAAGCTAAAGCCCAGTTAGAATTAAACTTGCCTAGGGATGTGAAAGATAAAAGAAAGGGATTCTATAGGTACACTGCAAATAAAAGACAGACTAGGGACAATGTAGGCCCTCTCCAGAAGCTCTCGGGAGATCTGGCTACACGGGATTTGGAGAAGGCTGAGGTTCTGAATGACTTCTTTGCCTCAATCTTCACTGGCAAATGCTCTGACCACACCACCCAAGTCTTGGAAGGCAGTCACAAGGACTGTGAGAATGAAGACCTTGTGCCCACTGTAGGAGAGGATCTGGCTCAAGACCATCTTAAAAACCTGAAAATGCACAAGTCCATGGGTCCTGATGAAATCCATCTGCGGGTCCTGAAGGAGCTGGCGAATGAAGTTGCTAAGCCACTGTCCATCATATTTGAGAAATCATGGCAGTCAGGTGAAGTTCCCGACGACTGGAAAAAGGGAAATATAACCCCCATTTTCAAGAAGGAGAAAATGGATGACCCATGGAATTACAGACCAGTCAGTCTCACTCTGTGCCTAGCAAAATCTTGGAGCAGATTCTCCTGGATGGCATGCTAAAGGCACATCAAAACCAACAAGGTGCTTGGTGACAGCCAGCATGGCTTCACTAAGGGGAAATCCTGCCTGACCAATTTGGTGGCCTTCTGTGATGGGGCTACAGAACTGATGGACAGGGGTAGAGCAGTTGATGTCATCTACCTGGACTTGTGTAAAGCGTTCAACACTGTCCCACATGACATCTTGTCTCTAAATTGGAGAGACATCAGTTTGATGGATGGAGCAGTCAGTGGATAAAGAACTGGCTGGATGGCTGCATGCAAAGAGTTGTGGTCAACGGCTCAATGTCGAGCTGGACACCAGTAATGTGTGGTGTCCCTCAGGGATTGGTGTTAGGACCAATCCTTTTCAATATCTTTGTTGGTGACATGGACAGTGGGATTGAGTGCGCCCTCAGAACATTTGCTGATGACACCAAGCAGTGTGGTTTGGTTGATACGCTGGAGGGAAGGAATGCCATCCAGAGGGACCTTGACACACTTGTGAGGTGTGCTGATGTCAACCTCATGAAGTTTAACCATGACAAGTGTAAGGCCCTACACCTGGATCAGGGCAATCCCAGGCACAGCTACAGGTTGGGCGGAGAAGAGATTCAGAGCAGCCCTGCAGAGAAGGACTTGGGGGTGTTGGTCGATGAGAAAATGAACATGAGCCGGCTTCAGTGTGTGCTTGCAGCCCAGAAACCAGCCACATCCTGGGCTGCATCAGAAGGAGCGTGACCAGCAGGTCGAAGGAGGTGATCCTGTCCCTCTACTCTGCTCTCGTGAGACCTCACTTGGAGCACCATGTACAGTTCTGGTGCCCTCAACATAAAAAGGACATGGAACTGTTGGAACAAGTCCAGAGGAAGGCAACGAGGATGATCAGAGGGCTGGAGCACCTCCTGCATGAAGACAGGCTGAGAAAGTTGGGGCTTTTCAGCCTGGAGAAGAGAAGGCTGCATGGAGACCTCATAGCAGCCTTCCAGTATCTGAAAGAGTCCTGTAAGGATGCTGGGGAGGGACTCTTCATTAGGGACTGTAGTGACAGGACAAGGGATAGTGGGTTCAAACTTAAACAGGGGAAGTTTACATTGGATATAAGGAGGAAGTTCTTTATTGTGAGGGTGGTGAGGCACTGGAATGGGTTGCCCAAGGAAGCTGTGAATGCTCCATCTCTGGTGGCTTTCAAGACCAGGTTGGACAGAGTATTGGGTGATATGGTTTAGTGTGAGGTGTCCCTGCCCATAGCATGGGGTTGGAACTTGATGATCTTAAGGTCCTTTTCAACCCTAACTATTCTATGATTCTAAGATACCTCCCTTTACAAATACTGTTGTGATATAAAAATGCCTTGAAAAGTTCCAAAAGAGTTTTTTCTAAGACAAAATAAAACTCTGGTGTCACTAGACCTAGAAATGGTGAAACGCATTCATTTTCTTCTGAATTCAGAGAACCACCTTAGCTGTAGTTTCATGTGAAATACAAAATGGGATTTTAAGGCCTCAGCTAATCACCTTTAGTAAGACATCAGCAGGTTGAAAACTCAGGCGAGGCTGGCAGTGTCTGAAGGAGAGGACACAACTTCATGATGTAGAAACATGAGCATTTCTACCAGGGGTTAAAGTTGTCACTTTATACAAAGTGCAGCTGCTTTTACCTGCCAGCAACACTGGGTTTGATTGTTTTTAAAACAATCTGTAAGACTCTCCACCCTGCAACAAACAGAAGTTAACTGATTCATGTCCACTGTTCACAATCAGCTTCGGTTTACTGTCAACAGGCAGCACAAGCACGAATTTCTATGAACAAACAAAACGTGTATCCATAAACACTGGGAACATCACTCTTCTTACCATTAGTCTTTCAGTTTTACACAGAAGAGTGGTATGACCTGTTACCCCTATGGAGCCACCCAGCTTGCCACCTGATTGAGCCTTCAAGCAGCTGAATCTATGGAAATAACATTCCCCAGCATACATTCCCATCTAAAGGAGCAGACAGCCAGGCTTGTCATACAATAATGTTCCTTATTCTTCCTTGAACACACTCTCATCCTATGCCAGAGTAATGTGAATCTGAAAATCCTGGTTCTCTTTTCATGGGGCTTTTGTAACATCTAGCTGAAGCTATTGGGGTTTATGTGGTTTAAGTGCTGCACAAGACAAAATCAATCTTGTTGACTAGGGCAAAGTTGTGTATATCAAACTAAGCATAGATTTTTGTTTCTGCCACTGATCATGCAGACCCTGATGAAATATAATAGTCTAATAAAAACTCAGCTAGCTATACTGCTAGAGCTCCAAAGCAATGGGGGAAGTTCCAGGTCTGCTATGTTCAGGGTCAAACTTCCTCTCTAGCGTATTTATATTCTTTAGAAGGATAGCTCCTCTGCTGACTGTTCTTCCTGGGATAAAATTAATTATTTTAAACTATTCTAATGCAATGGAGAAGTCTCATGCATCCCACTGCAGGTATTCTCTAGTTCTGCTCAATTCATCAGACCTTCACCCCCATATCCCACTCAAATGCTATTTCCACAGCTAGTTCCTTTGGTCATCTACTACAAAATACAGAAGTGGAAGACCAGAAGGAGCAGAAGCTCATATCAGTAAATGCTTGTAAACACTCTCAGTGTGAAGTTGAGCTGTTACACAATGTACTAATAACAATGCAGTCATAAAGTTAGGAGGATTAAGGTGTTTCTCTGACTCCTAAGTACAGCCGTGGGGAGTAGTAGAGCATGTGACAACACTGAAATGAAAAACCTGAAGGGAGAACTGGACTGACTGGTGTGATTCAGGGCAAAACTGAGAAAATCACCATGGAGTGAGAGTTTTCCATTCTAAAACTTTTTTGCGATAACAGGGAGCTGAAGACTCCACATTTCCAGACTCCTTGCCTGACCCTATAAATTAATTGAATTAATCATGGTCTTGTGCAAGTGGAAAGAAGGCTTGTAATGAAATGGGAAGATATTTATGGAAAGAAAGACAATTCTATAAACTCATTATATCTTTGAGAACTGAACCTATGGTTTGATTTGGTTTGGTTTGGTTTGTTCTGTTCCTTCCCTTTCTGTTCCATTCCATTCTGTTCCATTCTGTTTTGTTTTGCTTTGTTTTGTGCAGGGTTTTGGGAAAAAAAAAGATTTTAAGCCAAATTAAAAAAAAACATATTTTCAGGGATGTTTTCTAAGCTTGACAACATAATGGTCCAGAGGAAAGGTAATGGAGGAAATTCAAAATTCGCTGAAAAAATCTATCCACGGGGACCTATTTATGACCAGTGAGGCTCCCCATTAGGAAACCATTGTCTTCCTGTACAGAATTTATCACATTTGCAAAGGTACAAGTATCATGTATTTCTTTATTATTATTTGGAAATAATAATGATGTGTATTTTCCAAGGCACTTTTAATTTAAGTTGTCCTGTGATTCAACTAAAATATTATTTATGAAATTGGTCATAATTACTTACATGCTTCCTGTATAGATATTAAACATGACACAAAGATGTGCTGAAGGCTATGGAGAAGGCAGTGAATGGCCACATCTAGAACTTTAAAACTCATCATTCATACTAGTCTGAAACTAGCCTAAGTAGAGATTTTTTAATGCAGAGAAAGCAATACATCTGATCCTTAAACATACAGAAGTTTAAAAGTTGTCATTGGCTTCATTTGTTCACTGAACTTGCCAAACCACTTTATTACTGTAGGTGAATTCAACGCACATTTCAGGCACATTTCCTGGGAAACAGCATGTGCCAGAGCTGTTGAAACTCAGAAAAATGGGCGGTTGCCTGCTACTCTGGAGATGTGTAAGATTTCCAGCGTGTCTTTTCCAGTGTTATCGAGGGAAAACTCTGTAAAACATATTTCATTCTGGAGTCTGTGCACTAGCAAGATAGCGTCCTCCTGAATTCAGTCCTACCTTAACCACACTATGATATCTCTATTCATAGTGTGTTAATACAATATATCCTCCCACTTCCTTTTGGTTATGAAGTGTAAGGCACTGGAGAGCTTCTTACTGCAAGGATGCATTTGTATTGAAATATTCTTTCCATGGAAATCCAATTACACTGCTTTCAATAGAAAGCCTAGCATGACATTTGCTTATAGAAAGGAGTTTTTTTAACTCACTGAGTCTCACAGAATTCCAATTTAAAAATACATTTGCAGGTAATGTTTAATTTTGCCCTTCTATTTTTTATTTATCTAATTCTAAATCCTAAACTGCAATTAAGAAGCTGAAAACTAAAAAGATGGTAGGAGATGATCAATTCAAAGAATCAGTGCTTACAAAACAACTTGACTGTACAATCTGAAAGCTCCTTAATTAAGTAGAGGGAAAAAACACACCAGTTAAAATATCAAATCGTTTTAAAATACCCAAAAAAAAGGCAAATCTCACTGACTCGTGCAAGTGGAGAGAAATCACACTAATGCCTGCCAGTGGGCACATCTTCTTAAGTAGCAGGAAAGCTGGCGGGGATTCACCAAATGGGAAACCCAGCATGGAGATGGTTCTCCTGATGCTCGCTACAGATCTGGGGAAGGCCATGGCCCCGCCACAGACAGCATACAGACACCAGCACCAGCACAGCCCGGCACCAGCAATCACCCATTCCTGCCACCATGTCCTGGTTGCAATCACCATCTACATACAGGATAAGGGGAGGAAAGCAAGCTGCCTGAGGGGTCAGCGGTACTAGAGCAGACCTTACACATGACACAATCCAGGGCTGCATTCTTCTCTCGCTGTTGTGTGGTGCTATTTTTAATAACAGATAAGTAGACTACTAAAAAAAGTGGTGTAGTCAGCAATACCTATACTTTACCAACAAGCCCTATATTTACCGGTATTTAGGAGTATCTTTCTGCTACTCAGCACTATCCTAGAAATGCTTAAAAGACATCAGCACGGCAAAAACAGCGAGAAAAACAGAGCTTAAAATTAATTAAGACAAGAAAACCAAAGATACAGCCCTTGATGTCCAGCTGCAGTACCACTCAGGGAGGAAAAATCTCAGAAAGATACGAGCCAGTGCAGAAGGAAATGACATTAAATATTAGACAAGTTTCCACCACATTCACGAGATTTAATGACAAGAGGAAATCAAACCAAATATAGTGCCAGCATAAAAGTGAGAATTTTCTTTCCAAACACACCTTGGGGATACAATTGCAGGACAAGAAACCAGGTGTCTCATCAAACAGCCACCTCCAAAAGTCCTGGGCAGCGGGACTGTTATCACTGAAAAGAGAGAAAGTTTGACCAAGCATATTTCTGAAAAACTGTTGTGAATATTTCAGACTCTGCATGTTTGGTAAGTACAAAGGTACTTCTGTGGACATAAACATAGCCATCAGAGACCATCTTGGATAAAGAAACAAGAGGAGGTGGGGGCAGTTCCTTTTCCCTATTTTTATATGTCTTTGCATTCTAAGGGGAGATGGTAAGAATCAAGAAGCTGTAGACCTTGTTGTTGGTTTAAGAGCTTAGTCACCAGTCTTAGTCAGCAGGAGCACAAAGCTTGCTGCTTCTAAGAAGCATTAAATTTACCCTGAGAGGGGAGATTTAGATTAGATTTTAGGAAGAAATTCTTTATTGTGAGGGTGCTGAGGTGCTGGCACAGGTTGCTTGGAGAAGTTGTGTCTGGCAGTGTTCAAGGCCAGGTTGGATAGGGCTTTGTGCATCCTGGTGTAGTGAAAGGTGTCCTTGCCTGTGGCTGGGGGATTGGAACTAGATGAGCTTTAAGGTTCCTTTGAACCCTAACCATTCTATGATTCTATGATTAACTTTTTTTCTGTTAATGTTAATTAATGGAACTGTTAATGATAGTCTTTATTTCAGGTAAAGACCCTAGGATAGCAGGGAATAGATCTACTTAATTTTCCCTTACCTTCTTCACCCAATTTAGAGTACATTATTTGTAAAAATCTGTACAGGTCTAACACAAAGAAAAAGAAACTAATTCCAGTAAAGAGCAACAAAAAGCAGGGTGATCTCTCTAAATTCCTATGCAGGAAACTGTTCTAAAGCAAGGTAAGCCCCATATATTTTCTGGGAAAAAATAATTAATAAAAGGTCCCATTTTTTCCCCCGAGTGAAATAGAAAGAAAATGGGAAATAAGGGGAAAGGAAAAAAAAAAGAGAGAGAGAGAAAGTAAGGAACCACCTGTATATTATGGGAGGAGTCTTGCACAAGCGTGGCTTATCAAGTAACTTTTGCAGCAACAGCCAAGACAGCTGGAGAAGTTATGAAACTGCTAAATTACTGGCTTTCACACACTGGAAAAAAAGGCATGCTTGAGGTTGCTACAGGGAAACAGTGAGAAACGGTGTGTGTTTAACTAGATGTACTAGGACATCTTCCTTTTAGGCCTTGTGTTCAACTGACAAAATAACTTTTCACTATAAAAACTCAATGCGTCAGGTGGAGTCACTTCATGTGCTCTTTCTTTTCCAGCAGGATACTTCAATAGGCAAATCATAAAAGGTCCGTATAGGTCCAACAAAACTGACATGGTACACAGCAATGTGGGTGCACACTTTATATTTGAGGGTTAAGGATTTCTTATCCTGCTGTTCTTTCCACATCTGTGAACACACTGGACAAGAGCTAGGCTCATTCATAACCCATTTGATGGAGAAATGAGGTAAAGGTGAGATAAAGGAGACCTGCACAGGAATTTGTGGGGAAGCCAGTTAGGAAGGTTTTCAGAGATTCCAAAGGGAGATTGTCCTAAAGGCCTGCAGGTGACACTGTGATTTTAAATGCAAAGAGAATTTTCATTAAGGACAAATGGAAATAAATGCACCTGCAGATGGGTGCAGCAGATTCTGGATCTGTGGCTTTCTAGAGGTAAAGATAAACCAAACTTATCCAGAGCAGCTTGAGACCTCTTACCAATTCATAAAATGAAAGAAAGATTTCAAAAAATCAACTATGTAATGGTGAAAGGACTGTAAATTACCTGAAATGTTTCTGTGTCCTGGAGCAACGTGGCTTGTTGGACAATGGTGCTTTTTCATGCAGATTAACTAAAAATAGTCAAAGGCCTAGGGCTGTGTAGAAGTTTGGTTTCCTTTCCACCTCTTTTCTTTCAGCTCTGAAATTTCAGATTTTGGAAATATCTCAAAACGTCATCCTCCTAAGCTGTAGGTTTTCAGTATTACATTTTCTTAGCTCATATATTACAGATTGTTTTCTTTCCATTACCTATGTTTTCTCACTTCCTGGAAGGACTTCTGGTCTGAAGAGTGACTTTGAAAGCTATTTAAAAATCCGCTTTCTGCCTGGGAGAGAAATTTCCAGGCAGTGTTCAAAAAGGTTTAGGTAGACTGTGCTGGAGCTGTGCAAAATTGCCCATCTCAGTCAGCATAGTCTTTTAGGTTTCCTGGCCACATTTATTAAATGAGGACAAAAAGCCCCTCAGACACTAATCACTTGCACACTGACTCTCGACTCCATAAGCCACTTCTCATGTCTATGCACAACAGTCTCTGCATCCTGGTGCAGAGCATTTGAAAAAGCTATCAGTCTTTCCCAGTTCTATTAGCTGCAAAGAAAAGGCTTAGTAAAATTAACACAGAAGCCGTCAGCTTTCTCAGAGCACTTACAAAAGGTACTAGAACAAAAAGAGATCGAGATGAGAGGCAATTACACACATCACTCTTGCAAACCAGTACAAAGGGAATATAACAGAAGCCTTTCTGCACTTTCTGTTTTGCTGCTGCCTGCCAGGCACGCTCCTGCTGTTCCACTCTGGCATGCCTCATTCCCAGAAATATCGTCTTGTATGGCAGGACAGGGACATCTATATAACACTCAGTGAATACACTTGAATGAAAAAAAGGGTGAACTTTTGTCATGCTGGGTACAGTCAAAGTATTCACAGACACAAGGGTGTTGGGAGGAGCTCAGCAACCTGCATATCGAATTGAAGCAATTGCAGGGCTAGCAGAGACACCCTGTCAGGGATGTGCATGAGTGTCCACCAGTAATTTTTGTGCAGGAAGAACTCCAGAGATTGCTTCAGGTAACAAAATAGCTAGTGGACGATGCAATCCCTCTGTATAATACTTCCCATTTCAGTGCTGCCATGATTTAGACCCAAAACTGTAGAATCAAAGAATCATAGAATCATAGAATAGAATCATAGAATCGTTAGGGTTGGAAAGGACCTTAAGATCATCTAGTTCCAGCCCCCTTGCCTTGGGCAGGGACACCTTACACTAAATCATAGAATGGTTTGGGTTGGAAGGGTCCTTAAAGATCATCTAGTTACAATCTCCCTTGCCAAATCTCATGTGTCACATGATTAGAGAAGCCTAGACTTGAAAAGCTGTTTTAGAGCATCTTCTACCTGGACTTGTGCAAATCACTTGAAACTGTCCTGCATGACATCCTTGTCTCTAAACAGAATTCAGTAGATGGACCACTCAGTGAATAAGGAATTGGCTGGATGGCTGCACACAGAGAGTTATGGTCAATGCACAGTCCAACAGTAGACTGGTAATGAGTGGTGTACCTCAGGGGTTGGTGTTGGGACCAATCCTGATCAACATCTTTGTCAGTGACACAGGCAGTGGGATTGAGTGAGCCCTCAGCAAGTTTGCCGATGACACCAAGCAGTGTGGTTCGGTTGATACACTCAAGGGAAGGAATGCCATCCAGAGGGACCTCGACACGCTTGTGAGGTGGGCTGATGCCAACCTCATGAAGTTTAACCATGACAAGTGCAAGATTCTGCACTTGGATCAGGGCAATCCCAGGCACAGATACAGATTGGGCAGAGAAGAGATTCAGAGCAGCCCTGCAGGGAAGGACTTGGGGGTGTTGGTCGATGAGAAAATGAACATGAGCTGGCTTCAGTGTGTGCTTGCAGCCCAGAAACCAGCCACATCCTGGGCTGCATCAAAAGGAGCGTGACCAGCAGTTTGAGGGAGGTGATCCTGCCCCTCTACTCTGCTCTCGTGAGACCTCACTTCGAGCACTCTGCAGTTCTGGTGTCCTCAACATAAGAAAGACATGGAGCTGTTGGAGCAAGTCCAGAGGAGGGCCACGAGGATGATCAGGGAACCGGAGCACCTCCCATATGAAAACAGGGGGAGAAAGTTGGGGTTGTTCAGCCTGGAGAAGAGAAGGCTGCGTGGAGACCTCCTAGCAGCCTTCCAGTACCTCAAGGGGGCCTATAGGGATGCTGGAGACTCTTCATTAGGTACTGCAGCAATAGGACAAGCGGTAGTGGGTTTAAACTTAAGCAAGAGAAGTTCAGATTAGATATAAAGAAGAAGTTCTTTACCATGAGGGTGATGAGGCACTGGAACAGGTTGCTCAAAGACGTGATAAATGTTCCATTCCTAGCAGTGTTCAAGACGAGGCTGAAGAACTGTGAGGCATCCCTGCCCATGGCAGGGAGTTGGAATTAGATGATTTTAAGGTACTTTCCAACCCAAACCATTCTATGATGATTCTTTGATCTGTCTGTCTAGGCCACTTCTTGCTGATTTCTCAATACTCTGCAGACGATACACACAGGTCACACAATTACATGGTTATATTTACATACTGATGAGTACCTAACTGCCATCTCAAATATAGGAAGAAAGCTGAATTTCTAACATCACTGACAAGTCCTTCAAATATTATTCTAGCTGAGTTTTTTACAAATCTTTCAGAGTGAAATGAAGTTTTGCAGAAATTCATTAATGTCAGTGAAGAAGGCAGAATACTGCTTTCAATCAGGACATACTTTAAAAATTAACTGATACATAATGTAAGAAAATAGCTCTTCAGAATTTCTAACCCCTTCTACTTTGGGAATAAACAGATGCAATCTTATTGTAGGCAAGTACATTGTTTCAGAAGGCCCCACTCAGATAGTTTTTGCTTTGTAACCTAACCAGCTAAACAGAGTTGCCTCTGCAGAAGTTGTATGAAAGGACCAGATGGTGACATTCCTTGCATGAACAACATCTCTTTCTTAATACTGTAAAGTGAAAAATTTCTATTCTTCATGTCTCTTAAAATTATAGACGATTGAATTTATGTAACAAGAAAAATTAAGAGCACAGGCAAGTGAATTATGTCACCACCTTGAAATTAATGTGTTGGGTTTTTTTGTCAACTATGCCACAGTATTAAAAAAATGGTGCTTCTCTAAATGCCAGGGAAAAAAAGCAACCTTGCAAAAATATTTACAATCACAAGATATACAGGAATAAGCACATGCAGAAATGCAGTCAAGGACTTTTATCACTTTTTGCAGGAGTCATTCAAACCCTACAAAAATGTAATATCTAAACACAGCAAAGACAAATCTTATAACTATTTACAAGATCTCTCTGTTTCATAACTCATACAACTAATATTTTTCTTAAACTTCAGTTGCAGGTACATCTTCTCCCATTACTACATACGATGCTTATGGATAACATTCTTGTTAGCAAACTTTTAAAAACACATGCTTGCCATTCTTGCTTACTAACTGACCAAGCAGCAGCAGCCCGCAATATATTGATTTAAAAAATTAGTAAGTACAGGGCAATTTTTGCAGGCATTGACTGTTGAGGCAGCTAAGCCATTAAGAGTCCGTAACACCTTTCCAGGAATTCTTATTCACTAGCAATGCAGCAATATACTGTTCTCAAAAGGTACCTGGGCAGCCATAATGAACATTAAGAACTGTCATAGTTACTAGCAATTTAATGGGAAAAATTTTGTTAGTTAGTGAAGGTAATTACAGTTGAAAGCATTTTCTCCTCTATTTTACATATGTCTTTTAGGTTCAGATGTAATAATTCTTTTTCTCCTTCCTAGTACCTCGTGCAGTGTTGTGTTTTGCTTTAGTCTGAGAACAGTGCTGGTAACTCACCGATGTTTTTAGTTGTTGCTAAGTAATACTTACCCTGATCAGGGACATTTTCACTCTTTTAATGTTCCACCATCAAGGAGGGGCACAAGAAGCCGTGAGGAGCAGAGACAGGACAGCTGACTCAAATTAGCCAAACAGGTATTTCATACCACAGCACATCATACCCAGTATATAAACTGGGGGGAGTCACCCTGAAGAGACTGATCACTGCTCAGGTCGGGCTGAGCATCAGTTGGCAGGCAGTGAGCAATTTTATTGTGCATCACTTGTGTTTATTGGGCTTTTTCCTTTCCCTTTTTAATTTTATATTCTCTCCCCTTGTTATTTCCCTTGTCATTAGTAGTAGTAGTAGTAGTTTTATACTGTATTTTAGTTATTGGACTGTTTTTATCTCAACCTGTGGGGTTCACATTCTTTTGATTCTCCTCCCCATCTTGCCTGAAGGGGGGTGTGAGCAAATAGGTGTGTGGTTCTGAGTTACCAGCTGGAACCATGACAATATGAAAGAAAAATTACATCAATCTGCTATGTGAACTTTTAAGAAGCCTGTCACAAGAGAGGCAAAAAGTGAGTCACAAGTGAAGGGAGCAGTATAGCTGAAAAGACTAAAAAACTAAGCCAGGTAACAGAAGTTGCTTTCCTTTTGTCAGCAGAATTTATCCTGTGTTTTGACAGAGGAGAAAGGGATCCCAGACAGCTCTGTGCACACAGGTAGAGCAGACCTTTTACATTTGACTAGCCAACACATCTTCCTTGGCCTTCCTCCCACTACTCAGAGTTTGCAGTCACTTCAGCGCTTGGTATGCCTACTCAGGGACAAAACAAACACTCAGAAACAAGTCTTGAGTTCACCAATCCAAACAAAAAAGACCATTAAAGTTACTGAACACCTTTTCTATATATCCATCTTGTCAGTTCTCTCCTTCAGCTTTCATACCCCTGCCTGTTCTGTGACTGACAAAAATAGCTGATTTCTTCCAAGATCCAGATCTAGGAAAGGCACTTATGTGTAGAACCCCATACTTCAGTGATCCTCCAAGGTCAGTGACATATTGTGGAGGCAGCAGTATAAAACGACAGCATAGTGGATTTTTACAGGCAAGATTTGCTTTTTCCCTGTGGGTGTGTACAGGACAGCCTCCAAGCTGAACAGCACCTTGTTGATCTGAAAGAAGAGTTTTGACTCCAGAAACAGAGAGAATTGAGTTGTGGCATCCTGATTTTTAGGAGTCATTTGGTTCCAGAAAATGAAAGATGATTGTGCTGTAAGCATTGGTTGGTTCTTGCCACCTGGAACTTGTAATATAGCAGGGATTTACTGTTCATTTTTAGTTCACCTGCAGCTGATACATACAATGGTGTTATTTCCCTCAGCTGTTGCAGAGGAATGAACAATTCCAGCAAAGTCAATGAATCTGTGCAGATTTATTTCCTCTGAAAAGGCAAGTTAATTAGTCTCTGTCCTCCTCAATTTTCCTTGTGTAAGACCTACACAAATGTAATAATCAGCATTTTTAAAGAGGAAACTAAAAACCTAGTTAAAATTTGACAATGATGTGCCACTAGTGCCAGTTCCCAGCCCTTTGGTTGTCAAGGGTCAGTTCATGCAGCTGCTAAGTGACATCTGGACTGAGAATGCAGCTATAGATCCAGCCTCAGACACTCAGGAGAGAGACAGCAGAGGGTTTATATCTTGCAGATTCGCTTTTCACTTCTGGTCATAGCATAAGTCAATGTCATGGATTGCATGCAGGAGAATATCATGTGGGGGCAGCCAGGGGAAAATTGCTGTGCCCTTTGTACTCTCAGTAAGGCAGGGATACATGAGGAATAAGCATCTTCCTACAGCAACTTTGTTCTCTGGAGCCCAGGCAGCATCTACAAAGATTAACACTGGTTTCCCATCGCATCACTTCAAGCCCTGCATTTCTATCATATTTCACTGCGTTATCAGGCAGCTTTTACACAAACTGGTAGGAGTCTGACTATCATACAGCAGGCACGGCCATACAGCAAAGACTGGCAATATGGAAAATGTCTAATACATGACCCCTTCACCGCTATTGAATCAGTATGTGCAACCTTTGTAACTAATTCAGGTATAGAATCATAGAATCATAGAACCGTTAGGGTTGGAAAGGACCTTAAGATCATCTAGTTCCAACCCCCCTGCTGTGGGCAGGGACACCTTACGCTAATTCATATCACCCAAGGCCTCGTCTAACCTGGCCTTGAACACCACTAGGGATGGAGCATTCACAACCTCCCTGGGCAACCTATTCCAGTGCCTCACCACCCTAACAGGAAAGAATTTCCTCCTTATATCCAACCTAAACTTCCCCTGTTTAAGTTTTAACCGATTACCCCTTGCCCTGTCACTACAGTCTCTAATGAAGAGTCCCTCTCCAGCATCCCTATAGGCTCCCTTCCGATACTGGAAGGCTGCTATTAATGAATGAAAGGCCTTGATAAAATGCACTACAGAGTTAGGTAAAAAATTCAAAGGAAATTTTGCAGCAGTTAAAACCACAAGTCTCAATGCACTTTCACATACATTTTACAAGAAGCTCTCTGAATTACTCTAAATTTACAGTTGAAATAAGATTCAAAGCCAATAATATCACAAACTTGTATAGAGTTTGCAGGAATATTTGCTTTAAAGATAAGCTTCTCAGGTACAGGAAGTGATAAAAATAATTTCAGTGCTATGAGTCCATCTGTCTTAAAGGGAAATTTCAGAGTCCCCCTGCGTTTCAACAGAATCTTCCTTTTATTTATTTGTTCTACTTAAGATCTCTTTATTGAGTTTTTCTATGCACCATGAGCCTTTCCTGCAGCTCTCTATCTTATAAATAGGAAATTTATAACAGTTAATATTTCAGAATTTTTTACTACTAAAATCTCTGATTTGATTAAAGGAACTGTTCCCATGGAAGTAAATGGCAAAATTCCAGATCAAGTAGCATTGTGCCTAAATCATTGCTGTGATGTCATTTTCTATTATAAATGTTAATAATGGAAAGATTTTGAACACCCCGTATATAAAAGCAATACCCTTACTACCTAAGTTAAGCTTAATTCAGCTACAAAACTGTCAAAAAGAAAAACAGCATCTCAATTCATGTTGGCTCCCTTTCAACAATATCTATTGAAAATTAATCAAATTACTTCTTCCCGCTCTCCCTCCATTCAGTACAATGTGGTGTCAGTATTTCAGCCTACACAAACGATGTTTTTAATCAGTGCCTAATGTAAAACTTTGGTAACTGCTGAGATGACTCCTACATTCCAAAAATCGATATCCCACTGTGGTCTGACTTTCACCGCTGCGAGTCACCAGGAGCATGGACAACGGTTCTGGCTCTGGGCTGCAGACTACCTGAGCCCAGCAGTGCAGCAGCAGCCCACACCCCTGGACAGGAGGAGCACCCAGGGTGTTGTGCTTTCAGCAGGGGTGTTTTACCCACTTGCATGAGCAGCCTGGGCTCACCTGCAGGCTGTGAACGGTAACCTGTATTTCCAAAGCATGAGAGACATCATCTCCAGGGCAGATAGGGCCTAAATACCTCATCAGATCTGGCCACTTTTTTCTCTCCAGTGAGGCAGTCTTCTGTTTCCTTTCATTTTGTACAATTTCATTATTAGTTTTCCAGTGTCTTTGGGAAGGAAGAAGTGCAGACTCGGAGTGTGGCTTCAGCTGCTCCAGTTTATGGTTTCATTCAAGCTGATTAATTTTGGATATCCTAAAAGTCAAATGTGCT